>NW_005355159.1:2730424-2752177 GCF_000412655.1 Myotis brandtii
GGGGGGGGGGGGCTCCTTGATGATGAACCCTGGAGGAAGAGTCCAGGCCTGAGCAGAATTGATGGGGTGAGAGAGAAAGGGAGCCTCCCAGGCAGAGGCCACAGCCTGTGAAAGGCCCAGAGGTGAGAAGGAATGTGGGCTGTGAAGATGAGGTGAAGCACCATATGTAAAGTGCCTGGCACACAGCTCCTGCCGCCTTCTGTCATCGCTCACCCACTCCAGCTGATCTCTCCAACTAGACAAACGTGTGCTTCTTGCAGACAGTTTACTCTGCTTCTCTTTGGAAGCACAGTGTTCACAGGAGATGAAGGGCCTGGTGGGGTCACCAGGTGGAGCTAAGTAACTGATAGTTTTATATTCAGAGAAGTTTTACAAGGATCACCTTCACAGGCTGCTGGTGCAAAGCTCTCTGGAGAGGCTCATTTAAAGAGAAATGAAACCATCTGTTTTTAGCTGTGAGGTAGGCATGGTGGCCAGCGGAGGGTAGAGGTGTGGCTTAGGGGAAGTCAGATCAGGCTGGCCCTCCCTTCCCAGCCCTGAGCCACCGACCGCACTCAGGCTGCAATGACATGCTCTAGCTCCTGCCTGCACCAACAACACTGACGACATGCATGCAGATGCTGGCAAGATGCCAAGGGCTCTTGTGTCCTTTATACAACACAAGAGCCAACCTGTGGCCCAATACAACTTTCGTACCAGTTTAAAATCTATGTTCTTGTATCTGGGGTCGGATGTTTTAGTATTTTACCGTGGGGAGCCAGGAACAATAAATGTCAAACCACATAACAGTAGCAATGGCAAGGACAGCATAGCATTCGGGGGGCCTCCCGGCTGCTGTGGTCATCTCCTCTAACCCTCACTACCCCCTGGAAGGTAGGACTCCACGGCATCCCTGCCAGGGAACACTGACAGTCACAGTCTGGCAATGCAAGCTTATACCCTAGAGCTTAGAGACCTGGTGCATGACACCTGAAACTGACCAGCTGGCTATTTGCTGAACTTATATGTCACAGGTCAAAAGGAAAATGAGCATATGACTAGATCAGATCAAACTTCTCAGGGCTACTGGAAAAATGAACCTTAATGGAGGGAATATGCAATCTCCAAGAGGGAGGTGGCAGCCTGTTCCTCCAAACAGGGGGCTTTTAAACAAGGCAAAGTCACCCAGGTGCACACGACCTCTGGACCTGCTACCACTCCTCAAAGCTGGCTGGGCTGCCCTCCCTCAGTGCCCTCCTCTGCATTTCAGCATCAACCTGGCCCGGGCTTTCTCAGGTCTACCTGCCATTGTGGGCTCCACACATGCCATGAACTTGTTGCCAGTTCACAGTTTCCAAATTTGCTCCTTAGAGCTCCCCATGGCCCAGCCTGAGTATGTGTTCTAACCCCAACTCTGATGTTGAACAGTAAAATGTTGGGCTGGTCTTTGTTCTAGTTTCGCAGAGGGAGCCTCCAAGCCCTCAGCATTTCCTGAGTGGTAGGAGGGTCTCTGTCATTGATGGTGGGCTCCTCAGATCACACATTAGTTTATGCTAACAAGGTGGCTCATTAAATGGGAAAGAAGAATCCTAAGAGGCCCCTAAGTAGTTTTAAGATAGGGGCTGGCCATGCTGGAAAGATCAACCATGTGAGGGTTGGGACTTTGAGCAACATAATATTAGCCTGACCTCTATCTGACCTCTAGGGAGATGAGAGGACTAGAGATGGAGTCACTGATCATATGACTGAACTCAATCCACCAAGCCTATGGCATGAAATCCCAGTAGCAGCTATGGATGGCGAAGGTAGAGTGAGCTTCCCCGGTTGGTGATGCACATCAGTATGCTGTCAAGGTGACATCTGAGGACATGGGAGCTTCATGTGTGGGACCCTTCTGGTCCTCCTTCTCTCCTTTTGGCTGGTTTTCATCCTTTATAATAAAACTGTTTTTTAAGTGGAGCCATTTCCTGAGTTCTATGAATCATCTTAGCAAATTATAGAACCTCCTGAGAACTCCTGAGTTTGTAGCCAGTGAGTCAGCGTGAGTGGCCCAGGAACCTGGAGCTGTGGCTCTGTCTGCACTGAGGTGAGTCTAGCAGGATCCTGAGCCCGTAACCTGGGAAATCTGACCTAATGCCAGGTAGTTCCATCAGAATCACAGAGCAGCCAGGCACTGGGTCCCCCAGGCAGTGGCCATGATGCCCTGACTCTCCTCAGGGAGAGATGACCCTTCCAAAAGGCCTAAGAAATTGCACTGTTACTTAGGGAGGAAGCAGGTAAAAAGCTGGGAAGAGATGGTAAATCTTTAGAGGGATTGAATAAATGAAAGGGAAGATTCCTAAGAAGAAGCTGTGTGAGCCATAGGAACTGGCCCTGTCTGCAGAATCAAAAAGCCATGGGAATGCAGAAGAGTTCTCAAACATGTCATCTGACAGATGTGAAATATTCAGATCACGATGGTTATCCTTGAGGCAATGGTGTCAGGATGACCAGCTCTCTCTCTCAGGGATGCAAAGAGGAAACTGGTCCGTCAGGGTGACTGCTGATTTCATGGCACAGAGACCGTAAAGCACAAATGTGCAGATCTCAACTTTGGGAGGACAAAAACAACCAGCAACTAGAACTGCCCAACAATGGATAGGCTGCGTATTTGCTGAGTGCTGGAGGCAGAGCTGCAGGGGCCCTTCAAGGAGGTTGTGGGAGGGAACCTGGGGGGTAGGCATGAGTGCAGCGGGCTCTGTGGGGTGAGGTTACACAGCAATGCCTATAATCACATCAGGCTCTGGGGCAGCCACCTTTTTTTAAAACATATAATGTGTCAGGCGCATTATCTCATGTAATCTCTACAACTACCCTAGAGAGACACGCATTATTAAATCCATTATTTAGATGAGGAAACAAAGAAATGAAGTAATTTGCTAGCAAGAGGCAGAGCTGGGATTTGAATCCAATTATGTCACAACCCAGAGCCAGTGCTATTTTTCACCAAATCCAAGTACTGATAACTATTTAACCACATTTCCTCTGCAAACAGAGACATGCATACACACATACATATAACATATAACACAGACATATACATACACACACATCACCTAACACATAGTAAATATTTGTCCACAGACTGGCTCCTGAGGTAATTACATCTATGCATCGGGTCTCTTAGGAAAGGGCATAAAAGCCAACTTGAAGTGTCCCAGGCATCCTCTGTGACAAACCTGCCAGGGTTTGCAGACAAAGCACAGGTTGAATGACATCACCGAGGGGACAGACATAAACACCTGTCTTGCCTTTACTCATCTTAGCTCATCATCCAATGCTTCAGGTCATTCACTGGAAAGTACTCTACACTGGCCCCCAGCCACCATTTCTACGCAGATGTCATTGTAAAGCTTACAGTGCTGACTGTAAATGCTCTCAAACGCGAGGTTCCCTGGTATAAATGGAATTCCATGAGTTCTGGACTTGCAGTCCAAGCAGATGTGCTAATAACCTTAAAGATCCAGAACACTCCTGGTGTGAATTATTCTGCTGAGAATGAACTCTCCAGGCAGGAGTGGAGAGGCATGGCAGCAAACAGTCCTGGATAAAAGACAACCCAGAACTGGGTCTTGAAGGTGAGTCCTGGCTCCTGCAGTTTGGGGAGGGTGCAAAGGGGGTTAGCCTGGCTCTGGGGCACCTACCACTCACTAACCCCCCACAATCAAAAGGGTGTTCTTGTTGCTCTAGCCCACGGCTTCAGCAACTGGACTTATTTTTTCAGAAGGCTCAGAACAACATGAGGGCAGTGGCTGACTCTTAATATTTTTATTTTATTTTTTTTAAAAAAAATATTTTTATGGATTTCAGAAAGGACGGGAGAGGGAGACAGAGAGATAGAAACATCAATGATGAGAGAAAATCATTGACCAGCTGCCTCCTGCACTCCTGCAACCCAGGCATGTGCCCTGACTGGGAATCGAATCATGACCTCCTGGTTTATAGGTTGACGCTCAACCACTGAACCATGCTGGCCAGGCAAGACTCTTAATATTTTTAGCATTCCCAGAATTAGGTTCTTAATAGGTGCCAGATACATGAATGAAAAACTGAATAAAGACTAATACATTATTCATGTGTCTACCAGAATGGTGTTCCTAAGCTACGGAGGGCCTGTGTCATTCATTCCCCGCTGCGCACCACGAAGCCCCACTCCAGTAAGGAGGAGGAAGGCTGTCACAACACAGCCCAGTCTACCCTCCACCCAGTTGCCCACACTCTGCATGCTCCACCGTGTCAGACTGCACGCTATTTCCTAAGCCATCGGAATTCTTCTATAACCCCATCCATGCCTTTGCATATGATCCTCCCTCCTTTGAACACTCCTTCCCTCATATGCGCCGGGGAATTTCCTTTTTTTGAGACCAACCAGCCCCATGTCTCCACTTTCCTACAATGGTCCCTGACCTCTCTCTAGTCATTGCTTTGGGCAGAGCCGGCCTGTTATCCTCAGGGCACAGGCTCTGTCCTGACGCTGCCTCCACCCCTCGTGACCTCGGACACCTTACCTCAGCACTCTCTGTCTCCCTTTCCATGTGAATGGGAACCTTCCTACTTCATAGAACATTTATGAATAAATAAGATGAGGACATAAGGCATAATAGGTGACAGTCGGCATTCAATCACTGTTAGCTCTGATTACTATTTTACAAGTCTCTCTCTTTTTCATGACCATGGTATCTCCCCTGCCAGGTAAGTATAAGTCTCTCTCTTTTTCAAAAATTTTATTTTTCTATTGATTCCAAAGAGAGGAAGGAAGGGAAAGAAGGGAGGAGGGAGAGAAGGAAAGAGAGAGAGGTTCCACTTGCAAATGAGTAAGGGAGATTTTCATATTACACTACTGCCCCTGAGGCAAAAGCAACACATGCCATGGGTGACCGCAAACCAGGGTTCGCTGAACTTGAGTGCCAGGAACGGAAACAACATCCACTGGGAAACAGCAGAGCCTTGCTCTGTGGAAGCTGGTGTCAGCACTGAGCAGGCGCTGGCGGTGTTACAGTTATTCCTGTAGAAACCACATATATGTCTTTCTTTCCCAGGGACGCTGCCTACACATTTATAAATATGCATTAAACATGTATATTTCTTGTCTTAAAGATCCCCTGGAAGGCCAATGGAAGATTACTTCCCACCTCCGAGTGGGAAATCAAATGCTACCAACTAGGAACTGGAGGTGTTTTCCCCGGAGAGATGCAACATGGAGGAACACAATGGCTTCTCAGTGGCCCCGAGTCCCCGGAGCCCTCATCTGTACCTTGGGGTTCCCTCCACCTTCTTTGGCTGCGTACAGCATCTGCAGGGCAGACTCTGCGAGCGTCTTGGTCTGGTCCAGCACCGTCATCTGCTGCTGATGGTCCAGAATCTTGGAGGCGACACCAACTGCTGCTAAGATCAAGGGCTCAAAGTAGCTTGCCAGCTGCGTCACCTTTCAAGACAAAAGGGCCACAGATGCATCATGTAAATACATGTGTCTCCTTTCGGGGCCCAGCTGGTGGGGCGGGGGCTGGGACAGGGTAGGATGACTCACAGGGAGAGGAGATCTGCTGAGCTTTAAGTTTTTTCTTTCTAGTATGCAATCCAGTATCATGAATTATAGTCACCATGTTATACTCAGATCCTCAGATCTGATTCATTATTGCTCAATTTTATTTTTGAAAGCACTTGCTGATCACAGACCCTTGCTCGGGCTTTCCTTCCTCTGGGAGCTCACTGTCTCATCGCTCATCAGGGCAGGAGCGCTAGGAAATCCTTTCTGAGATCCAGAGTTAGGGGTGAGGATTTTACCAATTTTAATTTAAATTTCACACTGCGCAGGTGCTGGCAGGTATTACAGGTATTCCTGTATTCACAAGCAAAAAAGCTCTGGAAAGAACCAAAGACCAAGAAGGAAGGGGCAGGGGAGCAGGGCATGAGAAAAGACCGAGAGGAAAGGCACACAGATGTTTTTAGGACGCCAATCCAACTGCCCTCTGCCCTGAGCATTTAGACCAAACTGTGAATTTGGAATAAAAGCAAAAGTGATTTCACATCACCTAGATGTTCTGTTTATGATCAGCGGAAAGCTTTTGAAGGGATGTGCTTTTCCCTGTATTTAGGGAGCTAACACCTTCTGTTCTTGAGAGACATGATAGGACAGGAAACATCTCACCTGGGCCAGCACAGAAGTCAAAATAACAGAATTTTGAGTGCTTAGTACATGATGTTGATCCCCTAGGCCAGTGGTCGGCAAACTGCGGCTCGAGAGCCACATACGGCTCTTTGGCCCCTTGAGTGTGGCTCTTCCACAAAATACCGACTTCTGCGCATGGGCCACGAAGTTTCAATCGCACTGTACGTGCGCGTCCGCACATGGTATTTTGTGGAAGAGCCACACTCAAGAGGCCAAAGAGCCGCATGTGGCTCGCGAGCCGCGGTTTGCCGACCACTGGCCTAGACCTAAGGTGGCAGAGAAGGTTGAATGGTGGCCCCCCACCCAGAGCAAAGACCCCTTGGAAAAGGGGTCTTTGTAGATATACTTAAGGATCTTAAGATGAGATCTTCCTGGGTTACTCAAGTGGGCCCCAAGTCTGGTTACAGCTATCCTTATAAGAGACAATAAGGAAAGACAAATGGCAGAGCAGGGGACAGTGTGACCACAGAAGCAGAAGTGGCATGATGCAGTCAAGGAATGCCAGGGAATGCCAAGGGCCACCAGGAGCAGGAAGAGGCAAAGGACTGGCCTCGTCTGGACTTCTGGCCTCCAGAACCAGGTGGGTACCACTCTCAGTCCACGGCTCCTCTGGATCGATGGTCCCTGGGCTGCCTTTGTCCAGACTCCCTCTTAGAAAGCCAGATGGGCCACAGATGCATCATGCAAATACCAAAGGGCCAAGAATAAAATGTGTAACTTAAGGGAGGCAAATAGATGATGCTTTTGATGCCAGCCACCAGCAAGGGAATCAATCTTCCTTACTAATATATCGGCCGAGACAAGGCTGTTGCCCTAGAAGTCTAAAAATATTTTCTGATGAAATTCCTGCTGGGATAAAATGTAACTGCTGTGTTCGGCTTCTCTGCCATGTGGTTTCCCCTGAGCCTGCACACGGGTGGTGGCTCCTGCCTCGGGGCGGTCCCCCCACCTCGCACACCCCTGCCCACAGGAGGATGAGCCCCTCTCTTACTATCAAGGACCTCCACTGAGAAATAAGACTTGCCACACTGGAAAAGGTAGAGACACTGACCATTTAAAATCTCAAAACCCTCTCCTTACAACACCAGCAGCAAGCTTACTCAGCTCTTAAACGGTTCTGTAATTTTAAAAAAGCAAGAATATTGATTTCCTAAAATCGATACCCACGGAGACGGTTCTGGCTCCTGGATTTCTGATGTGCGCATCGATACCGACGGCTGCACTGATAAATGCGAGGAAGCCCGAAGGTTGTTAAAAATCCAATTTCTGCCCTCTGTCTGCCGAGGCACGGGCTGCTCGATGAGCCAACTATCCTTGAAGGATTTGCAAAATGAACTCCAAACAGGCCAAGCGTGGTTCACCACTTACAACGACACAGATGGAAGCGCCCCTCAGAGGTGGCCACGAAAGGAGGCCTGAGTTGTCCAGAGTGAAGTGTGCACGTTTGCTCTGCTTTCTCAGGTGTGGAAACAGACACTATGTTTGCGGCCATGGAGGAACAATGGACCCCTAACACTCATGAGAACGAGGCCGGCCAGCCAGGGACCAGAGGTGGGTGGCAGACACCAGGCCAGGAATGTCAGCTTCAGTTCTGGTGAATCTCAGCCAAGGCCAAGAGCCACGGGTGACTCTAAACGCCTCATGGGCTGAAAAGTCTGACCACAACCAGAATCATTTCCCTGCAGTTTTTGTCTCAACTCCAGGTGAAAACAGACCCCAAAGAGGGCATTTTTGGAGAAGATGCCGCCGAGAGGGAGGTTGAGGGCTATTTCCCACCGTTTAAGGCAGCAGGGACCCAGGCACAGTAGCTGGCACCAAATCAATACTCCTCCCCGACCCCACCTCTCTCTCGTGAGCATTCCCAGCAGGCTCCCCCGGGTGCGCATTACCTTATGTCCGAGCTGAGCTGCTTCTCCCCGAGCCGCTGTGGCGATGGGATCGATAAGGTGCCCGATTTCCTGGACCACTGAGGTCAGCTGCTCCTGCAGGGCCTGAGAGGAGGGAGAGCTGTCAAGGTCGCCCCACAATGGTTCCTCCCATAGGCACGGATTTAGAAAGGCCCGTGTGAATGACAGGGGAGGCCACAAGAATGGACCTCGAAACGCCTGGGCGTGCCATCAAGCTGCTGCTCCACCTCCCCTTCCCAGGCGCCCTCAGCTCCTCTGGGCTAGGAACCCCCTCTCCAAGCGGCACGGTGAGTGACATAGGCAGGCCTGCGCAACACCGTTCCTACAGGCTTCTCACTCCCACCAGCCGCAGTGACAGCTGATGCCTCTGGTGCCTTTACACTCGGTTATTCAGCATCATTACTGGAAATGTGGGTACATCATGGCTTTCTCAGAGGAGAAGACAACTTTGTCCAAATGGAGAAAGCTAACAGTGCGGTCTGAGGAACCACCCAGGTCGTTGTGTCCAGAGGGTAGGAGAGAGGAGGGTGATGTAAACATGACGCCACCTCTCGGAAGCAGGACGATTTCTCAAACACCACACTGTGCAAATGCCAGGGGAGAGGCCCACCGAGCACACAGCTCAGGCTTTCAGTTCACTGAGTTTGGTGATGTGGACACAGTAGCTGAAAATGGCACTCTCGAGGCATTTCTTCTCCGGTTTGAGAGAGGGTTGAATCTCTCCATCCCAGAGAATTGAACTCATGCTAGAAAGAGACAGGGTACGCTATTCTAGGTGATGCTGGAGTGTGAGGGGGCGGGGGATTCAAAGGTGGAGATTGTTAGCTGGCAGCGGGAGAGATCAGGTCCTTTTGCAGGAATCCTCACAGGAACTTTGCTTGATAGAGTCAGGGTTTAATCCGTCATAGCACTGGATGGTTTGGGTTTGCACACACCAGCACGGAATGGGTGCAACTCGTGGCCAGATAACCGTGTCCTGCCCCTCAGAAATGACTCAGTGCTTTCCCACTGAACATGCTGCATGCGGGCTGGGAGCTCTGGGCAGAGTGCAGTCAATGAGGAGAGCAGCCTACCATGCAAACTTGAAAACAAAATCGTGGGGGGTGGGTAGGGGGAAGGAAAAGAGATGGAGGAGGGAGGAGAGAAAGCTCCAAATTTTCCAAGGTTTATTTAGCTAATTATTTATCTTCTCACTTATGTGACTATGGTCAAGAGTGCAAGAATCTTCCAGCAACGCTGACTTGCTAAAGAAAACATGGTGTAAGTAGGGAGCGCATGCAGCTAAAGGGGAGGATGTTCTTCCCAGGGAGGAAGACGGAGGATGTGCATGGGCGGGAAGGGAAAAGGGTGGGGCCCAAGGGGGCTTCTGAGGGACTGGTCACCTTTGTTTCTTGGTCAGGATGCTGGTTAAAGGGTGTGCTGGTTAAAGGGTGATGATTCATGTAGCTGCACACTTACGATACTTTTCTGTATGCATATTCTACTTGAATTAACACATTAACAATACTTCTAACATTCTGCGCAGAATGAGAATGCTCATTCCTTCTTTCTTTCCTTGGAAATGGGGGTGGTCATGCGAAGCTGAGGTGAAACAGCTCTAGTGATAAAAATGAGCAACATCAGCTCTGGGCCCGCTCCTTGGAGACAGGGGCCATAATGCCTTGTTGATGAATTCAGAGTGTCAGTAAGAGAAACATCAGTAATGAGACCATCCATATTTATTAAGCACCTTCTGAGTGCAGGCACATTCAACAAAGAGGAAGAAGTATTACTCAGAAGTCTTTGGACAGGTAATGGAAAAAAAAACTCAAAGGATCAAAGAAGGAAAATTCAATTCTCGACTTTAGAAAATTGGCAAGAAAAAGTAAAGTGGCTCTGAAATAATAACAGAATGTAAGAGGTCCTCAGATATTAGATATTGGGTAACATAGGGAGGACTCTGTTATCTCTGAATGCACCGAATGTACAGGATTCAAAGTGCACTGATGAAATATGACGAGAGAAAAGTTCACAGTGTACTGCTCAGGTCTGCTCTGCTGATGTGTTACACTGAATACGATAACTCCACCTTACTGACATATTCTTACCGGACTTTAATTTTTCTTCAAACTTCAGGCCACGTTTGAACCCCCATTCTCCACTCAGCATTTGCCCTGCCCCATCCAAAACCTCCCAGGTTGGTTCCACAGGGGAAGGTGGTTCAATGATGAAACTCCACCATCACAAACATGTTGGCGCTATTCTCCCATCCCCCAAAGCCTGATACTGAGATTCTTCAGCACTTCCAGAGGCTTCTGAGCCGGCCCCAGAGCCCCCGTGTACCTCCACAGAGATGTCGTCCCTCGTGGCCAAACTCTGGCTGACCGCTGCCAGGGAGGCCTGCTCGATGTCCCGGATGCACCGGTTGATGCCATCGATGGAGTAGTCACACTCCCTCTGTCCAGGGGCCTTGTCCCTGGAAGGGACAGAGGAAATTAAACACAGGCTCCTTGGGGGCAAGTCCCACAACCCACTCCTGCGTTGGTGAGCCAGAGCCCCTCTCCATTCCCTGCCCCACTCAATCGCTTAATTTAAGGGGCCAAGCCCAGACACTTGCTTGGCAATGCCTTCCTGCACAGCCCGTGCATTTCTTAATGTACCACTGGTGCTAACTCTGCTTATTTCTGGTGAGAAGGCTATGGCGCTGCCCTCCATCTCAGGCAGATGCCAGGCAACTGCAAATGAAACGATTTGGACTTGGATTATCTTCCCTGGCTTAAGCATAGAACCTTACTTAAAGAGAAAAACAAATCAGTACTATTTCCAGTGCAACCATATTATGCTCTCCACATTGCATACTATTCACAAAGTCCTGGGTTAGGGTAGAAATGAGAATATTTAGTGGACTTTTCTTTGCAAGGCATTAAGAGAATTAACTGTGGTCCTGAGCTTCAAAAGTAATTGAAAAACAAAATATAACTAACACAAGGGATGCATTCCATGATGTGAGATACTAACTTTGGTCCATTTTAGAAATGGTATATCTACTCAGCGGATATTTTTTCAGGCTCCTACTATCACCAAGGAGGTCAGAGATGCCCAGAGTTACTGTGAGACCTAGAATATTCTTTTTGTCTTATTAGCAAAACAGTGGTGCTCTCCGCCTAAGCTCTCAGGAATAGACAATGAGGTATGGTGGTTAGAGCCATGAGGCTGGGGATGACCTTGGAATGTTACCTAAATCCTTTCTGCCTCAATGATCTCATTGGTAAAATGGAGAAAATGCCAGTATTTACCTCACAAGGTTGTTGTGATAATCAAATGAGATAATATAGGTTAAATGCTTAGAACAGCATCTGACATAAATTAGCTATTATAACTGTACCAGTGCTACTACTGATCTCAAAGAGAGAAAGAAAAAGATGATCACATCAACCACCTTGCTATTAAATGCAAGTCCTGATAGGCCATTTCCTCCTGCTCTGTTCAGATGCAGGTCACTAGTGATTTCTGGAGGCGAAACTAACCTGATAGATGTGATGAGACTCTTGATGGAGTCAGACACAGTGTGGGAATGTCCGGCTAGCACAGACCAGGTGGGTGGGTCTTTGGGGTTGATGGCCAGTGAGCGTGCAGTGCGGATGAGGTATGATGAGCTCTCCAGCATGGTCTTGGCTGAGACCAGGATCGGTTCCTGTGCCTGAGAGCCCTGGGACCAAACAGCAGAAGGGTCAAGAACAGGGTGTACAGAGTGAATGGTCCTGTTCTTTACCAATTCATCACCTTTGCCCTTTGGAAGGAGACACAGAGGGTAGGGAACCAGGGAGGCTGGCTCACACAGGGCCTTGATGGTGAGAACTTGGGTCCACATTTGTTCCTTAAATATAATTTCTGAGGGTGACACATACCAAGAATCAGCCCCAAACCTATGCACAGAGATTGTTCCCAACATGTAGAGCCAAGGCATTACCTCTTAAGAGATGTGCAGACATTGAGTTTCGTTAACTCTGTGCATCATCAACAATAACAATGCCTATGTGTTGACAGAGAGAAACTTTGGAGTTCTTAACTGTTTGTGCTCATTTAGTGCCACACAAAACCAGCCGAAGATGCCGACATTACCTTCGCTGCAAAGACTCCCTACCTCGGAGCTGATCTGGGCGGGAATGCTGACAAACTCAGGGTTGGATGCGAATGCGGTCAGGTTCTCCACGGCTTCAATCAAGGGGGCGGTGGCAATGCGACACTTATTGCGGTTGTCTTCAGAGAAATCCCCGTCCAGGGCCTGATGGGAGGCAACACGGAGACTTTACCCCACTGAGAGGCACAGGTTATTCCTGGGCCCTGGTAATCACCTCCCAGCGAAAGAAGGTGGCTTACAAGATGTGGGAACACAAGATGTTCGGTGAGCTCATGAGTAACAAATAAGAACTAATGAGAGAAATGGCTGCCATCCAGCAGAGGGGCTCAGTTAGCGATGATAAGAAATGAAGCTGAATGTGTGGCTCACAGGACAGCTGACCTCACAGAACATCACTTCCCACTCACACTCGGCAGAAATGGATTCAAATAACGCCTTGCCCGTCACCCCCAGACCCTGCAGCTCAACCCCTTTCCTCCGCACTTTTGACACTATAACTCCTGGGTTCTTCCCTTCCATTCTCTCTCCAATTAGGTCTGTTCCCTCCCAAACTATAAAAATACTTTACATTGTGCAGCACTTTCAACCCTTTCTAAGTTTTACCTCAGTGTCCCTGACTGGCTGATGGAGGTAAGGCTTGCATATCAGCCATTCTGAAATGAGCAAAACAGAATCCATTGGGTAGGAATAGATGAGAACTACCCTCAGCAATATGGACTCATAGATAATCTCATAAACATATTTAGTTAAAGATGCCAGACACGAAAGGTACCTACTGTATGATTCCATTTGTGCAAAGTACAGTAACAGGTGAAGCTGATTTAGGGTGTGGGACCAGGAATGATTGAAGGCGCACCACAGAGACCCTGGGGGCTGGCCATGTCCTGTGTTTTAATCTGGCTGTAGTTACCCAGGTGTGTTCAGCGAGAGAAAACTCACTGGGCTCTACACACATGATTTGTGCTTTCTGTCTATGTATCTTATGCTTCAGTAGCATTTTCTTTTTTTAAATTAGCAGCAGGTAACACAATGGCATTAAGTGGTCAGTGACATTGCTGATTAATGACCCAGATGGATGAGAATCAGGAATGCAGCCTGTGGTCCATGCCGCAGAAAAGGTTAACACTGGATTCAAGGCCCTGCAACCCAACTCCACCTGTTTAAGAAGAAGACTTGGAACCAAGAGCCTGCGACCCAGCGATAGCACCCCTGCCTCCCAGTGAACGGCTGCACCTGAGAAGGCACTTATGTTTGTAGGAGAACGTAAATTTTCTCATTAAACAACCAATTAAATTTTTAATTTAACTGTTATGAGCAATATGTAAACGCCAATTCAGACAATTAGTGAACAAAAAATCAGAGGCACCGGCATCAAGAAACCACGGGATTTGAGATGAGTGCGTCTCTATTTTTCATGAAGGCAGGAGCAGGCAGGCACGATCAGCTTAAAGGCTAGTTCTGAATAACAACTACATTCTAACCAAGCCTTGGCAGCTTGGGACAATAATTACACGCTCACCAAGCTAACATTTTCAGAGGAATTCCTGAGAACCTGGCTCATTTACCATCGTTGCTAAAACTGTGCATGGCTTGCCTCAGTTCAAGCCCTTCCCGACCAGACAAGCACTGACCTCTACCTTAACCGCCGACTCTGCCATTCTTCAGGGCCCAGTGGACACCCGACATGCCCGCTAGTTCTTGCTCACATATGTGGCCTCAGTTCTAATTGCCACTTGTGAACTCAGTGAACACCGACTTGGCGCCTGTTAGTGCCACTGTGCCGGGCACTGGCAACGCAAAAGTGACGCCTGTTAGCACCACTGTGCTGGGCACTGGCAACGCAGAAGTGACCCTGGGGCTCTAATCTTGTTGCACTGACTCCCTGAGGTGAGGCTCCAGCAGGCTTCAGAGCAATTGGGAATACAGTGGGAGACAGGGCGGGTGCCACATTGCAGGAGCCTGGCAGGAGTGGCCCTGGCACAGGAAAACCAGGGAAGCAGGCGGGTGGCAGGAGTGGACTTCAGTGTCAAAGGAACTCGGGTCCCAGCACCGCCTTTGGCCAATCACACCCCCTCTGGCTGGGATGACATGGCTTCTAGCTGAACAGAAGATGACAGGCCTCCCCTTGTGCTGCTCACTCCTGCTTCTTACCTCCCCACACTCTTCCCACCCCCTGTGCAACCTTCCACAACCCTCTGGGCCTATTTGGAAGGCAGGCATCTGATTGAGTCAACCCGTAGTTAAACTTACTAAAAATGAAAAGATGATTACCTGAGGGAAATCCTGAGAAATGGTTTTTAATTGTGCAGTTTCATATACTGCACCAATAAGATGAAGGAAGAATTTATTTTTTGAGCATGGGCCCTAACATCACATATAATGTAGCACATCAGGACAAGACCTTGAATAAGGTGGAGAACACCAGCTACATCACCTGCTTTTTTTCATTTTCAAAAAGGAAAAGCTATCCTATATAATAAAAGGCTAATATGCAAATTAACTGAATGGCGGAACGACAGGTCACTATCACGCACACTGATCACCAGAGGGCAGATGCTCAATGCAGGAGCTGTCCCCTGGTGGTAAGTGTGTTCCCACAGAGGGTACACCACTCAGCCAGAAGCCGGGCTCACGGCTGGTGAGCACAGCGGAGGTGGTGGGAGCCTCTTCCGCCTCCACAGCAGTGCTAAGGATGTCCAACTGCCAACTTAAGCCTGCTCCCCACGAGGAGCGGGCCTAAGCCAGCAGTCGGACATCCCCTGAGGGCTCCCGGATTGCAAGAGGGAGCAGGTTAGGCTGAGGGACACCCCCGAGTGCACGAATTTTGTGCACCAGGCCTCTAGTTTCATATAAAGGAAGCACTTGTCATCAGAAAGGATAGCTCACAAAGATACTATTTCACTGTGAATGCTGCTCCCACCCTGGGGATGGCTCAGCCACCTAAGGGAGCTGCATACTTAGGCCTGCCCACTGGAGAAACTGCAAGCAGGCACAGCAGCTTTCATGGAGACGTTCCTTGTCACAGAAGGTCAGTGTACCAGCCTTAACAATGAAAGGGTGACTTCACTTTAGGCTGCATAGGGACAGGGCGTTCTCGGCCCCTTGACCAGCTCCTCTAGATGTTCTTACTCGGCAGAATCTCTCAGGGAGCTGGGAGAAATGACGTCTGTAGGCGTGCCAGGTCACAGATTCAAGGCTGTGGGAGTCAGGAGAAACCTTACAGATTATTTAACCCCAGCTCTCCAAAGTTCCAGATGATAAAACTAACATCCAGAAAATGACATGCTAAGCCAAGGTCCTGCCTCAAACCAGAACCCACAACCCCTGGCTGCCTTCTCTCCTACTGACCTTAGACAAAGGCGACAAGAATAAGGAGTCAGAGAAGCTCAAGAGGTTTTGTTCCTCCTTTTCTTTTTTCTTTTCTTCTGAAGACACCTACTTTACCAATCTAAACAGAAGGATGACCAAAACAGCCGAGTCAAACTGATTAACGACAACTGGATCTGGTTGGTGTCTGTGGTGCCTAGAAACACTTCATCACAAAACCCTGAGCTTCAACTCCACTGTGAGGGGCAAGGCCACACTCCAACTTCTCAGGAAAACAAAAGCTGTTGTTGCACAGTTTCTACTTGGCACCCAAACCCGAGCAACTGCACATTTAAAATAACATTCCATTCCACACATCCGATTCGAGAGAAAGGCAGGCAACATTGTACGTGGGGACCAGTAGAAAGATGGCAACCATAGCTAGGGGTCTGTATGCTTCTAATTTGCCCTGGCAGGAAGTGGGGCGAAGATAGTTACACTTGCTAAGTCATGCTCTGGCATTTTAAGGAATGCCATCCGTGGAGGTTTAAGATTCCTGGAAGCACACATTCTGCATGGGTGCTGATAACCCACTGAGAGGTGATCTGCTCCCTGCTCCCCGATGCTCCTCCCTTAGCTTCCCCTCCTTTTTGGGGGGACTGTAAGAGTGTGGCAGCTGGGATTTAGGCCTGGGCATATCCTCATGGTTAAAAGAAAAAAAAAAAGCACCAGGGAGCATAAAACTTAGAGCAAAAGACAACTATGAGGGCAACTGCCTTAAACATTCAGGGAATTAGTCATTTGCTTTACTATTTGACAGGATTCTTAACCATCCCTTAAAACAGGATTCTATTCAGTATATGGTATTAGTGAGCTACAGTGAAATGACCCTTTACCATTTTCCTATTAGTAAGTTAAAATAAAGTGTATGGTACCCAGCAAACCCTGCCACTCAATGGGAATGGAAAGACAAGCACATTTCGGCGAGTTGGGGGGCGAAGGTTCATTTCTGTTCCCTTGGCATTGCTACCGATTCCCGGGGTGCTCCAGGGAGGTAAGGCCTTCCTCTTCTCCACAGGACATCACCCTGCATCCCTTCTCTGATGTTCTGCACAGGCCTATCTTTCAGGCCGACACACAAGCGCATCTGCTGCAGGGAACTGCAAGGAGGGTTTGACACTGTGAGGAGAATCTGGAAAGAAGATGAGATCTTAACAGATAGGTAGGATTTAAAGCCAAGGAGGAGGCAGAGAAGAAAGGTTTCCAGGAATTTCTAAACAATTGTTTCTTTCCTTTTGTTTTTTTCTTTTTACTTCCTTGACCCATCTATATATAGCCTGTTTTTTAATGATCAGAAAATGGCCAAGTTTAACTGAAATAAAATTACAAGCACCCTAGCCTGTTTAGCTCAGTGGCTGGAGTGTCGGCCTGTGGACTGAAGGGTAGCAGGTTTGATTCCGGTCAAGGGCATGTACCTCAGTTGCAGGCTCGATGCCCGGCTCCAGTGCAGGAGGCAACCAATTGATGTGTCTCTCTCACATTGATGTTTCTCTCTGTCTCTCCCACTCTTTCACTCTCTCTAAAAATCAATGGGAAAAAATATCCTAGGGTGAGGATTAACAACAACAACAACAAAGAAATAAGAATACAAGCAACCAACCATGATGTCACTACTTTCAATTCTCTTGCTGTCTTTCCACCCCGACCCTCCCCCAAACTTGCACATGCGCACTGTAGACACATCAAAGTATTTCTTCCCAGGGTGGTGAGACGAATCAGCTTCTCCACAAAGAAGATGTGCACATCATCCCCAGGGTGAGAGCAGAAGAGAGAGTGGGAAGAGCAGGGGGTCTGGTTTGCTTACTGGCGGGGTCACCTTGGGGAAGTTACTTAACCTCCCTGCTGCCACAGTGTCCTGTCTGTGAAATGGGAATAAGCACAGGGTGGCTGTGAGGACTGAATGAGTAATATACACAAAACACTTGAGACGGGCTTCACACGAGCTAAACGTTTAAAAATGTAAGCTGCATTAGTTTCTAATACCATGAACTATGATGGTAATTAAGGTGGGCCGCCACCAGGATCCTAGGGGCACTGGCTTTAATGTTTTCATTTTCAACCTTCATAATTGTCTTCAAATAGGCAGGTTTCCTGTTTTTGTTTGAAAGACTCCATTTAAACAGCTAAGAAATTGCTGACTAGGGCACCTGCCCTGGCTCTGGCCCACAGGCGGCCAGCTGCTGCTGGGCTGTGTGTTCTCTTTGCTTCTGCTTGGCTCAGCCTGTTGACTAATGTCTCCATGTGAACACACTGGCTTTGTGTAGTGAAAGGGAAAAGAGGGGTCCAGTGCCCTACCCTCTGGAGGGAGATGGGGGGGGGGGGGCGTGGAAGCCCTATTACTCCAGGACCTGCCCAGCAACAAAGCAGACTCCTATCTCCAGGATCGTGAACATCCTTAAATAAAGAGTTAACCCTCCAATGCCTCTCCCTCCTGCACATCCTGGTTTATACAGAACTGGTAGCTGGCTTCCCACACAATCTCCTGTAGAGGTTGGAGGGGGCGCTGGGCTCTTTGCCTGGGGCCTACTGTCCAGGCTGTGGTTATTTCCCCATAGGGCCGGCTGCCTCCTGCCTGCTTGTTCCTGCGTAGGGCAGACTGGGTTTGTGGTCTTACCATCTACCTACAAATGCTACATTCCAGCCACTGCAATTGCCTCCTCACCATGCCCCCGCCCCAACCTATCCATGGCCTTTCACACAAACATGAACTTGTTATAAACAGAGAATGGTCTGTTTCAAAACTTTGATGTCCCTTTTAAACATTTAATCAACTATAAAGAGTACATATCACAGGATAGATTAAATTGATTTTTTTTTAGATTAAAGTGATTTTCTCACAATTTCCCATTCCCATCTCCCTCCACTTGCTCCAGATCTATAACAATGGTGGGACCCTCCACCAGCCCCCTCAGAATGAACCCACAGGAGCACACAGTTTAAGTACACACAGGGTGCTTGCTACCCAAACACAGTGCGAAGGGATGCCCCATAGCCAACCCTTCCAGATTTCTGCCCCAAAGCTTCTCATGTACAGATTTGGGGAGCCCCCCACTATCTGGAAGGCTAGGAGAGACCAAGGCTGATGGTTTCCCATGATGAATATCTCCACTTGTAAGGGACTCATCCTCAGAGACTTAAATCATGAGACCAAATTAGAAGTTAAACTCCACTAGACCTACGTCTCAGGAGAGCAGAGCGTAAACCCTGTCCTCTCCCCTCTGCAGCAGGTGTTGCAGGGATCATGAGGCCTCAGTCCAGCCACCTACCTTGATGGTCTTCACCAGGTTGGCGGTGCTGTTGGCGACTTCCTTGGCTGACTGGACAAAGTGCCTCTTGGCCACTGGGTTGGCTGTCTTGGACGAGGCGATGCGGCAGGCGTTGCATAAGGCCGAGGTGTGCTTGGCGACAATCGTGGCGGCTGACAGAACCTAGAAAGCATGGAGCTGGGTTGGGGGCACCCCATGCCTCAGTGCAGAGGGCTCCAGTTGAGGGGACCACCTGGTCCCAAGCCCTGGATTCCTCTTCAACCCACATGTCCGGGGCCTGTGTAGACAACACACGTGTCTAGCTCTGCCACCCCAAGTCAACCCAAGAAAGGAGAGGGCGAGAATTATTCAGCAAGAGAGAATAAATGAAGAAAAGGAAAGTGGGTGCTGATGTAGGGGTGGGAGTGATCTGGGCTCCAGACAGTCTTAAAGGAGACGCAGTTAGCTGTCCTGTGGAACCCCCGGGGAGGAAGTGTTCGGCCCAGGGTCTACGCCAGCACTGCCTAACAGACATAGAGCATGAACCCCATATGTAATTTTCGAGCAGCCACGTTAAAATAAGTAGAGAAACAAGAGAAATGAATTTAAATAATATATTTTATTAAACTTGAAATATCCAAAATATTTCATTTCACCATGTAATCAACTTGATAATATTGAGATTTTACAGTCTTTTCTTATCATATCACGTCTTCAAAGTCCAGTGTGTATTTTATACCCACAGCCCATAAAACTAGACAAGCTACATTTCAAGTGCACCCCGTGGCTAGCACATTGGAGAGTCCAGGCCTAGATAAGTAAAACAGACATCAAGGTGCGATAGCTCCTGCCTCATGCAGGCACCTTATTAAGTGGTCTGTCTCAGGGATCTTCTAGGCTCTCCTATCCCCTGCCCCCAACACATACCCCACAAAACACAACTGCTCTCCTGGAGCCACCTGATCTACTTTGCTGAGGCTGGTAGCACCCCTTTGCCCTTAACTGGACAGGTAAGGAAACTCAGGTGCACTGACGCCTTGCAAGCCCGCTCTGAGGCCTGCTTCAGGCCCAGGTCTTCCCTGTACCGCCTCCTTCACTTGGGTCCTTCTCCTGCCTCAAGAATGCTCTTCCCAGGGTTCGGATGAACATGCCACTCACAGGCTGCCTCTGATACCCCAGATTGGCCAGTTCTTGTTCCTTTCAGCACCTACTGCTTTAATAAGTGAATGGGAGCCCATGCCACGTAAGCATGGAATGTCACATCCTGTCTAGTCCTCAAATGTCTGTGGCTCCTTTATGGGCTGTGGATTATGACCCAACTTGGAGACCTGGCTCAGCACCACCATCTCTGTGATGTGACCCTCAGAACATTCATCACACCTTCCTCTGTGCGTTGCTGGCACTGTCATCATAGCCTAATCACTGCATTTTCCAAACTTTATCCAATAGACTAAGTGCCAAGGGTAATGGGGACTGGATCAGACTCGTGCTGACCCATGTTGAGCACGGAACAAGCCCTCAGCGGATGTCCCTGAACTGAGTGGAATCACGAGACTCCTGATGAATCTCATGCTGGTTGCTTTACCCCCACAGCCTTCCAGCATTCCATGTCAAAGCACCTACACATTTCCACTTTCACCTCGTTCTGTGACATCCCCCCGAGTCACTATCTCCAGTGCTGCACTGAGCTGGCTTTGCAAGCTCTGTAAGAACAGTATTCTTCACTAATTCCTCCCACTCCCCCACAGCCCACCTACGAGAGCTTAAGGACTCACAGATCTCATACCCTCGCCCCGTGGTTACCTGTGACGGGCTGCTGCCAGGGTCCACCAGGTTCTGGCATGCCATCTGGATAGCCTGGTTAGCCCTGGCGAACTGGATGGGGTCCACGAGGCCCTGGTGGCCTGCCTGGCTGTTTGGATCAGAGATGCCAACAAGGTATGCAGCCTGGAAAGGGAGAGGAAAACCACAGCTCAGGCTCTGGGCTCCCAGGTGAGCCCATGGGGGACAACCATCCTGTAATGTACACGCAGCAGCCATGCTTAGGGGGCTCCTTAGTGCAAGTTTGTCAAGGTAATCAGAGTGGTCAGGTCTTAGGGATGGTCAGGTGAGTGCCAGCTTGGGAGTTTGCTGCAGGCTTCTGGGAACAAAGCTTCCTTGCTCTGAAGAAAGCCTCAAGAAGCTCTTCTGTGGGCCACGAACAAGGATGGACCCGGATTGACTGTTTCTGGCAGCCACCTTAGGACCACGAGGGAGGACACCCAGCCTCGGCATGAAGCTGACCCTCCTGCTGGCAGATGGGAGAGGCAGGGAAAAGTGGGCGCAGGCTGATGGCATGGAGATGCTGGGTCAGCCAAGCCTGGAGCATGCCCTTCATGAGGGTTTCTAATCTCATTGCCTAACGCATCCTTATTTTTTTAGGCCAGTATTTCCAATAGCAAATAAGAAGAATGAGTAATATGGCTCAGGGGGGAAAGGTAATATTTGGTCTCTAAGAGGACAAGAGGCTGGAGGAGAAGGTCTTTTCTTTAAGCCCTCTGGATGCATTAGACTAATAACAGGGAGAAAATGAATCTGTGAGCAGCAATTTTAAACTTAATTCATTTCCCCTGAGATGGGTGGGGTAGGATAAAGGTAGGCAATTTCATCCCCCAAACTAGGGATGGTTTTCTTTGGTTTAGTAAAATCATCTAGGCTCAAAGCAACTGCCAAATGATAAATCCTTTAAGGTAAATGCTGACATTTTGAAGCTTCAGTCACATGAGCCCGATAATTATTGGAAATGCCCAGGACAGTCGAAGAGCAAGGAACATGCCCGATGGCGTCTCTGCATGACAGCATTTTTTTCTCCCTCTGATGCTAAAAGGATCATGACTAAGGTTTTTGCAATTCTAAAACCTCAGAGAGAATTTGAATTATGTAATGCCT
>NW_005355159.1:2752253-2759754 GCF_000412655.1 Myotis brandtii
AAAAACACAACACAAACAACTCATCTGGAGCTCCCCTATGCCTCCCACAGGGATCTGGTCCTCCCCTAGTCTGCACAGGACACAGGCTGCACTGCAGGGGAGGGGGACCAACCAGTCCCTTACCTGAGCTGCTGCCTCTGTCAGCCCACAGAGAGCCTTGGAAGCAATCCCTACACACTCCCCAAAAGCAGGAAGGTCCCCGGTCTTGGCATTCTGCGAAATCCCTGCCATCGACTCGCCCAGAACCTGCAAAACAAATAACCAGCAATATTCTCTGACCAGCATTCTTCAAACCATGGGGTAAAGGAAACTACACTTGCAACTTTAACATTCAAGGATGCCTAATTTACAATACTGGCCATTATTTCCCTTTATTTGCATTAATAAGGGGTTTAAGACAATTATGTTGTTTCTGTTCCATAAAGAGAATTGAATAATAAAAATATAAACCTTTTACCCAAAAGTTATCTCTGTCTCAAGAAGAAACAGTAAATATACTCAGATCAATAAAGTAAAATCTATACAGGGCATCCCACAGGGGAATGGTCTGGACTGAGAACTCTTAATTCCCAGAATACAAAAATCAGACACATCCATTGAGCTGTAGATGAAGTCACATCCAGAAAGCAGAAGTCACACTCCTCCTGGTATTATTTTACTTATTTACAGTAAAATTTAAATGTCTTTATGAAGCTTATATAATCTGAATACTAATAAGGTTTCCTAAATATTATATTTTCCCATATTTTGAACATCATTGGTATATTTTCTTCAGAGGGCTCTAAAATAGCAGCTAAAGGGGATTTTAGTATTCAGAATCCGACCCAGAGAGGTCAGGCACAAGGTCACAGAGAAGGTCATGGGCAGAGGCAGGGCACCTGCCCCTTGTCTGGTGTTCTGTCTTCTGTGGGCCTCACCAGGCCCCCGAGGGCTGGTTCTACCTTCCAGGATAACAGATGTTGGAATGGAAGGCTGTTCAACACAACCCCTTGGAGAGGCAACGGGATTGCTAAGTCTAGAACGCAAGGCAGAGCTCTTCATTTGTCAATAAGCCGCCTTGGCTGGGTGAAAGAAAAAAGAAAACTCCCTAAAATTGTTTGGAGATAGAAAATAATCCAGCTTCCTTAAGGACTTGCAAAGCACAGAAGTTAGAGGGTATTTTCAGATACAGTATTTTCCTCTCCCTAACTCTGCATCCCTCTTTGGCTCTAAGTACGGGAAAAATATGTATCCTCCCTTAGACAACCCATCGTTCCATAAAGAACGCTGGACAGGACAAACCCTAGTCTTCGCCCAAGGCAAAGCAGGCTCTCTTGACACCACCGATAGAGATGTCTCCCTGAGGCTATTGTAAAGTGATGTGAACAAGCAAAGCCAGACTGCCACTGCTCAGTATCCATTCATCTCACTCGAATTTCATTTTAACCAGATTCTGGCATTCTCAAAAGCATTGATATTAACATCATGGGTTTCTCAACCTTTTAAAAATTATTATTACTCCTAACATTTCCCCATAACTGCCACCCACGTCAAATTAATTACTAAGAAATAAGATTTTGTTGAATAAGGTTAAGGTTGGGGGGCGGGGCACAAACTGTTGTATTATCTTAGATTTTTCTACCCACATCCAAAAACCTCCCCCACAGTTTCACTCTCTTGAGAATGGCTGCCGTGGATGGATGGATGGCAAGGAGAACACAGAAGAGGGGCTCATATAAGCCAAGGTCACTGAAGGGCTTTCCCCAAGAGTTCAATCCGAGGTAAAGAAAATACATGATTTGATTCACAGTGAGACCCATCTGTGATATGGTGGAAGCAGTGGCTCTCAAAGTGTGGCTCCTGGACCTCATGGGCAGGACCTGGAAACTTGTCCAAAATGTACAATCTCAGCCCTACCTCTGATCTACTGAATCAGAAACTCAAGCGGGGGAGGGGGGGCCTTGCATTCTGTGTTTAACAGAAAAGATCCCGAGATGAATCCGGTGCACGGTCATGTTTAGAGAAGCACATGAGCCAGGGCTACAGGAGAAGACTATGACACGTGCAGCAATACAGAGCAGCTACGGGCAGATGCATTGGAAGCACATCTGAGCCCCTCCCACACCGAGGAGGAATGTTAAGAGCACAGGCCGGCTTACCTTGGAGTTTTCCATCACACTCTCAATGCAGTCAAAGTAAGAGAGGTCACTAACAGGTTCATTAGGATTGTCCAACATCCCCTTGACAGTCTACAGAAGGAGAACACAACTTGAAAAGCATGCACGTGTTACAGAACAAGAAAAATTCAACCTAACATACCAGCAATCAACTTCCCTCCCTGCACAGGATTCTGGTCACGATCACTCATTGACCCGGGTAATTGAAAGGAATTTATACCAAAGTATCCATGACATCAGATTTCCGGCTAAACACAACACTGAATGGAGGGGTGGGTGTGTGCATGTGTGTCTCAGGTTATTATTGATGGAGAGGAGGATCTTATTTTCAATTTTGACAGAGAAGCACGGTATCTACAGGGCAGGGAGAATTTTTTCTTAAAGAAATCTGTAAGTTAATGCAAGGCAACGTATTTATGGTAAATCAGTACAATTTCTTTGCTGGATAACTCCAAGGAGTTTAAATTTTAAGAACACACTCATTTCTTCATGATTAGTAGAGCCTCTGGTTTTGTTCTGGAACCTTTTCATGGTAGGCCTGAAAGAAGGTAACTACCCCCCCCCCCCCCAAATCCCCGGGGGGGGGGTTTGGATGGTTTGCTTCTTTTTATTTACATTTGAACACTATAGAAAATGTCCCCTCTTGCTTAGGTCCCCATCAAGGAACTGCATATACGGATTGTCTCTTCTGTCTTTGTTTCCACTTCACTGAAAGTGATCCCTAGCTTTCATGTTATAATGACCTTCAAAGCTGGAAAGTCTGGAGGTACAGCCATTCAACCTCCTCCCCGCTGAGAGAAAATGTGCACGAGGACCCAGCATCCTTTGGGCACAGACAACAGAAAGACAGGGTCATTTAAGTTGCAAAAGGTTGCGTGGCAGTCATGGTAGAAACTGCTGAGTTACTCAGAGATATGAGGGAAAGAGGGCGCATAATGGAGTTCATTTCGTTGAAGAACCTCCTCTCACCCCTTGCATAATCAAAATTGTTTTAATAACAGCAATTCTGAAATAGTCATAATTTTGGCAACCAAGGATACCATTAAGGCATCCATTTGCACCTAGGCCAAAAGAATTCATTTAGATCAACAGCCTACATATTTATATTTGCAAATGTGAACAGACTGGAATTGAGAAATAATTCACCCGACGCAGGAAACACTCTCCACTGTTTTCAGAATGCCTCAGTCTCGTGCGAAGGCACTTTTCACTTCCAGCACTTCCGCCTGCTCACAATGGCCTATTGCCATCATCAGACTGAGCCTCAATCAAACCCCCTACTGGCATGGAGGTATTCCCACCAGGCCAGATCCATGTTAATCATCCAGAAAACTCAAGGTACTTGGGTTCAACCAACCCATAACTACTGAGACATCCATTTAGCTGTTTCAGAAGAACCTAGATTGATTAAGACTGCTCTACTTACAAGTAGGCATACTGTTGGGCATAAACCAATTTTAAATTAGAAATAAACCAGAAGTATGAATATAAATGTAAAAGCACCCATGCTGTGTTCTACCCCATGGGCACCTTGGTCATATGGTAATGAGTACCACTTTTGGGTTTTGTTTTATGTGGTCCTTACATGTTACAAAATAAAATATATGGGGAAATCATTTTTACTCAGAAAGCACATCTATCTCAGCTTCTCTCAAATGCCTCAGAATAACCTCTCCCAAACTTTTCAGGTAGAGCTTCCTCATCTTCAACCTACACCCAATACCATAGGCCTCTTTCAGTTTGAAATAAAGAATCCTTTAACAAAATAACTCTCATCCTAGTGGAAAAAGGGGAAGTAGGGTTGGTAATCCCACCAAATCTAATCTTTCTTTATTCCTCCCACGTGGATGGAACTTTGGCCTTGATAGTCTCCCAGGAAGATAAAAGACAACACAGAGGAGAAGGAACTGACCCCATGGGCAGAGGACAGACAGACACACTCTTGGATGCTCAGAGGCCTGTCCGGGACCCACCTCGAGCTCCCGCAGGGCATTGTCACACTCCTTCTGGCCGGGCGCCTGCTGGGTGCACAGTGTGATGAGTTGATTGATGCTCTCTGTCACAGCTCTGTGCCAGAACAGAAAACATGGGGTGCTTTTGTTTAAAAAAAGTTCAACAGTAACTTCTCCAAGGATACTTTGCAGGTTCATTAGAAATACAATGAATTCACTGTATAGCCTTGGGGACCCCAGTAGAGCTCTACTATAAGGATTTAAACAACCAGGAAAAAAAACCCCACTCCCAGGAAAGACAGAAGGAGACCCCTTACCTTGCTTCCAATTATCCATTTGATTTACCCGTAAATGGTACTGAAAGTTCTCCTAAGGCAGTATGACCATCTTATAATATATTCATAAGAAAGAATTCACAACAATGTTGCAAATAGCAAAGAGATCATATTAACACTGATCATGAGGAGCCCCAGAAGAATAAGATTATCAGAACAAGGCTATTTTGGGTAGCCTTGGTGTAGTTTGGAATACCTTGTATATTTTTAGACACAGTGACATATAGTAGTAAACTCTGTCTATAATTTTTAAATCCCCACTTTCCATTAAATTCTATATAATTGACTAGTTCCTAGATGCTATCTCAAAATTATTCTTTAAAATGGCAACTTTCTTTGTTAATACTAATAGTTGTATGATTGATTTTACATGTGTTTCTATTCTTCTTAGAACTTAAAAGACAGCCCAGATTTTTTTTTTTTTTCCCCAAGGACTGGAAGTCAAATTATTCCGGCACCATTGGTTTAAAAGGCTATTCTTTCTCCATTGAATTGGTTTTGTAATTTTGTTGACAATCAATTGGCTATATTTGTGTAGATCTACTTCTGGATTTTATTCTTTCCCACTGATCTATGTGTCTAACCCTTGGCCAATACCACACCACTTTGATTACTATAGCTTTATACTAATTCTTAAAACTGAATACCTTTGTGTTTAATAAATAAAAAAACAGAGTTGAGATCATTCCCAAAGGGGCTGCTACGAGTAAGGAGCAGACACAGACGGAAACCCATGCCTATCTAACTCAAACTCTTTTCAGCAGGGTCATAACCAGTCCACACTTCTGGCAGGGCCTGAAACCTATTCACGGTTACTAACCACTGCAGCTAGCAGACAACTACAACAAAAACAAAATAGGGCACATATTGCTGTTAATTATTAACACTGCCTAATATAAAAGATAGCTCATTTTATTTGTTAAATTCACTTTGCAGCTTCCCACAGAATATCAAATTAGATGTAAATGATGTTGGAATGTACAGTGGTAATCAGCTTAATTACTTGATGAGGAGATATGCTTTGAATTTTAAAATTTAGCCAGGGTGAGGGGAAGAAGGAAATCACTCCTGAACTCAAGAAAGAGCCCCCAACACCGATTTTTGCCACACTAACTCTAATGGTTTATTTATTTGGGGAAAAGTGCTTAATGACGGCGTCACTGGGAAGTACTGTGAGCTCCATGGTGCAAAGCAAAACGAGGACCCCTGGGATGGCAGGGCAGTCCCTAGTTCTGACCACTTGGAGGTGCACCCGTGAGTACCCACTAGAAGCGTGCCTCAGAGGGTCCCACACCACGGTCAGTGTGGCCGCCTTCAGATGCACTGAGTGGACGGGCTGATGATGCCAACATGATGAAGGGAAGAGAGTGTCCTGAACTGTGATGACCTGATCATTTGGGAATATCACACAGCTTTCCATTTAACTTATTTCTTTCAGTGTTTCCTATTTATCTGCATTTTTTAAAAAACCTACCTTTTACGTGAAGATTTTCCAATTAAAAACTAAGGATTTATAATTGATGCATCCAGAGAATATATCACTGTTCATTGTCTTATTTTTAACTATTTTGTAGATGTAAATTTTTTTTTTTCAAATAAAAATTTCGGAGTTAAAAACAACAACAACAAAACCCCAACAGACTGAGTTTGTGGTTAGAAAATCCATAAAAGTGCCTGCACAACACTGCAGTCTGAACAAGCCACTTGGGTAACAGTGATCCACGACCGAAGAGCATGATTTAAGTATCATTTATCCACATCACTCATTTTAGTCTCTGGATTACACAGCCAAATCGTCAACTAGGTGGCCCAGAGGCAAATGGTTATATAGATGTGACAATGAAAAATAATATTATGTTTCAAACTACAGCCGTTACTTACAAGAACAAAAGATTAGAGGCAACACAAATACACCATGATAAAGGATTGACTAAATAAATGTATTGTTCACAACAGAATCCTGGGTGCCCATTAAAAGTCATAATGTATAGGGTGGGGCAAAAATAGGTTTGCAGTTGTAAGCAAAACAGAGTTTATTTTGTATTATTATTTAATTATGTATTATTTTTCATATGAACAACTATAAACCTACTTTTGCCCCACACTGTATAATAGCGTAATCCTAATGCCATAAAAGAATATTCATGACACATAATTAAGTAAAGTAAAATTTACAAAACAGTATAAACAGTATGAGCCTACAACTGTAAATACATAAAAACTAGAGGCCCAGTGCACAAAATTCGTGCACTCGGGGGGTGGGTGGTCCCCCAGCCTGGCCTGTGCCTTTTCACAGTGTGGGAAACCCACAATCGATTGCTCCAATGAGGTAGGCCCCACCCACCCATCCGGGGCTCCTCGATGGATTGCCCCAAAGAGGTAGGCCGGAGCCATGGGCCTCGCCTCTGTGCCACGCATGCAGCGTCAAGCCCCCACCCACCCGTGCACGCATACACCCCGCCTGCCCACATGCATCCGCTGCACATGCAGCCTCCTGGTATCGCTCGTTGCAGCGTGAGGGCGTCACGGCATGAGGGCGTGACGACCACATAGGTTTTTATTAATAGGATGTTTACAGTGATTTTACATTTTTAAAAAATTTTTTTTTATTGACTTCAGAGAGGAAGGAAGAGGAAGAGAGAGATAGAAACATCAATAATGAGAGAGAATCATTGATTGGCTGCCTCGTGCACACCCCCTACTGGGGATCGAGCCCGCAACCCCGGGCATGTGCTCTTGACTGGAATCGAACCTGGGACCCTTTAGTCCGCAGGCCGATGCTCTATCCACTGAGCCAAACCAGCTAGGGGTTTACATTTTTATTTTAAAATTTCAGTAAATCTACTAAAAAGTTATGAATCAACCAACTTATATTATCAATAAAAATTTGGCCCAAATTAGCAGCATCTGTTCTATATAAATCCCAATAGGCCTGAACTGTAGTTATTCTTTCCTACAATATTTAAAACTAGAGGCCTGATGCACAAAAATTTGTGCACTGGCGGGGGGCCCGGGGGTGTCCCTCAGCCCGACCTGTGCCCTCTCACAGTCTGGGACC
>NW_005355159.1:2759928-2784523 GCF_000412655.1 Myotis brandtii
CGGGCAGATGGTGGTGGGGCGGGTGGATCGCACTGTGCCGCACCGCCTACAGTATGCAAATTTAACAGCCATCTTTGTTGGGTTAATTTGCATACTCTTCTGATTGGCTGATGGGTGTGGCAAAGGTATGGTCAATTAACATCTTTGTCTTTTATTAGTGTAGATGATCAAATCTATGCAACTTTATTTTTACGAATATAAAAAAGTTAAATGACCATAATTCCACCATCTATAGATAGAATTTTCTTGCGTTTTATTCTTTGTCTAGGCATATCTAGCCAGTCTCAGTTTTTAAAAAATTGGGATCTACAACCTCAGAGGTTAAAAAGGGGCTTTCTGACATATAAATCATTTAGTGTTTAGAGATACTGAGTTGATTTACCTAAAGTTTCGGAGCTCTGGTGGGAAATTTTAGCTAGACATGGAACTGGGTTAGGAAGGAGAGAAGAAAATCACCAATTTGTGCTTTTGATTGTGTAGTTAAGGCACTAAATATCCCATAAGAGGCTTGGAGGGGAAAAAGCAACATCAGACATTTCCCTCCCTCAAGGGATGAGGTGCTTAGGGAGGGAGTAAATAGCAAACCAAAATCCACCTGCAGTTTTTCCAGCATCTTGCATGCACAAGGCTCAGGACTTAAAAATTACACAGTTGAACTGTTGTTTGATCCAATGATCCCACCTCCAGGAATATATGCTAAGAAACCCGAAACACCAATCAGAAAGAATATATGCACCTATATGTTCATAGCAGTGTTATTTAAAATAACTAAGATCTGGAAACATCCCAAATGCCCATCAGCAGATGAGTAGATACAAAGGCTGTGGTACATCTACACAATGGAATACTATCCTATTAATAAAAGCCTATGTGGTCGTCATGCCCTCATGCTGTGATGCCCTCATGCCACAACGAGCGATCACCAGGAGGCTGCGTGAGCAGCGGGCGCGCGTGGGTGGGCAGGGGCTTGACACTGCGTGCATGGAGGCAGGGGCCGTGGCTCCGCGCAGCAAGGCCTGGGGTTCCGAGGCACAGAGGCAGGACCCCCATCTCTGACCTACCTCTTTGGGGCAATCCATCAAGGGGCTCCCACACTGTGAGAAGGCACAGGCCAAGCTGGGGGGACGCCCCCCCCAAGTGCATGAATTTCGTGCACCGAGCCTCTAGTGCAGCTATAAAAAGGATGGATCTCTTACCCTTTGAGGCAACATAGAGACACACCTATGCCAAGTGAAATAAACCAGTCAGAGAAAGACAAATAACACATGATCTCATTTATATGTGGAATCTAATTAACAAAATAAACTGACCAACTAAATAGATCAAAAGGCATGGAAGCATGGAACAGACTGATGGATCTCAGAGGGAAGGAGGGAGAGAGGGGCAGAAAGAGCTTAACCAAAGAACTTATATGTATATATGCATTCCCTGTGGTCACAGACAATAGTGTGGTGAAGGCCTGGGGTGGGGCAGGACCTGGGAGGAGGGGGGCCAGAGGGGGAAAAGGGGAAACATCTATAAAAATCTCAGCAATAAAGATAAAAAATAAAGTAAATAAGACCAGGCATTTTAGCTCCAGGAAAAAAAAATACAACTGAAGTCTGGTTGAAGAGGCAAGACAATGACTAAGACAAGGCACAGAGAAGGTGCTGGGGGTACGACACCAGGCAGGCCACAATGGATCCTGAACCTCGGGGGGCAAGATGCATGCCAGACTCACAGGGAGCACAAAAGTAATGAAGGCCTTCACCATGGGCACGGATTCCACATGGCAGGGAGGGCTCCACGTGGACTGGGGTCAGGCCTGAGTGTGACCCTGATTTGGATAAAGGGAAGAGAACATTCTAGAGGAGACCAATAACCGGAAGGCCCAGATGAAGGGACTGGCTGTCTCTAGGGCTGGGAGGGAAGTAGGGCTGAAAATGAGGGCCGCAGTGACCCGATCCCTGCTGCTTACCTGCAAGTGCACCTATGCTCAGCACCACTGGGAGGCCGAGATGGCTCAGGTTCCTGGTATATGCCACCTGCCCAAACTCCAGCAGGGCCATCCCTGTCTTATCCGTAATGCACACCCAGCGCCCGCTCTATCCCACATCTGGCATGTGGTACAAATGTGGGTAATGAATACAGCCCAACCTGGGAGAGCTTTACCAAGAAGCGGCTGCCTGACTCACCTGACCTCCTGGGAGCTTGGCTGGGAAACCACCCCGGGAGCAGGGCTTGCCAGCACGTGCCAAGAAGCCAGCAGGAATGTGCCAGGTTCTTCTTGCAACAGTTCCGTCCTGAGATAATCATTTCACATAATGATTTTTAAGTGCTGACCTGGCTATAAAACCATCAGGCTGGGAACTCCTGGTAGACTGCTGAAAGCCAGGACAACATAGGCAAAGAAAGCTTTTTCACCTAAAGTCTTGCCAGCCTTTCCTCAATGTCACCACCAGGGGGCCTTCAGGTCCCCACAGAGCCAGGTCACCGCAACATTTCTTGGTGGTGGAGGTGGTGGTGGTGCGGGGGTCTGCGTTTCCTTCCTTATCTGGCTTTCGAAAGGCCAGTTCTTACTCTCCCCTTCTTCCCACAATTTAAGAGAGTGAACAATACATTCTAAGTTGAAAACTGTAATTCTGAAATGATGCAAAAAACTGAAGATAATGAAAAACATCTGCGATCAGATACCTGGAAATGTCAATTGCCTTATCCTAAGGTTCTTTGTAGGAAAAAAGAACAATCACTGGAGGGTTTTATACCAGAAACAGCTGCTCAGCACAGCACACATATCCCCCTCCCGCCCCAGCCCAGGGAGAGACTCACTCAAACTATCACAACACACAGCATAAGATGGAAGTGGGGAGACGTCAGGATATTTTTCCAGTCTCCTAATGGCTCTAGCTATTGTTTGAAGCTAAAGTATGTATTTGGGAATAAATGAAGAAACTTGAGGATTTTCTGAGGAACTGCCCTGATATGTCTAATCCTTCCCCCCAAAAATAGCACTACAAGCCATGCGGGGACCAGAGGCAGGTTTTCACCATTAGTACATGGCATCGCATGTCCTGAGAACTGAGAAGACCTTCAGGATGATGTGCACACCCCCACTTTGCAGACGGGAAAGTTTAGGCAGGTGAGGGACCCGACGGTGTAACCTAGTTAGTAAGCAATAAAGCCTGGACTGTAATTCGGGCCTCCTGACTCCGACAACTTAAAAAACAGCCTTTGAGCTTCCAGGAGAGAAAGCCATAGAAAAACAAATGAGTAAACTCATAAGACCAAGTTTAACAATGTAGAATTGAAGCTATGCTTTTTCAAAACCAGTCATCTGCCCATTTTGAAAAGGTCCCAATTAGGCTTTAGATCCTAATTGTTTTGCATTTAATCTCTTCCTGCCGCCAGCTTTCCTGTACATGTGAGGATGCCAAGTAATGTCAAGAAAACCTGCCCACACCACCACAGCAGCAGAAAACGCCCTCCCTGTTCGGGACAGGAGAGTGAGGTGAGGAGTATCCTGGTGGTCACGACAGTTTCTCTGCACACTAGCTTTCACTCACTGGTTACCAAACTTATAGCCACAGGGGCCCTGGGGCAGACACTGTATTGTATCACCCACTTCCTGGGTGGGAACAACAGGAAAGAAGAACAATGACATCATCCAAAACACAGATTCCTGTTTTAATGTATTTCCAAGAACTATTTACTCCCACGGCCACCCTGTTCACCCTAAACAAGAATCACTCTGCATGGGGCAGACTGAACATGTTTCCGTCCATCTAACTAACACTGCTGCCAGGCGGACAGGCAAGTGCTCAAGAAATGAGGAATGGCTAGTTGAGTATCATTTTCTTTTCTTTTTAAAAAAATATTTTCCAGTATTTTCTGAGTTGTTTTTCCACAAGCATATATTGCTTTTATAATCTGAAAAACATAACACTCTTTTTTAAAAAACTGACTTATAAATCATTGAGGGTCTTAAGTCTAAGCAAGGCCAATGGAAAAGGCTGGAAGAAAAGACAGGTTCCTGCAAATGGGAAAGCACATGAAAATGAGCCAGTTTACTAAAACCCTAGAGCAGCCGTGGGCAAACTACGGCCCGTGGGCCGGATCCAGCCCGTTTGAAATGAATAAAACTAAAAAAAAAAAAAGACCGTACCCTTTTATGTAATGATGTTTACTTTGAATTTATATTAGTTCACACAAACACTCCATCCATGCTTTTGTTCCGGCCCTCCGGTCCAGTTTAAGAACCCATTGTGGCCCTCGAGTCAAAAAGTTTGCCCACCCCTGGTCTAGAGTTTCCGCCACTCTGGGCTCCCCCTCTGACAGCACCAGGATGACACCAATCCTTTGCTCAGCAAAAGCAGCAGGATGCCAGCATATCCGCAAACACTGACCCTGCTTATCAACACACGAGAAGCCCATTTCGTTCCGCTCTCACCTTGCAGCTGCAGCGAGGAGGTTTTTCGCATTGGGGGCTCCTGGGTCCACAGAGAGAGACTTGGCAGCTAACAGCAGCTTGCTGGATGCCATAGAGATATTCTTGAGGTTCCCGATCACCTGGATCTGGTCTTCTTTGGTCTGGAGGGTCAAGAGAGGCCGGAGTAACTAGGGATGCTCCATCTCTCCTAGCAAGCCGTCAGAGAGCTGGGAGCAGCGTCTTGGGATAAAAGCAAAGTATCTACATAGATTGAATTAAGCCCAACTAGTTTGCAGATGCCTAACTTGTTGGCACACTGACTGGTGTCTACGCTTCCCCAGACAGACACCCAGACCCAGAGTCGCAAAACAGGACAGAAATTCCTCCCCAAGTGGGTCAGCCAAGAGCTGTGCTATCTCACAAGTGGAGGCACTAGAGGGAGGGGGAGGGAGGGGGGAGCGAGCACGCGCACAGTGCACAGGCCAGGCCACAGGCCAGCGTCTTGCTCAACAATGCTGGAGTTGTCAAGCGGCCCGTCCGTCTCAGCCTGGCACAGGCGGCCAGCCCCGTCTCAACAGTCAGAGCTGACTGCATCCCAGAAGTTCCTGACCCGGGAGAGGGCCCATTTCTCACCCTCTGTAGATAACAGAGCAAGAAGCACCCTGGGTAGCTCTGTTAGGGAGATGGCAGGAGCTCGGGGGAAACAGCTCCGCAGGCTGACACCAGACCAGTCATGCTCCCTTGCTCTAAACCAGGAGTTTATCTGTTCATCTGGAGGAGGTGATTTTTAATCCTCTGACGCAGTATTAGATACCATCCCTTTAGATGGGCCCGCCGAACCTCAACAACACGGCTTTTTACTCTATTACTGCACTCAAAGCACAGGATGTGGAGCTATAGTAACCTCGGCTAAACATTTCCCCCCCTCCTCTTACCACCCTCCCTCCAAAAGATGTAAATAAAGTGACGCATTTTGCTGGAGGTCCGTGGGAATCGTTCCCCATCTCCAAGAATCACCTCACACAGAAGCTGATAGCATCTTGGGGATGCCACTCCTGTGAGATCACGGAGCTTCCTAAGCGGCAAAAAGAACGCAACAGGGTAGCCTGTGGACAGGTTCCCCGTTCCTATTTGCCCAATCGGCCTCAAGGGTGGCCTGTCCATTGGAGTAGAGAGGTGAGGGTCAGTTCCAGACTGCCCGCCACCACACACACACCTGAGCTTGGCCCGCCATCTCAATGCCAGCATCGAGGAATTCATCGAAATCATCACTGAACTTCCCGGAGGCTGCAGCCAGCTCCCCGCTCTGCCCCCGGGTCGCATGGACCACTTCCCCAGCAGACTGGTTCAGGTCGGCAGCTGCTTGGTTCAGTTCGCTCTGGGCTTCCTGGAACGGCTTCGTGCTTGGAGGTAACTGTGGGGAACAAAAGCCCGTGAGAAGTTCACTTTGCATGAGAGGGATAGAGGAAGAGACTGCGGACGAAGACAGATTCTCCAGGGATGCATTTAAGTCACTGAGGCTGAAGGCTCTGTGCGGCCTGAGCTCATGTTAAATTTGGCCTTTGACATATATGCATTCATTCACTCATTTACTTTTGTTGAATACCTATTCAGTGCTAGACACTGTGGTCCTAAAAACAGTAAGACAGCCATCCTCAGGGGCTACGGTCTCCGAAGTGGCTCAGTCAGGACTCACACCTGGGCAATCTGCCTCCAGGATTCACTCTCTGAAGCACAGCTCTCTGTTGTCTCTCTTAGGCGGAAGCTCTCAAACCTTTAGCTCTCCAGAACTAAAACACTGATGCCAGTAACCTCCCACTCCTATTCCTCCAAACTAACAGCCATCCATTTTTATGAGTGGCTTTTGCTCATAATATAGCTTGGCTACAGAACAGAACCGTCACCAGCAGAACTATGACTGTATATGAAAAGTTGCAGAGAGAGAGAGGCTAGACTCTCGCTGTCACACGGCATGCACTGCTTGCACACCTGGCAGGTGCCAGGCACCAGACAGAAAAGAAACAAAGATAAACAGGCACACGCCTCTCAGAAGGAGGCTCACAGAACAGGGAAGGAAACAGGTCCCAGGTGAAGCCCCTCACACTACCTCTCCTTTAGTGAATCTGGGGACACATCTCCCTCCATTGCCTGATCGTCACTGTCTCAGATGCCTTGATAAGAAGTCGGATGATCACCTACTCCCCCCTTTCCTGTCTCACTGGGATGACCCAAGAGCAAATGGCATATGGGTTCCAAGAAAAAGTGAACTTTAAAAGCTCCACCTGGAAACTTCACTGAGCAGAAAGCCAAACAAGGAAAAGGCAGACGGGCAGGAAGAGCAGCTCCTAAAGGAGAGGTTGGCTCTCAGAGGCCCCCTGGGGAGAGAAGACCCCACTCACCCCGCAGTGAGCTCCACTCCCCGAGGCCCCTTCCCAACCCCAAACCTCTCACCGAGTCCACAAGTAGCTTCTTGCTGGACTCCCCGATGCTCTTCAAGGCCACGTCCACATCCTTCTGCCCGGGGAGGCAATTCACGCAGTTATTCAGGGAGTGCGAGACGGCCTTGGCCACCTGCGTACACGGAAGGAGAAAAGCTCTGTAAGAAAGCGGCTTTCCGTACATTTTTGCACGTGTTGGGAATGAGCAGTGACAGTATGCAGAGCTGAAAAAAGATGGGGAAATGGTCCACCAGCATCTTCCTGACACTGTTTACCCTTAAATCTCCTCCTCTGGCCGCTCGCTGCAGTAAATATCCTGTCTTGGCAAAGGGTCTGACACACTGAGACAGTACACCCTGCTTTTCCCCAAAGCCAGGCTAAGTCTTAATTCCTCGATTCAAACTCCGAGCTTGCCAATATCATGTCAGGTGCTAAACAAAGATGTCTGACACCAAGAGAAACAGAAAGAGCTCCCCTGTTGAGAGCCCTGCAGAAATCAGAGAGGTGGAAGCAGGCCTGGAGTTCTCTGGATCACAGTTCACGGGGCTGTGGCTGATTCCTGCTCAGCGACCCTCTGAGTCATCAGCCCAAGCCTCACTGCCCGAGGGCAGGTAGTCCGCTCAGAGCACTTCCAGACCCACCTGGAAGTGCCCACAGGATGCCTTTCAAGCAAGTGTGAGGGCCCCCTGTTTTTACTCTTTGGTATCCTCAGTTAAAGGACAAGATCTTAAGATGTGGGTTATGCCAATCCCTTTAATCTAAAGCATCTTCTTCCTAGTGACTGGTGTAGAACTTCGCCCAGATGGTCTCTAGCCAACTAGGTACATCAGGTAGTTGAAGACTCCTCCTAAGAGGCAGGAGAGAGTCAGAGTTTAAAACTCTGAGTGGTCAGAGCAAGTACATCTACCTTATCTCGCAGGCTAGGAAGCGGAATACCCTCGAGCATATGTAGGCCCAAAGCAAACAGGTTGTGTCCTGACTCCTAAAGCTCCAAGGGCAGATTTCAACAAAGTCAAGTCCCCCATACTCTCTGTTGGCACATTATGTTGGCTACTAGGCAAGACTTACTAAAGTAGGTATTAAGGCCTGGCTGGTGTTGCTCAGTGGTTGAGCGTTGACCTATGAACCAGGAGGTCAGGGTTTGATTCCTAGTCAGGGCACATGTCCGGGTTTCAGGCTCGATCCCCAGTAGGGGGTGTGCAGGAGGCAGACAATCAATAATTCTCTCTCATCATTGATGTTTCTCTCTCTCTCTCTCTGAAATCAATAAAAAAATACTATTTTTTTTCAAAAGTACGTATTATGTAGGTAAGGGCAGCATTGTTATGGAAGGTCCTGGAAACACCCATTGAGTAAGTGTTCGCACCAGAAGAAGAATGCCCAGGAGGGAGCCTGCTGACACATCCACTTTAGTGACGACCACCGTTCCGGGCCTCACCTGGGCCAGCCTCTGCTGACTCTCCGCATCTCCAGGAGCAATCAGGGCCTGCTTGGCTTCTTGGATGAGCATGGCCGAGCCCTCCATCACATCGCGAGCAGAATCTAACATGGCGTGTGCAGCTGCGGGGTCACTCGTCGATGCAGCCACTCCACGGGCTGCCTGGGCCAGCGTCTTCAGAGCTTGGGCCGTCTCGCTAGCTGCCACCCCTGTGGATAAAAGCCATCTAAAGTCATACTTGGGAGTAAACCTCTAGACTGGAGCCTCCTAGAAAGAAGAGTGGCACACCTGAGCTCCAGATTCCTTATTATAAAATTTGAATTGCTGTGCTTCTCAAAGAAGTCGCCCACACCACTGGCTCTGGACCAATCCAAGAGAGACATTCTAACAAATGCCATGCTGAAAACTATTTCCCTCTGGTTCCCCTCACCCCCACTGCCCCACTGCTCCTAGACCTAGAACACCACGTTCATGGGATCACACACAGGAGACTCATTCAAACCCATCTTTCTTCTCAATTGTTTTGATTGGGGCATAAGCTTATCTATATATATAAAACCCTAATGTGCAAATAGACCGAACGGTGGAACAACTGAACAACCAGTTGCTATGATGTGCGCTGACCACCAGGGGGCATGCGCGGAACATGGCAGGCATTGGCAGCAGGTGGCAGAGTGCAGAACATGGTGGGCATGGGCCATGGTGGGATAGTGGAGCAGGTGAGCGGGGGTGCCAGACCAAGGTGGAGCGTCAGTTGCTGTCATTGGGGTAAGCCTCTGTTGGTTACTGAAAATTTTTTGCTCCCACACACTGCGGTCCCACCCGGCACTTGTACCTGCTGCTGGTGCCAGCCCCGTTTGCACCCGTGGCCAGTGCCAGAGCCGCCGCTCACACCCATTGCCAATGCCTGGTGCCGGTCCCATCGCTCAGGGCTGTCAGCAAGTGCGATTGGCGACTGCTGGCACTGACCGCCCCTAGGGCTTCTCCACCTACCCCTGCTCCTGAGGGGTGATCAGGACAGCAGCCGCCACTCACACTCACTAACGGCACCGGCCCTGCTCACACCCGCTGCTGGTGCAGGCCCCAATTGCTCCACGCCATCAGCGGGTGCGAGTGGGCCCCCATCAGCATGTAGGAGCGGCGGCGGAGGGAGCGAGGCTGCCAGCAGACCTGGGACCGGGGACCATGGCGGGAGGGGCAGGGCGGGAGTGTGGAGGATGGGTCACCGCAGCCTCACGGTCCAAAGGTGCACCAATTCGTGCATTGGGCCCCTAGTATACAATAAGTGAACAAGTCTCCATGGGCAGCTCAGCGACTTTCTACTTGCGTATCCATCTACATATATCTGTCCTCCAGATGGAGACAGAGAACATTCGCATCACTCGTGCCCTTTCCCAGTCAATGTCCTCTCACACCAGAGGTTGTCGCTATTCTAGTTTCTATCACTTTTGCCTGGTTTTACCTGTTCTTAAACTCCACGTCGATGGAACCACACAGTATGTATCCTTTTATATCTGGTTTCTTTTTCGGACCATAATGCTGTAAGAGTCACCCATGTTGTTACCCATAGCCATTCATTCCGTTTTCTTGATGTGTAGTATTCCATTTACATAAATACATCAACATCTGTTTATGCATTATTCTGCTGATGGACATTTGGATTGTTTCCTGTTTGGGCTACTATAAATAAAGCTACCAAGAAAGTTCTTGTACATGCATTTAGGTTGACATATGGAATTGCTTTTTTAAAATATAAACGTAGGAACACAATTGCTGGGTCACAGAGTAAGTGTAAATTTAGAAGTACTACAAAGCTTTTTTTCAGAATTTTTTTTACCATGATGCACTCCACCAGCAATGTATGAGAGTTCCAGTTGCTCTGCATCCTAGGTGAAACTTGCTATTGTCAGATTTTTTACTTTAGCCATTCTGGTGGGTGTGCAGGTGCCTGTCACTGAGGGTTAATTTCTGTATCTCTAGTGAGTAATGATATTGAGCACTTTCTCACTTAATGGCCATTGGGAACCTCCTCTTTTGTGAGAGGCCTGTTTACCTTTCAATTCACTCCTAAAGGTGTTGGGATTTGGTGATAAACTACGAGTATAAACTGCTCCTTAAAAATTCTGGCGCTACCTCCTGCAGAATGAACATGAGCCTTCCTACACAGCACCTAGTCCTTTGCAACCCAAGAAGAGGACACAGACTGGAAATGCCAGAGCATGTGACAAAGGCACCTGAGAATCCTGAGAGCGGCAGAAGAGCCGACCTTAGAGTTAATCTCTGAACCGTTTCATAGACAAGGCCCAGCGCTTGTCCATGAACACGCTTTTAGAGGCAGCACCAGAGCCAGACCTGAGGTCTTCTAACTTCTGGGTCAGACTCTCTGCACAGTGCTCTCTGGGATAGAGAATAATGAGGGATCTTGTTAAAGGATATAACATCGGCATGAAAAATATGCAAATCAATTTTTTCTAAAGGCTTCGGCTGGATGGTCTTTGGGGGCCACTGCGTGTGGCCTTTACCAGCCATTGCTTTGGCTGAATCGACAGACACAGCGGGTGGTCCTCTTCTTGCTGAGGATGATGAGGGCCCGTAATACAATGAAGAGTGCAAAAGGCCCAGCTCCATAAAACAAGACAACTGTACAGCACTGCAGACTTGCTGACCTGTAAATGTTTAGTACGCCACACAGCTGGGACATAACTCTACAACCTAATCAAGGCAGGTAAAAAACCGCAGTCTACCGCTTCTCACACGGCACTTCCGCGTGCAACATGCAGAATCAAAGATTTTGAACAAAGTGCTTTCTGAGGCAGAGGAGAAGGCCAGGAGAGAAAACACGAAGATAATAAAGCGAAGGTGGCGGAGAGAAGCAAGCTGCGTAAAACAGCCATTCTACTTTACGGTTAAGCTCTGGCCCAGGCCGGAAGGATGTCCCTGTGCAGAAGGGCTGCAGAGGAGGTGTGGTTAAGACCTCATCTAGCTCTGGCTCTGCTGCTCATTAGCTGGGCGGCCTAGACTGTTGCCTCAGTTTCCCACAAGTGTTAGGGCAGGGGTGGGCAAACTTTTTGACTCGAGGGCCACAATGGGTTCTTAAACTGGACCGGAGGGCCGGAACAAAAGCATGGATGGAGTGTTTGTGTGAACTAATATAAATTCAAAGTAAACATCATTACATAAAAGGGTACGGTCTTTTTTTTTTTTTTTTAGTTTTATTCATTTCAAACGGGCCGGATCCAGCCTGCAGGCCATAGTTTGCCCACGGCTGTGTTAGGGGAAGCTGAGATCACAGCTCTGACTGTTGAAAATCGTAGCTTGTGGCTTTTAGATCCCTCCTCTTTGTCGTATGAACTGAATCCATTCCTATTAGAGTTGTATATGACTTTGGAAGAATAAAAAGACTTATCATACACAATAAGGAAAGTCATGTTTATGCAAAAGTCATTTGCTGAAACAAGACTATTTTTTTAAAAGGCAGAAACCAGAAGAACGGAGTTCTGCAAGCTGATGTTTGTCCATCCACATGTTTTCTACCAAGGACTCAGCATGAAATCTCAGGGCACATCCCGGGTTCTCTTTGGAGGGATCAGGTTTCCCAGAAAGAGGAGGCCACACCATCAAAAGGATGGAACAAGGCCGCCAGAGGCTGGGAGCCCAGGGAACATCTTGGGCTGTCCATGGCAGAGTTCACAGCAGCATCCTCAGTGTAAGGAAGAGAATTGTCAGAGCTGGTCCTCAAGCAAACACCACCCTCCAAATGAGACTGCTCCACAGTCAGGTGTGCATGACCGTGCCGGAGCTGCCGTGGGAAACAGGAAAGCCGGCCACTGTTTCAAACCCACAGTCCTTTGAAGACACACATCACTTCCCCAGAATTCTTGCCTCCTGGATCTTAAATTATATTCGGTAAGAGAGTCTTAAGAAGCCACGTCCGTGATATAAAAGATAGTGGGATTTTTTGTAGTTATTCTTGATCAGAATTCATGTAGATTGTGTGTAGACAGCATTAGACCACATAGCAAACTCACAAGGTTAAAACCAAGCATGACAGAGTTTTAATCTGTCCCCAAGGGATGTGGAAAGGCATCTGCCTATGGAATTGTATCCGGCTGATCAGAAATACATTTGGAATACTGCACTGGCCAAACAAACGCACATCCGCTTCAGAATCCAGCCCTGTGGCAGCTTCTGTAACTTCTGAGTCCCACACACCTTAACTGTGGACCAGGGAACTGAGGCCCAGAGCGAGGCTGCCATTCGCGCTCTCTCCTTGCTTCCCACCCATTCTTTAACTTTCCTGCCTTCAACAGGGAGAGCAGGGCCCTGTTCTTCCTAAAGCCAATGGGTGTTCCTTAAGTCTCTCGTAGGTAACTGTCTGGGCAGCAACTACCTCTCTACCTCTAGAGACATCCCTCTCTCCGAGGTTCCTCTCTCCAGGGCTGCATGTTCTCATTTCTTTTGAAGGTTTCTATTGCTCGGCCTTCTTCAATATATTTGAGCTCCTCACGGTTCCATCTGATAAACTTTTCTCACCCTACCACTCCCCCCACCAGGCAAATATATCCCCACTGTTTCAATCATTATAATTTTATTAAACATTAACACATCTTCATCTCTAGCCCAGACTTCTCCACCGAGGTCCAGAGGCAAATATCTAGCTGCCTAATGGGTACTTCTACTTGGATATGCTGCAGGCACTTCAAACGGAGAGCATTTAAAGTGAACCTGGCATCCAGCATGCCCACCAATGGTCCTGCATTTCCATCGCAGGGATTCCAACATCTCCTCACTCACCTATCAGGCCGTGGTACAAGCTGTCCTTCCTTACTCCCATCCTGCGACTCCCAGCCAGTCACCAACGGTCAGGTCTCTCTTTAACCCGCCTCTTCGCCTTCACTACCATCCCTCATGCGGATGCATGCGATAGCCTTCTCACTGGTCTCCCTGCCTCCAACTTTGTTTCCCTCCAACTTATTTGCCCACAAGAGGAAGAGCAACTTCTATAAAAGGCAATGTAAACTGTATCCGTGGGGGAAAACTCTTCAATGTTTTCACATGCTCTTAGGTTAAATTTCAAATGACTCAAATTGGCGTAGGAGGCCTTTAGGATCGGACCCCCCAGCCTACCTTTCCAACCTTATCCTCTCACGCCTCCCCTCCTTGCCTTTTGCTGGACCCTTTCTCAGTTTATTTGGTCAGCCTTCCTTTCTCTCTCACCTTTGGGACTTCATAGGTGCTGTTCCCACTGCCAAAATGAATGGAGCTACTTTTAGGTGGTTTTTCAGACACCAGCGAGACAGTCTGTCATCCTGAATGTTATCAGTGTCAGATGATGTAAGGTGTAAAGCAGTCTTTGCTCCATTAACAATGCATTTCATCATCCAGACAAAATCTGGCAAGGTTTCAGGAAAGTTTAGAAATTCTTGAAACTTAAATCTCTCCTATGCCCTATGCTTTTAAGAATTTATATATACTTTTCCTTCTCCTTGAATGCTTAATGAGCCCTAAACAATCCTTAAAACCCCAGGTGTCAATTCCACTCTGAAAATGTCCCTTACCCTCCCATTAACAGAACTGTACATTCTTTTCTTTGCAGGTACTATATTATGCTATGCCATAACTCTTACTGTGCTCTTATTTTCCAAGCAATAAATACACATAGCTATTTTAAAAATGAAAGAGGATTTTGCTTATAGTAATGGCCAAATAACTTATTGCAGATGAACCGTCTCTCAGAAAAACCACTAGAAACACTGGAAAAACATACAGACAAAAACATCTGTTTGAAGGCATTGTAAAGTCACCAAGACATGAGCTTTACCTTGATGAGTAAACAAAGAATGAAAGCACAGAGAAGTTAGTGCAATGTTGCATTTGCCCTCAAGGCATTTTTAAATTTGTAAACTATCGTCCAGAAGCTGAGAAGCTGAGCAGAGCTTCCTGAAATCTCATGGGTCTGGGAAGATAAAAAAAAAGCACAGTTCTGAGCCCAAGAAACAGCGATGTCCTGGTAAACACCACAGATGTTTGGATGGGAGGCACAAAGGACTCCCCCCTAAAAGGAAAACTGGAAATAGACTGCACTATCTCCAATCAGTTCAGTCCCTCCTCATATTACGGTGATCTGCCCCTATCTTAACCACCTGCTGGGAGCAAAGAATAATCCTCCATACGGAAAGAAACACAAGCTGGAGCCTCAAATTATCTCTACAATGTAAATGCCAATGATTAGCAATATAGATAGATAGATAGATAGATAGATAGATAGATAGATAGATAGAGATATATAGATATATATCTCACACCAGGAGGTAAAGACCAATGGCTGAAAACAAAGAGGAGAAAAAACCCAGACAATACAAACAGATCCATACATGATTCTGATATTGGAATTATTGGGACTGGACATTTAATAACTGCGATAAAGATGTTGAAGAAATTCGATGATAAGATAGAGAGTTCCAGCAGGGAAATGGAAACGATAAGAAAACAATCAAATGGCTCTAATAATACTGAAAAATATGACATTTAAAATAAAAAACTCCACAGAAGGGAATGAAAGCAGAATAGACACAACTAAAGAGAAGAATCATGAGCTGCAGATAAATCAAAAGAAAAAATCAAGAATGAAGCATAAAGAAGAAAAGGTGTATCCTGGCTGGGTGACTCAGTTGGAGCATTGTCCTGTACACCAAAAGGTTATAGGTTCAATTTTCAGTCAGAGCACCTGCCTAGGTTGTGGGTTCAATACCGGTCAGGGCACATACGGGAGACAACCAATCAATGTTTCTCTCTCACATCACTGTGTGTGTGTGTGTGTGTGTGTGTGTGTGTGTGTGTGTGTGTTTGTGTGTGTCCCTTCCTCCCTCTCTAAAATAAATAAAAAACATATCATCAGGGGAGGAGTAAAAACAATAATAAGAAAAATTATGGAAAATATAGAAAAGAGCATAGGAGACACACCAAACAGTGAAAATGACTAACTTAACTGGTAACTGAACTCTACAATGAAGACAAAAAAAGGAGGGGGGGGGGCAGAAGCAATATTTGAAGATACAATGGTTGAAAGTTAAAAAAAAAAGCTTTGGTAAGACAACAAATCCCACTTTTAAGGAGTACTACAACGCAAAGCAGGATAAATATGCAAGAAAATTCCTCTGGGGACATTGCTTGAAAATCAAAGGCTGAGAAAATTCAAAAAGCAAGTAGAGGGGAAAAATAAAATCACATTACCTTTAGAAGAGTAAACTGACAGCTGACTTCACAAGAGAAATAAAGGAAGCCAGAGGACAATGGAATAACATCTTCAAAGGCTGGAAGAAAATAACTGCCAACCTAAAATTTTATAATAATTGAAATTATCCACCAAAATTAAAGGCTAAACAAAGGCATTTTTAGAAAAACAAAAACTGAAGGAATTGGTCACAGTAGACTCAGACTAAAGGGAATAATGAAAGAAGGTCTTCAGGCAGAATGGAAACAAGCCCAGGTGGAAGAACAGAGATATAGGAAGGAATGAAGAGCAATGGAGATAAACATGGGAGTGAATCGATCTATACCTACTGCATGAAGCAATATTGAGACGGAATTAAGGAGATTAAAATGTATGTGGAATTAAAACACACGGCAATGAATGGGTTGGGCACTGTCTGGAAAGAGGTAAACATGGTATATTATATTAGACTTTAAAAAACTGTAATACTCAATGAATGTACAACTAACAAGTTAATCAAAAGGAGAGAAATAGAATTGAACAAATACATATAAATCTGAAACAAAGCAAGAAAGGGGAGAAAAAGGAACCTAGAACAGCTAGGACATAAAGAAAATAGTAGGATGGTAGAGTCAAAGTCCAATATGATCAGTAATTGCAGTATATGTAAATAGATCAAATATCCCAATTGAGAGAAAAAGATTGTCACACAAAATAAGAACTTCTCCCTCCACCAAAGAGCAGCTACATGATACTGACAGGATACACATTAAATATAAGCACTCCGAAAAGTTCAAAGTAAAAGGATGGGAAAGGATGCATCATGCACACTATAATGAAAACAAAAGCTTCTATGCAGAAAACTATATAACAGTACTGAAAGGAAAATCTAAATAAATGGAAGAACATAACCCATTCACAGATTAGAAGACTGTGATAAAAAGTCAATAATTTGCCATTTACCCCAAACTGATTCATGTAACTTCAATTAAAAAAAACACAGGGTATTTGTGGGTGGGTGGGTAGAAACTGACAGGCTGATTCTAGAACTGATGTGGAACCATGAAGGGCCAAGAATAGTCAATACTAACCTGAGGAAGAACAGTGTTGGAGGACTTACATTATTAGATATTAACGCTCAGTATATATAAAACTGTAGTAATTAGAAAAGTGTGATACTAAGAACAGGCAATTAAAGCAATGGAAAAGAAACAAAGGATCAGAGACCGACTTGCACATACATGTGCTCATTTAATTTATAATAAAGTGCCACTAAAGACTACTGGGTTTCAAAAAGTAGTGCTGGGTCAAATGCATAAGCATGTGGGGAAAAAACTAAAGTAGGACCCTATTTGCACGTCTACAAAACTCAATTCCAGATTGACTACACTTCTAAATGTAAGAAGTAAAACAATAAAACTTCTAAACTGTAACAGAGGAGAATATCTTCATGATTTTGGAGAGGCACAATTTTAAGTACTAACTTAAAGGAAAAAGTACTAACCATAAAGGAAAAGAAGTGTAAATTGGACTATTTTAAAATTTAAATTTTGTTTGTCAGCAAACACCTTTATGAGAGTGAGAAGGTAAGCCAAGATACAAGAATATACCTAAGCCACATGGAATTCATACAAACAAATAAGAAAAGGATAGAAAATTCAAATTTTAAAAAATGTACAAAAGACACGAACAGGCACTTCACAAAAGAAGTTACCCAAATGGCCAATGAAAAGGTCCTCAACTGCATTGTTCCTCAGGGAAACACAAATTCAAACCACAATGTGCCGCTGCTCCACACTCAACAGAATGGCCATGGCTGACAATACCAAGTGGTGACAAGGCTACAGGACAACTGGGTCCTTCGTTACGGCTGGAAGGAGCGTAGCTGAATAGCTGCACAGCCCATGACCCAGCAATGCCACTGAGCTGCTGAAAATGTTCCATTACTCGATCTTGATGGTGGTTTGGGGGTGCATTATATTTGTGATGACTCATGAAGGTATACATTTAGGATGTATGCTCTCTTCTGGATGTATATTTACTTCAAGAGTAATGTATATCTCAAACAAACAAAAAACGTCAAGCAGTAGCACAGAATAACAAAAGCAACAATCCATACCCACTCCTCCCCCTGATTCCTACTCCTAGAGCCACTCAGTTCTTTATGCTTTCTTCTGATTAATGTCATATTTTCAAGCCATGGGCTTACACTGAAACTCCTGTTTCCATTTCAGATAGCTATAGATGTCCTTCTGGGTCTACTTCTGACTACACGGACATTTCCTTTCTTTTACAACCTGGAGTTTTTCCTAAAGTGGATCACTACACAATCTGTTCCTTACAGCGTACTCCCGCCGTCTCCAGTACTCAACCACCCCTCTCCCTGCAGACCTTGAGGCTTTTATTTATTTGGCTCTTTCAGTTATTACTTATCTATCTCCTTCCATCTTTGAAAATTTCATTGATATCTTATTTGTTATAATCTCCTCTCTTATTCTCTTCGACCTTTTTACCCCCCTTTTCTTTAGTGAGATTTCAAGAGTTATGTGCAGGTAGTCCCAGAAGTTTATAATTACTGTTTGCTTAGAGTCTAATAGGGGTGTGACCCACTAATAGTTTTTTTGGGGGGGTCATATTTTATTAGGTTTTTGTGTGCAGAGCATTAAGCCAAGTAACAAGCATGTGGAAAGTGCTTGAAAACGGTGTTGAGCTGCTAAAAAAAAAAAAAAAGTCAGGTTCACCGTAAAGTCAATGAATTCCCACCCGCGGTCTGCCCCTGGCGGTCTGCCCCTGGCCCATGGCATCCCTACGGGTGTGAGTCTCACCTGTGTAGTGCTCATTGCCTTGAGCAGCACAGGTCAGGAGCTGCGCCATGGAGGAGCCCACTGCTTTAGATGTACTTCCCAGGTCCTGAGCACATTTTTCCAGCTGCAAGAATATTCAAGCGGGGAGGGAACTTAGAAGAAAAAACATACCCAATGAAATCTTAGCATAAAAATAATGCAGACCAAACTCAGGGCCTTAGCTCTTTCCCAACAAATGCACCAGTGGCGCAAAGAAGTGGGGTGATGGCGGGGGGAGGGAGGGAGAACCCTGCTCCCCTGCTCCAAGCGGGAACTATGAGGGATTAGGTAAGTTACTGAACCTCTCCAAGCCTCAGCTTCTCAAGATGGTAATACCTAGCTCAGAAGGTTTGCAGAGAATTAATGTACATACTCAACAAATGGTAGCTATTAGTATTATGCCTTTAGAGCTAATTTAGAAAGTCTGCAACAAATCCTTAGTGAGAATTAATTATCCCCTGGCAGGAAGTGGGCAGACGTCCAGCGGTACCACCTTCCTGGCCTGTGGGACCATTAACATTGCTCAATTTGATCATTATACTTTGAGGAGCTCTAACCAGAAGGAAATGCAATAGAAATGGAGGTTTGGAGTGGTAAATGAGATTATGAAAATGGGCAAAGTGCTTGCTTCCCATGAACAGCATGTCATCTTGCTTTGTAAACGGAATAAATAATTCAGGGAACAAAGTCAGTGAAGGCCTGGGGTCTGGATAATTACTTGATTACTAGATGAGGACAACGTTTTGGAGGAGAACTTCTGGGTGTACTGCGAGGGTGCAGAGAGGCATCAGAGAATCGGTGCATTTCTAATCCCACAGGTTTTGCAAGAGAGGCAGGCCCTTCAGATGAAAAATAGAGCCTGGTCCATTACAGCCAACAGTATGTTATAACACATACACACATTTTTTAAGGGCAACCGATTTCCTTAAAATTTACATGGTGTTTCTTACATGCTAACTGACCAGTTATTTTATGTGAAGGCAGAATTCATGTCACGCAAGCCTCTCCTGGTCTCCCAGAACCACAGAAGTTTGCAAAGGGAGAGACCTGGACCACACTGCAAAACTGCTGGCCCAGAGCCAAGCCTGACTTCATCATTAGCTGGGTGACTTTAGTTAAGTGACTTAACCCGAGTTTCCTAGTCTTTACAATTAGGGGTAGCCTGATGGAACAAATTTTTTCTAAGTGCTTCTTATTTTCTAGACCAGTGGTGGCAAACCTATGACACGAGTGTCAGAGGTGACATGCGAACTCATTTTTTTTGGTTGATTTTTCTTTGTTAAATGGCATTTAAATATATAAACTAAATATCAAAAATATAAGTCTTTGTTTTACTATGGTTGCAAATATCAAAAAATTTCTACATGTGACACGGCACCAGAGTTAAGTTAGGGTTTTTTAAAATGCTGACAGGCCGAGCTCAAAAGGTTCACCATCACTGTTCTAGACATTGCTCTAGTCTATGGTAAAGTAGGTGTTCCTGAAGTCCCATATATTCTAAAAGTGTTAGTTCACCCAAAGAGCAGCAGTAGTTTTAAGAGATTACTCCCAACATGAGCGACTACAAGCTTTAATTCAAACCTTTATTCTGCCAATAACTGGACAAAACAGTGAACACATCTACACCTGTTTTCTCAGCTGTTAAGATGGGGTTAACAAAACTTGCTCATTAAGGTTACTGTCAGGACAAATTTTATTTATGTGTGTATACAGTGCTTAATAAATGGTGGCATTTTATTAGTGATGTTCAGTAGTGTGTAAAGGAGGTACATATAAATGAGGAGGATTGGTAAACTTTAACCAAGAAAACCCTGACATAAGCATCAGGAGATAGCCTAACATGAAAATTGCTAAGTAAATGTTTTTTGTTTTGTTTTTTAAATGATTGTTGGAAGTATCTCCTGTATTTTTCTTTATAACCTCATTGCCACTCATTTCCTAGTAAAATATCTGAGAGATGAGACTTTATAGCGAGTTGATGATACAAGCTGCATCTATTTTTTTAAATTACGTTTTCTTTTTATTGTTGTCATTATTATAGATGTCCCCCAACTCCTAGTTCCAAACCTAGCTAGTCAGCTGCACTGGCCTTCTTAGAAAAAGGCCACAGATGAGAACGCTGGCCTCCAGCACTGGCATGTGTCTGGTGTATGAAGGAGAGGGGTGAATCTAACACGCCGGTTCATGCCCAGCCAGACCCGAGAAGGGCGCTCGCAGCACCAGCAGCAGGGCCCTCGGGCAATCCCTACCATAGCGCAGCTCTAAAGCAATGTGGCTGTTCTGAGGCTTTGCATTCAAAATGTTTGACGTCCGGGCACACCAACCCCAAAATAAAAACCGCTTCACACGATTAGAACAGAAGGCAGACCCCAGCCCACCTTACCGTCTCGCCGGGAAGCGGCTTCAGCTGGCTGTCCGCGGCTGCCATCTTCGCGTCCTGCAGCTCGTTCTTCAGGGTCTGCACGGTGCTCAGAGCGGAGTCGATCTCCATAGGGCCGCAGGCTTCATGGGCCTGTGACAGAGTTGGGAACATGCGTACACAGTTGGCTTGGAAAAAGTGTCCCTAGTATTTTGCAACATCTGACGTGCCTTCTGGACGTACCCCCAGTGAATGTCCCACTCCAGCAATAGGAGGCAGGGCAGGAAGCATTTCCCGAGAGGGCAAAGATCATCCGCAGTCAGAACCTTAGTCCTAACTTCCTCAAATAATAAGTTACATCTGTCTCACAACTGGATAGACTTCAAGTCTCCTTGAAGCTGTTTTTATCTGAAATGCATTTGCTTCTCAGACTAAGAGGACCCTTATTCACTGTGCCTGGGTTCTGGAGATAGGGCAACCAGCACAGTAGGTGTGCACAGAGAGGCTGGGAAGCACGTGGTGAGCACTTAAATGAAGGAAGGGAGGAAGAAATGAATGAATAAACCCAGGACTCGGGGGCAAAGCTTTATCAACCTCATTGATTCTCTTTATAAATTTCTAGATTATAAACCATTATCCTTTCATACCGAAGACTACGAAAGATTTTTTTTTCCTTAGTAATTTGTTTTAAGAAAATTTTATTCTCTTGATCATTTAAAATATTGGTCTCCAAAGGTGTTGATCACCCCCATATACATATCTTAATCAATTATATGCATGTATAATTATGGAACAGTGTATTAAATACTGGTAAATCGTAATTTCTTTCCTTTTTAAATAGTTAACAACAGCAGCAATAAACACTAATTAATTTCTATGTGCCAGTATTCCACAGTGAGGAAACTGGGGCAGAGAGATTCATTAACTTGCATAGGTCACAAAAATAGTCAACGGCAAGGTCAGAATTTGAACACAGGTCGTCTGACTCCGGAGTTGATATCCTTCACCCTTACACTAAGTAAAAAAACACTTGAGCCCTGGCTGGTGTTTCTAAACGGACAGAGCATTGGCTCTCGCACAGAAGGGTTGCAGGTTCGATTCCTGGTCAAGGGCATGTACCTGAGTTGCAGGTTCGTTCCCCGGCCCCAGTCAGGGCCCATGCAGGAGGCAACCAATTGATGTGTCTATTACATGTTTCTCTCTCTCTCTCTCTCTCTCTCCTCTCTCTCTCATCTCCCTCCCTCCCTTCCACTCTCTCTAAAAAGGCAGAGGAAAATACCCTCCAGTGAGGATTAACAAGGACAAAAATACTTGAAAGCTCTCAGTGTCTTCCTGCACTCAGTGGGCCATCTTGCTTGAGCCCACGGGGAGGCTGACTGCTCCAGAGCCGTAGTTTGAGGAGTGCGTGTGTCTACGACTCACTGAAAAGCCCTTAAAGCTCAGATGTTCAGGTTCTAAGCCCAGATATTCTGATTTGGCTACGGAGGCCAGGCCCAGAATTCTGCATTCTAAGTGCCCCAGCTGACCCTAGTACAGATGGTCTCTGGACCTCTCCTTGAGAAACACAGCTCAAAATACTTTACTTGGATATAATCTAAATCTCTGGGTATTTTTCTTTGGTGATGTAGTGCACTGTTCATATTAATTCAGCTCCTATCCTTCTTCCCTTGCTCCTGGATGAGGCTATCTGTTTCTATACAGGGATTGTTACAGTGGGGAGAAATGAATTCATGCCAGAACGTCTTGGTAATGCCACATCAAACAGTGTAGTAATGAGGCCTCTGGTAATTAATAAGTTCCAGAGACAGAAACTCATTAATCCCTAATTCTGTTCAATTGAGGACCTTATTAAGGTGAATGCTTCCATTTAAGATGTGAAAAACTTTCAGAGCAAAAAGATAATATAAATGTTCTCCCCCTCCCCCCTGCCAAAACAACTAGATTTGCTGCCTAAATTTGTTATTAAGTTCATAAGATGATGAGGTGGAGATATGATCACTTTGGCCCACAATTTACCTAGCACCAAAAAACTGATAACTACCAGGCTCCCCTAAGACTCTGAAAACAGACTACTGTTTGTCCAGAGTATGGGAGGAGGGGGAAGTGTGCAAACTAAAATAGTTTAACAAAGGTCATCTGTAGCCAGAAGGTGAACAATAACTCTAGGAGACTGTGGCTAAAAGTGGTAAAAGCCAATGTACACGGAGGGCATCTTTAATGGTATTGCAAATGCATGGACAAGAAATATGCCCAGCAGTGCTCAGGCCCTGGTAGCACCCGGGTTACACAAGCAGGAAGGAATTCAAAGCGCCATTCCCAAGGAGCTAACCGCTGTGACCAGGGGCCCACTTGCCTTCTGCGAGGCAGTCCGCAGCTCCGCCAAGCTGGTGGCGAGATTCTTGGCGCACTGGCTCAGCTGCATGGCGGCAGCCTGGTCGCTCACCGTGGGCACTGCGGCTTTGGCGGAGGACACCATCTTGCTTCCAGGCTGTAGAGAGAGGGGCAGAACGTAAGGCAGCTCCTGGAAAGTAAGGGAGTTGACCCCAACAGCAAGGCCACATCTCAGCCAGAACTTACTCTCTCTGAAACAAGGAATATTAGAACCATATACACTCTCCCCACCCCCCCAAAATTCCCACCCCAAATCAGATACTCTAGGGCAGTACATTCTAGGAATGTAAAATAAATAAATAAATGGATGTGTCATTGGGGAAGGGGTAAAATTTGGATAATGACTTGAAATTCTCATTTAAAACAAATTTCAAAGAGAGTTTCTTATTAAATATGATTCTTTTTGTTTCTTAGGATAGCTCTTTAACTGAAATATATACAAAGATTATTTTTTAAAAATATAGGCAGACAGCCTGGCCAGTGTGGCTCTGTGGTTGAGTGTCGACCCATGCACCAGGAAGTCACTGGTTCGATTCCCTGTCAGGGCATATGCCCGGTTTCAGGCTTGATCCTCAGTGGAGGGCGTGCAGGAGGCTGCCAATCAGTTTATCTCTCTCTCTCCCTTCCTTTCTTTCTCAAATCAATAACAACATATTTTTTTTTAAAAAGCTTTAGTCACATAAATTGTAAAATGTCTAAAAATATAGGCAGACAAAAATGAAACAAATAAAATGACCTATTTTATTTCTCACTACTCAGGATAATTTCATCATGCATGAAATGTCTATGCTCATGTACAAATATTTTCAAGAATAAGATCATGCATTTATTCTATTTTCAAACTCCTTGTTTTATATATTCTACTTTTTTATTAATCCTCACCTGAGGATATTTTTTCGATTGATTTTTAGAGAGGGTGGAAGAGGGAAGTAAGGGGAAGGAGGGAGAAAGAGAAACATTGATGTGAGAGACATTGATTGGCTGCCTCCTGCATGAGCCCTGACCAGGGCCAAGGATTGAACCTGTAACCCAGGTACGTGCCCTTGACCGGGTATTGAACCCGTGACCCTCTGGTGTGCAGGCCAATGCTCTAATCACTACGTAAGGCTGGCCAGGGCCACAGTCTATCTTTTAAATAGCTAACAGTATTACATTGTATATATCTGTTAATATTTCTCAATCCTGTATTGTTGGGCATATTTTCATTTTTTCAATATAATGAACAATGGTATGATAAACACCTTTGTAGCTAACATTTTGTACATGGTCATAATTTTTTGAATAAACTTTTAAAAGTAGAATTTCTGGAACAAAGAGTATACACACTTTTAAGGGTTTTATTACACAGGCTATACATATGTCCTTATAAAGTTGTAACAAAGCTAGTCGCCAAATCATAAATATTAATATTTAAAGAATTCATGCCCTGGCTGGGTGGCTTAGTTAGTTGGAGCATCATCCCATACACCAAAGATTGTAGGTTTGATTCCCAGTCAGGGCACATACCT
>NW_005355159.1:2784578-2790014 GCF_000412655.1 Myotis brandtii
TCTCTCTCTCTCTCTCCCTTCCTCTCTCTAAAATCAATACATATATCCTTGAGTGAGGATTTTAAGAAAGTTACAAAACAAAAGAATTCATGAGAATTTAAGAAAAACCAGCATGAGTATTTAAAAAATGAATAAATAATTTCACATAATAAAACAAATAACTGAAACATGAAAAATATGTAACATTTTGACAAACAAGGAAATACAAAATCAACCAATAAGAGCTTAACCAAGCAAGCTGGCAAAAACATTTTTTTAAAATGCTTGATTCCCCAACTTGAAAAAGATGTATCAAAAGGTGTGTTCTATACACTGCTAGTTGTAGATTTGGATTTGTTCAGCCTTCTGAAAGGGCATTTCACAATATGTATGAAGAAAGTTTAAAATGTAAAAACTCTGAACTGCCAACTCCATTTCTATTTATTTCTAACTCTGCCTTAGTCTTGTAAAGATCTGATGGGTCAATGATAACAAAATTAAAAAGCAACAGAAAAGGGAAAGGAAAAAGAAGGGCAGGACAGAGTGGACCCTGGAACACGCATACACTGCTCTGTCACAGTCTCTACAGCCCTGCCAGCAGGGGAGATGACACACCTCTAACCACCTGAATGAAAAGAGAAACACCTACCTGTCCGAGCCACAATTCTCAATGCCCCAATAATAAAAACAAGCCGATGGCAATCCTATTTCTAGAAATTTACCCCAAGGAAATAATTGAAGGGGGGCAAAGGCCTAGAACACACATGGAGACTTTCATTCTATCCCTATCACAGGTTGTTTATGATGGCAAATAATGGAAAACGACCTATTTGTTCAATGACAGGAAAACAGCTAAACATTGAGTATTGCCGGATGATAGAATGTTATTCAAAATCATAAATGCTCATAATATACTTGTTAACATGAAAAACACAGTCTATATGTGATGAATTTCAATTAAAAATATATACATACATATGCATGTCTGTGTATGTAGTCAAAATGAGAAGAAAGACATCGCACTTTTTATCTTCTGTCTGCATGTGGGATCTATGACACTTGAAAAAATTAACCAAATGTATGTAACCATGAGTTCTGTAACTATAGGTTCAACTAGACAGGACCAAGGTAGAGAACGGCCTAATCACATGAACTCTTTCTGGGATACAGGTAGACAGAAAGAGCTGAGAGATCTGAATACAAGAAGTATGTAAAAAGGGAGTTTTCCCACAACTTCATATTCTGGCTTAATTTAACTTTCCTTAAACTAAATCCACCCCTCACCCACAAAGACTGGCAGTACCTATTCATTGTACAACTGCCATAGGAGACTGGCATGCCTTTGAAGAAGATGCACTCGCCATTCCTGGTCTCCTTGGCCATGAATAATAACATTAGACATTCTGGAAACTAGAAAACCTACAGCAATGCCCAGGACTAGGCTGTTAATCAAACCTGCAACTTATTCCATGCTTTCTCTCACAGGAGAGAAAGAAAGTGATTCTCCTGAGAAAAATGGATTACGTGCCATCTCCTGGGGCAATTTCCCTGCATATAAGCATTTTGCTTTGCCAAGCTGAATCTACCTCTCCTGAGACTGCAAATATGAGGAGGAAGCCTTCAAGGTCTGCTACCTGCAAAGACTTCGCTGTGGCTGTGGAATTCCTTATTCCTCTCCTTAGGGATAAAAGACACCTCCTGCCCAGTGGGGGGTGGGGGGCTCTGAGTACAACCCAGGTGAATGCTTCCGTGTTACCTGGAGGAAGTTCTGGCTGGAGATGATGAGAGCCAGCTGGGCACTGAGGTCTTCTGCTTGGGCTTGGCTCCCTCTCACCCCCTGGACCAGCTGAGGGATGTGATCAGCCACCGCCTAGAGGAAGCGGGAAAATGAAAACTGAGCTGCCTAGCATGGTGAATTACCAAAACAAGGTGGACAATGACCCAAGTGATCAATGTTTTTTGGATGTGCTGTCACTCCTGGGAGATGCCTGTCCCAGACCTTGGATTTACATGGCATCGTTAGCCTGCTGGGTCCTTACCAACACTGAATCCTAACCCAGAAGCTCTGGGTACCCTTCCCCCACACATGTTCTATCTACCCCGTGGTCCCAAAGGTCCCCATATGTTCAGCAGAAGACGATTCTACATAATGAGGCCTTAAAAGAATGCCCCAGTTCCAGTGCACACTACCCTGGCTCACTAGGGTTGAAAACTTCAGAGAATCTGTACAATTCACTGGTGGATAAACTCAGGTCATAGGGTCCCGGGAGCAGAAGACAGTGAGAGAAGCGCTGAACTATCAGCAGACTTCAGTGCTTCCATTTTTTATTTTTATTTTTGGTGTGTGTGTGTACACATTTAGTTTTATTGTAACAAAGCAACTTGTACACTTTTAACGTTTAAAACTGAGCATCATCTTTCCTTTCTAGTGAAACAAAGAGAAAATTTAAAAATAAACAGGAACAAAATTACAATAGAGAAATGTCAATTCTGAATCAGATCCTACAGGTCCTGCGGATTCTCCCATCGAGTGGCAGGGCTCAAGTCATCATTAGGAGAGAATTTTATTTTAAAAGTGTCATCTCAGACTGCAAGGATGTCCGTTAAACATCACAATTAACATGCCAAAGGAGAAGCCAACTTGTCAAAATGCCCACTTAACCCACCCAAACATCTCAAACCCACCCTTTGATGACCTTCTATAATGCCCGCCCCCCCCCCTTTTTAAGTTATTTTTTTTTTAAACAAGAGAAAGCAGACAGATACATGTTGGTAAATGCTAACTGTCCATATTCACATAGAGACATAGTTTAATCTCTGAGCCCAATATACAGAGAAAGGAGGGGAAAAAAGCTAGAATTCTATGCACTGCTACACAGGGGCCTAGCAACCTCCAGCTCCCAGCAGAGCTAAGGGAGCAGAAGGTTTTTCTTTTTTCCCACAGAGCACGGTGGTGTTGATTCCATAAAGTTTTTCTTGAGACAGGAAGGGATAGAAATGAATTTGGAACAGAAAGGGGCAAAGACTCTTTCCCCACTGTATTCTGCTCAAGGTACATCCCCCCCCCAAATAAGGTGAGAACCATGGTGTAAAGGAGAGAAAAGAGACCTCAAAAACAGGGCGACTGAGCACAAGAGGGGGGAAAAAGAAAAAGAAAAAGAAAGACTGCAACTTGCTCCGAGGGACTGGAGAAAACTTAAAGGTTGGAATCCATCAGTGATCATTAGTCGTCGTCTTCTCCATCTTCTTCTCCTCCTCCTCATCATCATCTTCATCTTCTTCACCTTCATCCTCATCCCCTTCTTCATCAATATCTTCCAACCCTTCCTCTTCTTCATCATCACCGTCATCTTCTTCTCCTTCCCCTTCTTCATCAGCCATGTCAGGCAGGAACCAAGTAGTACTGTAATGGATTTGGCCAAATGCCATCTTTGATGGCTTCTCCTAAGTCATCTGCACCTGCATCAGAATGGTCAGTGAACCAGGTAAAGACGCTGTCTGGTTCCTCATGCTGTCTCCTCCCGCTGGCTTTATTCTGTGTTTGACTTGAACGTTTGGTCAAATCCTTTCCAGATTTCCATTTGATTTCAGTGGGCTTTGAAGATGGATCACCACTCTCACTCAGAGGAAACTCTTTGGAGAGAACTTTATTTTCGAAGTAAGGATTTTCATCAAAATAAAAATATATTCTGTAACCTGATTTAATCTCTTCAAATTCTGTCACTCCAACTCTTGTCAAATAATGCAGCGCCTCCTTCATCCTCTTCCCCAAGCAGAGCAGATGCTTGTGAATGGTTGACAAAAATTGTGACCCCAAAATTTGGGATTTGGGCGATCAATTCTGACCTCTTCTGAAAAAATGGTTGGCGGAGTTTGTTATATTTCTGTTCTACTTTCAAAATCTCCTCACTGGCTTATTCATTAAGTCTATTTCATTTTGTACTTCATCAATACTTTCTATCACTTCTTGCTACTAGTATTCTTTTTCTCTCTTTGTCAAGTCCTGAGGGGTCAGCTTCTTCTCCGGCTTGGGGGCTGGAGGCAGTTTCGGTTTCTTCCTTTGAGGTGGGAGCGAGGACTGGCATTTGGGGCTCAGCGCTTCTATTTCTTACTTTGAAGGTAAATATCCGTCCTTCCGCTTTCCTGTCACCATGGCTCCTCTTCCCCTCGTCTAAGTAGCGCTCTCATTTCTCAAACTTGAAAACCCCAACACCCAGAGCAGAGGAGGGAGGAGCAGCAGCCCTGGGGTGAGACTGTCTCACACAGTGACATGCCTTTTACCCTGTGTCCCCACCTTTCCCCTCTGTCCACACCCGTCCGACAACAAACAGGCCCTGAGGTCACGCACAGTGGCTCACTTCTGGGGAAGGGCCCACGAACATCCCACCCGGGTGACACGCCTTCCTTCAGGTGCCTGCTCCAGAAGGATTAAAAAATGTCCCCATGAGACTTTTCTCGGGGCCTCTCCAGGACCTCTGGCTCGCCATTTGGTCCACTGTCCCCTCCCCGCTGATAAACAGCAATGCTCTCATTTCCTGAGGTGATACCCACAGGCCGAGGACATTCAGTCTCTTCCCAAAAAGTGGAGGAGGGGGCTCACCCTGGAGTATTTCCCTGGACACAAGTAGCACGTGCTCCCTGAGAAGGGAAAATGCCATTTTCCACCCCTGCAGGCTGCTGGATCCAGGCCATCACAGCAAACAAATTCCCCTCCTGCAGGAGCCGGGCTCTCAGAAAAACCCCCGCTTTGGGTACATGGTCTGGCAGATGGGGCTACTGCACCCTGAGGTTTTTCTACTAGAGCACACGGATCCTCGACGGGGCCTGACCTCGGAGAAATCAGACTCAGGCGGCGAGGGCTCGGGCCCTGGGTGGTTCCCTTCGGAAGTAAAGCCATTTCTGAGGAGGCCATCACAGCAAACAAACTCCCCTCCTGCAGGAGCCGGGCTCTCAGAAAAGCCCCCGCTTTGAGTACATGGTCCGGCAGATGGGGCTACTGCACCCTGAGGTTTTTCTACTAGAGCACATGGATCCTCAACGGGGCCTGACCTCGGAGAAATCAGACTCAGGCTGCGAGGGCTCGGGCCCTGGGTGGTTCCCTTCGGAAGTAAAGCCATTTCTGAGGTAGAAGTGGCAACATCCACTTCTACAGGTGATGGTTTCACAGAGGAGATTTGGAGAAAGGAGAGAGGGCAGTGAGCTCTCAGTCCCCAAGCACCATCACTATGCCTCCACCAGCCCCTGCTGCTAACAGGAAGTTTCACACTTCAGTCAGACACATTGTTTGCATGTGGGCGAGGGCTACGAAATCAGATTTTGTGTCTGGCACCATTCAGGGGTCTCCTCGGAGAGTCAATGGCCTGGGCCCTCAGAGAAGGCAGCAGAGGTGTCACTGTGCCCCCGCTAGTAAGCGGCTTCCATGCGCCACCAAGGCCCAGGGGTCAGGAGAACTGACAG
>NW_005355159.1:2790371-2797915 GCF_000412655.1 Myotis brandtii
TCCTTTCCAGATTTCCATTTGATTTCAGTGGGCTTTGAAGATGGATCACCACTCTCACTCAGAGGAAACTCTTTGGAGAGAACTTTATTTTCGAAGTAAGGATTTTCATCAAAATAAAAATATATTCTGTAACCTGATTTAATCTCTTCAAATTCTGTCACTCCAACTCTTGTCAAATAATGCAGCGCCTCCTTCATCCTCTTCCCCAAGCAGAGCAGATGCTTGTGAATGGTTGACAAAAATTGTGACCCCAAAATTTGGGATTTGGGCGATCAATTCTGACCTCTTCTGAAAAAATGGTTGGCGGAGTTTGTTATATTTCTGTTCTACTTTCAAAATCTCCTCACTGGCTTATTCATTAAGTCTATTTCACTTTGTATTTCATCAATATGTTCAATAGCTTCTTGCTACTAGTATTCTTTTTCTCTCTTTGGCAAGTCCTGAGGGGTCAGCTTCTTCTCCGGCTTGGGGGCTGGAGGCAGTTTCGGTTTCTTTGTTTGAGGTGGGAGCGAGGACTGGCATTTGGGGCTCAGCGCTTCTATTTCTTACTTTGCAGGTAAACATCTGTCCTTCCGCTTTCCTGTCACCATGGCTCCTCTTCCCCTGGTCTAACTAGCTCTCTCATTTCTCAAACTGGAAAACCCAACGCCCAGAGCAGAGGAGGGAGGAGCAGCAGCCCTGGGGTGAGACCGTCTCACACAGTGACATGCCTTTTACCCTGTGTCCCCACCTTTCCCCTCTGTCCACACCCATCTGACAACAAACAGGCCCTGAGGTCACGCACAGTGGCTCACTTCTGGGGAAGGGCCCACGAACATCCCACCCGGGTGACACGCCTTCCTTCAGGTGCCTGCTCCAGAAGGATTAAAAAATGTCCCCATGAGACTTTTCTCGGGGCCTCTCCAGGACCTCTGGCTCGCCATTTGGTCCACTGTCCCCTCCCCGCTGATAAACAGCAATGCTCTCATTTCCTGAGGTGATACCCACAGGCCGAGGATATTCAGTCTCTTCCCAAAAAGTGGAGGAGGGGGCTCACCCTGGAGTATTTCCCTGGACACAAGTAGCACGTGCTCCCTGAGAAGGGAAAATGCCATTTTCCACCCCTGCAGGCTGCTGGATCGAGGCCATCACAGCAAACAAACTCCCCTCCTGCAGGAGCCGGGCTCTCAGAAAAGCCCCCGCTTTGAGTACATGGTCCGGCAGATGGGGCTACTGCACCCTGAGGTTTTTCTACTAGAGCACACGGATCCTCGACGGGGCCTGACCTCGGAGAAATCAGACTCAGGCGGCGAGGGCTCGGGCCCTGGGTGGTTCCCTTCGGAAGTAAAGCCATTTCTGAGGTAGAAGTGGCAACATCCACTTCTACAGGTGATGGTTTCACAGAGGAGATTTGGAGAAAGGAGAGAGGGCAGTGAGCTCTCAGTCCCCAAGCACCATCACTATGCCTCCACCAGCCCCCATTGCTAACAGGAAGTTTCACACTTCAGTCAGACACATTGTTTGCACGTGGGCAAGGGCTACGAAATCAGATTTTGTGTCTGGCACCATTCAGGGGTCTCCTCGGAGAGTCAATGGCCTGGGCCCTCAGAGAAGGCAGCAGAGGTGTCACTGTGACCCCGCTAGTAAGCGGCTTCCATGCGCCACCAAGGCCCAGGGGTCAGGAGAACTGACAGACAACAGCAGAAAGCACCAGAGCACCCCATCCTGGAGGCCCGACGGGATGAAATAAACCCTGGAGGTGCCATCCGTGCAAAGCAGGAAATCAACTTCCAGGATGAGTGAGGCTAATGCGAAGGCCCACTGAAAAGGCAGAAAGACACTCTGGAAATTCAATGCTCCATTACTATTTCAGGGTCCGAAAATGGCCCCTCCTTAATTCGGGCTCTCAAAAAAGAAAGAAAAGAATCCAAACAAAGGACAGACAATGCTGGAAAAAACATAGTCTCCCCTCACACAGGCCATCCACTTAGACAGAAACCAGACGTGCGTGTGCGTGTGTGTGTGTGTGTGTGTGTGTGTGTGTGTGAACACCTGGAACAGGGGAGCCGGAGCAAACTGGATTAGGGGCCTGGATGATCAGACTTAACTGCATTGCCAGGGCACTCAGTGTTCTAATGCTATCAGTGTTTTCTACAGCAGACCTGGCTCTCCGGCAGCCGAGACCTCACCTTGCAGCTCTGCACCAGCTGCTGCTGGGCCGCAGGGTTCTTGTTGGACACAGCTGCGTTCTGGGAGGCGGCGATGGTCTGTGTGGCCGCGGCGGCAGCCTGCTTGGCTGCAACCTGGGGAGGAGTGGGAGAGGAGGTGAGCCAGGGTTTGAATGTACCAGCCCACACACACGCACATTTGTGTATGTCCCGTCACTGGACAGCTGCACACGTACGAAAGGGAACTCCAGGCAGGGACTCTGCCTTTTAATGGTCTGCGTGGCTGCGGCGGCAGCCTGCTTGGCTGCAACCTGGGGAGGAGCAAGAGAGGAAGGTGAGCCAGGGTTTGAATGTGCCAGCCCACACATATGCACATTTGTGTATGTCCCATCACTGGACAGCTGCACTCGTACGAAAGGGAACTCCAGGCAGGGACTCTGCCTTTTAAATACATCGATGACCCTGACCTCACGGTGCTGCTCTCTGCTTTTGGTTTACGTTCCCTGGGACAAGTGATAAAGGCAAGCACGCTTGAAAGCTCAAGGTGCACTGTTCACTGCCTTTCTCAAAAACACCAGGGACAATTCCCAGGCCATGATGACAGATAAACAGCACCAGGTCTACATGCTTTAGGGGGGGAAATTCCTCCTCTGACAGCACAAGCTGCTCCCTGGGTCAAGCACAAACCTGGTGCTCATGGCTGTCCTCTCTCGGCCATGGGAAGCCTTGGTCCAGCAGACCCAGACCTTCTGGCGAGCACTTGCCTGTGTTTACGCTCTCCCTTCCTTCCAGAGACAAGCAGGCCAGTTTCATTCCGGAACCCAGCAGACTACACATGGGGATCACACACTAGGAAGGCAGGGCCTTCGCCTCCAACCTCGCAAATCTTAGTGTAAGAATCTCCCCGATACATTTGTGAGAGAGATTTATTTTCTAGCAAAGTTTTTGCCCATTGCTATTTTATTTCTTTTAGAATAAATAAATGTTCTGAAAAAAATGACATAAATATTTCTTATCACTCCCTCCCATACTGTTCTAACCAAGCCTGATCCCCATCTCTGGTCTTCCAAACTCTACATTTCCTACTGTGGGCCCTGAAGGAATCATTGACTCTAACAAAATAGATACATTTAGAGTTAATGATTCTTCCTGAGAGTGGACGTCCCTTAATGGGGAAAAATAAATTCCCGGGCCCTCCTGAAAAAAATTTTGGTTTTCTGAAACCATGAAGCAACTTTTCAGATTGTGTCAATGTGCCTAAACCATTGAATGTCAATGTATAATGTACCTAAACTAGCACTTCAAATAGTTCCCAGTACCTAAACCACTAAACTATGTCACTAATCACTAATTTGGATTTAGCTTCCTGTCCATGGGCTTTGCCTTATTAATCTGATTATTCTTTCAAATACCTCTTTGCCATGTAAAACGAGCATCAGCCTCTATACAGACCTCCAATCGGTTGACAATTTTTTTCTTTATAGCATTCTGGGCGGCGGCGTTGGTTGCCACCCGGAGACCTTCCGCAGCCTCTCTCAGCCTTTGCTGCTGGTCCTCATTCTCAGGGTTGGCTGCAGCTCCCTGGGAAAGTGAAAATAAAGATTTCATGCTGCAGACACTGAATTCATGCCTTCAATTTTGCTCTTTCCTAGTAATGAAAGCCAAATGCTTCCAGCAATGTCTTTGTGATAAAGATGTTTCCTCGCAACAACAAAAATACCTACCAGGGGATGTTTCAAAACTGCATCGCTAAACAGAAGAAATGCAATGGTGATAATAAACACATGAGGTCATAGCCTTGGTTGTCCATATACATTAACCTGTGACCTGAAATCCATGGCTTAAAAGATGTTAAGGTAAATCTCCCCCTGTCCATATCTCTGAGACAATTTTATTTTAATGGGCATGACAGGCACGTGTCATGGCTGGAAGAGTCTCCTGTCCTGAAGCACCGGTACATGTGAATGGGCTGAGATTACAGCATAACACAGGGGGACCGAGGGTCAGGGCGGGGGGAGAGGGCAGGAATGCCATCCAAAATGCTGTAAGGAAACATCATTCATGAAGGACCACGTCTAGAGATGGCATTCCTAGAGAACCTGAGTTGGAAAGTATAGCGAAGTAGGACAGGTACCCAATGGTACTGAGCTAACTGTAACTGAATTAAAGAAAGAAACTGATGCCCCTATCCTGGCAGGGAGAGAGGAATGCCGTGCACAACCCATGGCCATGCTTCCCTCCTGCACCTCCATGGCCCTTTTACGTGTTGCTGTATGTTAAAGTGTCCACTAGGACCCCAATCGGATTTTAAATAAATCCCAATAAAGCCAATGGGAAAAGAACGTTCAATTAGCAGGGCCTTTGCTGTCTATGGCTGTCACCCTGAAGAGCTTCCTTCATGTGCTCCATGACCTTCTCTTTTCCCAGTTGAACAAGGTTAAACATTCCAAAGTCATTGTAGGTTTTAAACAACAAAAATGCACACTCAGCTGACCATTCTCTATCCTGAAGATTCCTTCCAAACTCTGACTTTTAATAAGGCTCACTTGTTGGTAGAACAAATCCATTGTAATAGTACCTTTGCTGCTTCCACCATGCGAGCCGTGGAGTCCGCCAGGAGTTTTGCTGCTGCCAGGAGCTTCTTTGAATTCTCCATGTCGATCTCAGCTTCTGCATCTGACCTCATGGCGTTGACGAGGTCTGAGGTGGCCTGGGCCAGGACCCTCGCCTGGCGCACCATTTCACCTAGAGGTTGGGATTGAGGATAAGGTCTGTTTTTCTGCTTTCTAAAGCTCGGGGTGAAACTTCCGGAGTCAGTCTTGTCTCTACTCCACGGGTGAGAGGAATGGAGAGGAATAAGCCCCTGCGATTCTTAAGGATTTTAGCCGAATTACACCCAACATTGAAAATAGCCCCTGTGGCTATAGGACAATATGCCCAAAAACACAGCCAAGTTCCATCTTTAACTCTGAGAAATAAAAATGACATAAGCACCCAAAAAAGGAGCTCTTCGTAAAGAGAAGGCAGGGAACACAATTATGTGGATTTATTGTGTGCACTCACATTTACTGAATACTTATATAGAAAATGTTATTTACCTCATGTCAAGAACTGCTTACACAAAAGCTCCTAAAACAAATTCTTGGAGTAAGTGCATAAAAACAGTTTCAGATTCTGACCTAATGTGCACGCCACCTGACCCGGATAAGTAATGTCACCTCGTCTATGTCACTTGGCTCTCGCTAAGAGGAAGCACTGACCCCCACTTCACGCCCAAATGCTACGATTTGCCTTGGCTCAGTTTTCCTTATCCATTGTCCCTTTGCTTACCCTCTTCTTCTCAATACTTGTTTTGATCTTGTTACTGATAATTGTTTGATTTTATTGTACCTGTGATTTTACTGAAATCCATTTTAACTCCCTTTTGGAAGTGGGAGGAGTATAGAGTCAACATTAACCAAAGAACCTACATATATCTATGCATGACCCATGGACAGATAATAGTGTGGTGGAGGCCTGCGGAGGGGGTGGGAGCAGGGTGGAGGGAATCAGTGAGGGGAATTAAAGGAGACATGCAATACTTTCAACAATAAAGATAAATTTAAAAATATTTTTAAAATCCAGATTACACACACACAAAAAAAAAATAAAAATAAATAAAACTATTAAAATGTAAGGGATTTCTTCCTCTTCCAAAGGTCATTGGAGAAGAATGCTGACGTACTGTACTGTTAAAAGTAAAAACGCTTTCAGGAAAATCAAAATGTGCTAAATTCAAGATGTCCTGGATTTGGATCCTGGGACAATAGTAAAAGGACATCACCAGAGGAAAAACTGGTGAAATCCAGGAGTTTAGTTAACAGTAATGCACCAGTGCTGAAATCCGGGCTCTGACAAACGTGCCCCAGGTGAGGGACAGGCTGAAAATGCAAGGAACTGGGAGGGCCGATGAGAACTCTGCATTACCTCTGCAGCTTCTCTGTAAACCTAAAAGTCTTCCAAAATAAAAGGTTTGTTAAAACAGACAAACAAAAGTAACAAAAAAGTCCAAATGTGTGCAATGTGTGCAGAATATTGTTCCTGGCCATTTAGAGGAGGCGTGGCTCAGGACACAGAAAAGCGCAAGGTAATTTTCTTTAAAAAATACTCGCTATAAAGTATTGCTCTGCGTTGATGCAGAAGCAGGAAAACAGACCTTTTACAAACAACTAGTAGGGTTAAAAATTGTGGGATCTTTCTGGGGAGAAATTTCATAGACACATTTAAAATAAAATAAAAATGTATAGAGCTATAGGCCCAGCATTCCACTGATAGAAATTTATCCTACACATACTGCCCCCCACCCCCCCTCAAGTAAACCAAAATACTAAAAAGAAAGAGGGAGTTATACATGCACATATACATGACTAGGAAGAATAAAAACAAATTGGTAAATGGTCAGTTCTGGAGATTTAGATGGGACAGTGATGGGCTGGGGCTGGGGAGACATACATTTGAACGAATAGATGGAAAAGGTAGATTGTACTGTATATTTTTAAATTTTCTGTATATAATGATGTTTGCCATCTTAAGAAAATACCTTTGTGGATGGAAAGAGACTGCCCCTCCTGGGCTGGAGCATGCCTTTGCTATGCAAGCTACCCAGTCCTGAGCCACACCTCCTCTAACTGGCCAGGAAGCAATATTCTCTGCCTTAGTCATCCCAGGGCCAAGTACCAGGCACCCAGGGCCAGCCCTGCAGTGTGGAGCCTGCTGAAATTACTCACACCCGCCAGCCGGAAACTGTTCACCTGCCCAGCAACGCCTTCCCCAGGAAACCCCAATAAAGGCCTTCACTGAAATTCTCCCCTCAGTCCTGACTTTTGCCACCTGATGAACCCCAGACCTTGTGTGCACATGGTGACTTCCTCTCAGAGACCGGAGTATAGCAAACTTCTAGCAAGATTCATTCTTTTCTTTTTTTATCCTCATCCGAGAATATTTTTTTCCATTGATGTTTTAGAGAGAGGGGAAGGAGAGAGACATCGATTGGTTGCCTCCCACGCACGTCCCGATGGGGGCTGGGAATTGAACCCACGATCCTTTGGTCTGCAGGCCAATGCTCTAACCACTGAGACAAACCAGCCAAGGCATAGCAAGATTCATTCTTGCTTCCTCCATCTCCAACGCGGACATTTGTAGAAAGGGGATTTACTGTGACTGTAAATACTTTTTTAAAAGCCCAGTTAACTGTAAATCTTTAGGTGTTGCTCTGGATGGGCACATTAGGAGCCTTCCGACCCTTTCCAGGCTCAGAGAGGAAGGCTCTGATTGAGGGTGATGAGAACTTGCCCTTGCCAGGCACCCAGGAAGCCGTCACCTACCTTACTCTCCATCATCACTATCAGGGAACCCAAC
>NW_005355159.1:2797952-2802836 GCF_000412655.1 Myotis brandtii
CAGCATCGCCCATGGAGCTGAAGATGCTCTCGGTGACACACATGATGGTGTCGGTGGCCTGGTCGTAGCGGCCGATGGGTTCGCCTCGGCTGGCAAACTGTCGCACGTGCTGCAGGAGGTCGTGCAGGGCCTGGCTGACCACGCTGGCCGCCGCGCCGACTTGCTTCAGGAGCTCGCTGTCATCTGTGGCTGCCTGGCAGGCGCGGACGCAGTTCTCCACTGAGCGGTCCACAAGCTTCCCCGCTTCGATCAGCTGCTCCTGGCACACGGGGGAGCTGATGGTGGGGCTCACCACCTGCAGGGGGGCGAGAGCGGGTCTGGGCACTGTGGGTCCTCTTGGTCCCCCGTGTGCACTAGCTTTGCACCAAGTCCCTCCTTGCTCTGGGCCTCGGTTCCTTAATTACAGGACCAGGAATTAAACTAAACCATCACTGCGGTTTCTCATTTTCACTACCTCACTTTGCCTTTGTGATTTCAGATGCTGCTAATTTTTATCTTTGTTAGGGATCTATAACAATCTATACTACTGACTACTTTCAAAGTCATTTCCAGTATTTACCAACTATGCCTCCTCCTTCAAGAAACCTCTAAAATTGAGTCTTCTGAGCTAGGATAACAAGACAACCCAAAAAATTGCATTTCTTTTTCCAGAGGCACCTGGAACTCTGCTTCATGGCACTTTAAAGAACAGGGGATTCTGTCAGTACCTGTGGATATGAGGAGGGGGGCCATCCAGGACACCTCTGACAGATGCTGCACATCCTCCCACAGCCTAGGGAAGGCCAGGCTGGGCCAGAGCACGGACCTGTCCTCTACGCTATGTCATCAAGTTGAGACATGGACACCAACCACCTTCGCAGGCATCATCTCATCAGATGGTGGGGTGGAAAGGGTATTTGAGGTCAGGCCCGAGTTAAAGAACTCAGTTCTGCCACCTACTGCTTCTGTGTAACAACATCTAAAGGCCTCAATTTCCTCTTCAGTGAACGGGTGATGGTGATTAACGAGGCTAAGCACAGAGCGTGCGCATTCTGACAACAACGACCTAAGGCCTCACCACCCTCACTACAACACTGTGCAGAGTAGAAAGGGCCCCACAAGCCCTGCAGTGACTCTGGACCCATTTATCGTGCCGAACTGGACAGCGCAAGGCCCTGTGTGTGCAGGTGTAAATAAGACGTGCTGACACGTCCAAACGGGAGACAGCAGAGGTGGCAGTTAGACACAGGAGGGTACCTCTGCCGGGGGCCTTGAACAAAGAGCAAGTGATAAAAGCAGAATTGAGCAGTTTACGTAAAAATCCTGTCACATCACCTAAAAGAGACACCTGAAGCACTTAGTCTAGAACAATTTTGACAAATTTTGCCCCTGCTTCCCCTCAATGACTGGAGGCAGTTAAGAGCACGTGACACTTTGTAGTGAGGGCCGGGGGTGCGAGCCGGCTAACCTTGGCACAGGCCACCAGCTGGGAGGTGGAGAGGGCACACTGGGTGGCAGCGGCGATCACCCTGTTCTGCAGGACCGTGTCTTCGGCCACTTGGGCAACATTCTTTGCCTTTAGTACCAGCATAGCAGCAGCGTTGGCAACAGCTTTGGCCAAACTCATTAAAACGTCCTAAGAAAAAGAAATTAAAAAAAACAAAACAAAAACACGAGTCATTCATTTTGTTTTTCTAATGACCCATCCTAAGAAAAAGAAATTAAAAAAAAAAACACGAGTCATTCATTTTGTTTTTCTAATGACCCTTCAGGAAAATAAAATGTGGTGTCCACTTAACCATTTTATTAGAATTCCATTTGACTTCAGTACTTCAGAATAATACTTTTCCACTTATTTTTCTGAAATGTCAACTTATCTTTGGAGCTAGTTAATGAAGGAGATATCACATCCTAATAACATAGTCTCCTATACATTCATTAAGTAGCACAAGTTTACATCTAAAAGAGGTTAATTTGAGGAAACGGTTTTTATTATAACCACTGATTAACGTCCATGCACTTATCCAATACTGAGAGTCACATCTCTTGAATGTGGTTGTATTGGTGGATCAAACGATGCTGAAATGCATCCAGATGCCACAAATACTATGTGCTGTAGGAAAAATAGAATTCATGGCCTCTGTAACTTGAAAATTCATTTTTTTGGATTTCTACTTTGCACAAGAATCCAAGTGACCACCATGAATTCAGCCACAACATTGCCTCCAGAGGGCAACGTTGGACATGCACAGACAACACCTACTTCCAGAGCTAAGGGATGCTCTGCACATAAGTTATTCTCAGTGATCCGTAGCCTTCTGCAGAGGGATTAAATTATTATGAAAAGTGGGCAGGGAGTCTACATAAATAAACTAGCTACAAGCCACATAGCTAAAGCTATGACCTCACTGCGGATGCAAGGAGCTCGGAGCCTTTAAAGATCAGCTTATGCTTCAACTCAACAAGAAGGCATTCTGCCTGCAGGACGGGAAATCCTTTGATTTCGGCCACCAGCTTTGTCACCGATCTGTGTGACCTGAAGACTAACCACCGTTACATTTAATTTACATCTTTGCTTTTAATATTGAAGGTAGTTTATTTGGTTTGGAAATGCCTTCCCAAACACAGGAGCCATTTTTATTTTGAACAAACGTGTGAAGACTCCCCCAGAGGAGATGTGGTCAGAAGTCTTTATTAATTCATCAGATGATAATGAAAAGCACCTTTGATTCTGAATGCAAAGGGCACCCACAACCTTTACAACAATATTTCTTATGAGAAGATAAATTGGAAAGTCTGTCCAAACTGCACAGTTTTACATAGAGCAAAGGCCAATTAGAAACCACCAAGTAAGTGCACTTTAAAATTGACAAAGCCCAGCAGTCTTAAAGGAACAGTCCAGCCCAGTCTGTTTTAGGTCTCTGAAGTTTACTGACTGTCCAGGGAAAAACCAAAGCCTGTGATGCCAAAAGCTGAAGATGCCTCTGAGATCTAGCTGGCAATTGTCTGCTGCAATTTTTAGAAATTGCTCCCAACACAGCCCAAAAGGTTACAGTTCTTAGACACCTATAGCTCAATGATCAGTGAAAACACAACCTGAATGTCACAAATTATTAACAAGATTTAGGCTAACAACTTTCCAAAGGGTCACAGTATTCATTCCCTCGTTATGAAACCATCTTCGCACACAGAGACAAGGTTTGGTCTTGTAGACTCAGGATTATTCTAATGGGCTTTGTTCGACTCATTTATAGAAACCCTGTTCCTAGTAATTTTGTCCAAAAAAAGAAAAAAAATACAGTTAGAAAAAGAACGTGATCCTACAGCGATAGTTGCAGACGAGGCCTTTGTCGAACTTTTCAACAAGACCACTATTATGTCGCCCGTGTAAAATAAATCTTTGTTAAGTCTGGGAACATGTTGAGGACCCAAAGAAAAGCTCTGAGATCGGATCTCAAGAATCTGAAAAACAGAGTAAGAAATCCAATGTCAGGAAGCCCAGGGCTGCTCCTAATGAGCAGCTGCAGATCACCTCACGGGGGCGGTGTTTACCCGGACGCCTTACAGAAACAAAGCGCTCCAGCCAGGCTTTCCTGGGAAGAGAGCCTCCACAGGCCCAGGTCCTGAACCTGAACCTGAACCTGCTGCCTAGCTCGTCTGAACAGAAACAGACATTAGGAAGCAGTTTGCATTTATAGGTGATGAAACTGTCAAAGGAAAAAAGGCAGTCTTCAATACACAAGGATGCCTGAGATGTCTCAAGGAAGGACTGTGACTTCCCTCTCAACCTTCCCAAACACTTTGGGGAAACAGTATTTTTGAGGAAAGTACATTGGTCACTTCAAGATAATGAAGCCTAGAAAGCCAAGCATGGAATCTCGTATTCACACAGTTCCTTAGTAAGGGTCTGCCTATGGAGAATTATCTGCTCTAATACAAAAGCCAAAGGGCTCTTTGGGATGTGAGTCAGGAGGAGTCAGGATGGGGACACAGTTAGCTTGGAGTTAGTGGGATATATGCCAGGAATGCTGGATTGTGGGTCTCACCCCCATCATGAGGTGAATGTTCGAGCACTGAGGTGTTACTGCAGGATAGAATGAGTCCCATGGCTCCAGCACCACAGGTGTGGATGAGGAGGAGAAACAATACATGTGTGGATGGAATTGCATGTTTCGTGAATCACAAGATACACGGTCATGTCTTAGTGTAACATGCATCTTGTGTTGATGAGATTTGGTAGTGCTAAATAAAATGGCATGCAAAACTGCCACAGAGGAAGCTAGAAACTTAAATGCTAGAGTAAAGCTGAATGATCTTTTTATTCTCAATTCTGCCGAATTCCTCAACACTGAACTGGACATGAGATTTGGAGAAGGGCATCTTTCTAGAGGACTGCAACCATTTCATTAAAATGTATTGATACACAATTTGCAAAATTAAGATTTAAGAAGAGGAGAAATAGGAGTGGAGGGCATCTGCCCGCAAGTATGTAAGAAGAGAAGCTCATTCGAGCCCGAGGCTCCCAGCAGCAGGCCTCGGCACCTCATCTGTGGTGGCTGGCAATGGAGGCAGACAAGTTGAGATCCCATCTGAGCTGGCAGTACATCAAAGCAGCTGCAAACAGTGGCTACAGCTGTTCACCAGAGAACAGAGAGCACATGCCCATGGTATTGAAAACGAAGGGTGACAAAAAACACTTCACTGCGTTTGTGGTTTTGGATGACACAGACTGACAATAGACACACCTCTAAATATGAAGGAAAGCCTGTGCTCCGTGTGTGTGAGTGCTCAGCACACTCTGTCACTCTCATATGTGGACTCCAGGGTAATTCAATTAAAAACTGCCCCCAGGCCCAGCTGGCGTGGCTCAGTGGTTGAGCATCCACCTATGAACCAGGAGGTCAT
>NW_005355159.1:2803030-2826420 GCF_000412655.1 Myotis brandtii
TCTCTCTCCCTCTTCCTTCCTCTCTGAAATCAATAAAAAGATAGTTTAAGAAAACAAAAGCAACAACAATAAAAACTACCCTCAAATAGATAAAACAAGATTGGCCATGAGTTGATAATTGGGAAGGCTGGGTGGTAGATACAAGGGAGTTCATGATATTATTCCCTTCACTTTTGTGTTTAAAAAATGTCAGTATTTTGACCAATGAGAACAGTTAAATAAGTGCTTTATAATGATGACTGTAAGGGAAATGAGTTTTCCAATTAAATATAAATAAATTAACACACAAACCCCTTACCCCCAAGATAATCCACCCCAATCTTATTCTTGACAGCTCAAGGAAGATTTGGTTTAAATTACATTTTCCCCGTTTGGGTCTAGACCAGGGGTGGGCAAACTTTTTGACTTGAGCAAAAACCTCCCTCAAATAGATAAAAGATTGGCCACGAGTTGATTCTTGGGAAGGCTGGGTGGTAGATACAAGGGAGTTCATGATATTATTGCCTTCACTTTTGTGTTTAAAAAATGTCAGTATATTGACCAATGAGAACAGTTAAATAAGTGCTGTATAATGACGACTGTAAGTGAAATGAGTTTTCCAATTAAAAAAATTAAATTAACACACAAACCCCTCACCCCCAAGATAATCCACCCCAATCTCAATATTCTTGACAGCTCAAGGAAGATTTGGTTTTACATTACATTTTCCCCGTTTGGGTCTAGACCATCACTTAGGCTCCTTTCCAAGACTATGGGCTGCAAATATCTTACTTGGAATCGCTCATCAGTCTCATTCTCTCCGATCTGTCTCAGAAGATCCCCACTGGCCTGTCCAATGCTTCCAGCAGCCGTCAAAACCGTCTGTCGGGGCTATGAACAAAGAACACACATTGGTTGGAAGGAAAATGCACTTCCTGCGCAGAACCGACCGACAGGCAGTGCCGGGAGGGAACCTGCAGGATTGGCAGTCCTGCACCTAAACGAGAATCTCCAACTATCTGCCAGCCAGGAGACATAACGTCCTGGCCAAATCTGTGCGAGGAAGTGCCCAAGGTCTCACAAACCAGCGGATGGGTTTGAAATGTTGAACGAAGGAGTCTTGTTCAGCTGGTAGGAAGGTGACTCATGCTTTATGGAATTTAGGGCACAAAACTTGTATCCCTTTTAAACGTGTATTTGTCACATCTGTTCATTTCTGAGTACCTTGGGAGGGAGAAGGGAGGCTTCCTACTAAGAGTTCAACTAGTCCTGAATGTTGAACCATCGGTTCTGAACCCAGTTTAACAACTTGCAAACCCTACCGCTTTTTCACGTGCCCCCTCAGGACGGAAGGAACAGCTCTAGAAGCAAGAGCCCCATCCCTGGAACTCAAAGGCTGCACCTGTCACAGCAGAACCCAAGAGACGGCTTGCCCCAAGAAGAGCTCACCTCTCCAGAAGTAGGCTGCACCGCTTTCAGCAAGTCCGACACTGCCCCGGCGAGGGTCCTTGCAGCTCTGAGCAAGTCCTCCCCGCTGCCCACCTCATCGTCCATGAGGGCCGCCAAGAGCTTCACGCCCTTGGACATCTCCGTCAGGTTGGAAGAAATGGTGGTGATTGCACACCCCACAGCTGTGTAGTCCGTGTCTGCCGGGTCACCTGGGGCAGAGAAGGACCATCTCGGTCAAAGGAGGGTGGTGAAGAGGGAGGAGAGCCCAGTTGGGCAGGAGATACGTGGCCAGGGGGCAGCAGCTCGCCACCCACCACGCTGCAGGAGTCAGACACAAGGCACCGCATGTGCACAGTGAGACGGGTGGCTCCCTATCTCCAAGATGCTGCTCTTCACAGGCGCCTTCACCCTGAGGCCGCCTACAGTGCAATGCTGAGCACAGGCACCTTTGAAATTCCAAAGGAAGGCTGAGCATCTCACGCCTTTTGCATTAGGCCACTGTCAGCAGCTTAGGGAGGTCAACTCTGCTGCTGAAACGGTCAGGCTGCTCAGGGAAGCGAAGACATTCCCTGGCCCTCACTTGACAGTGTTGGGCGGGGAGTGATGCTACGGCAGAAGAGACTACTGCTGGACAAGACAGGAGGCACGCACGACGGATCTCGTCACTCAGACTATAAGCTCCCAGAGGGGAGAAACAGGCCTCCACGTACTTTGAAGTATGTCCAGCACACTGATGAACAAGGAGAAGGGCGACGTAAGTGCTTTTTAATGACGCTACATGATACAGACACAAAGGGATGAACAGTCTCCACATTTCTCCTGGGTCAGTGGGAGAAAATGCCTGAAGCACACAGGGTGCCTAAAAATAGACTGTCGTCTCATAATATGAAAATCTGTTTCAATCAAAGAACCTTTTTTAAAAAACACACACACACACACAAAAACCACAACATACCACAAACCCCTCAGGGTCTTACCGGCAGTGAGGTTAACAACTGAAGCTGTTCCAGCTGTGATGGCATCGACCTGAGAGTGGATTTCGTGTTTGGATTCGTCGACTTTATTCTGAACCCATACCCTAGACGCCTGCAAAACCAGACAAGCACATGACACAATCACTGCACGGAATTACCCAGGAAACCAGAGAAGTCGTGCCATAAAATGAGACCAGTGTTCTGGCTACGCTCTTACTGGGCCGACACCAATGAGACCCTGAAGTCATCTTAAACAATGTCTGTAACAGGCCTTTTGCTCCTGCATTGAGGCTAAACAGCATGTAAATTTTCCACGTTTTTTACGCTGTTGTTTTTTTTTTTTAACTTTTAAGATCTTACAAAAATTCTATGTAGCTGTATTTGGGTGAATTCAATAAAAATGAGAATAGTTGATGTCTCATGATAATACTGCATGTTAGCACCAGCAATTGTTGCTAATTTTTTCTTGTTTTTTAGAGAAAGTGTATAGAATTAGGGTGTCTCAGCTCATGAGTGTTCTCTGTCAACATGGGGGTTGTCTTCTGTTTACAACATGAATGCCACATAGATGTGGTTCCTTTCCTGGTAGGATTTTGGGGGGTGGATGGGTCAAGACCCCTGTTCTAGATCCAGCTCTACCACTAACAAGTGGTACAACCTTGGGCAAATTTTATCCAGGCCCTGAACCTCACATTTCTTACACTGTAGGAATTCAATGGTCTCTAACAGCCTTCCCAGCTCTTACAGTTTATGTTCATGGGAACCTACAGATCGCAAATTCTCTTTTCTGGCATTTCTGGACTTAGTCAAATGACCATTTACACTATTAATGGCAACCCTACGGAAATAGACTGACGCTGATCTGCTCCCTAAAACATTCCAAAAATACTAATCTAGGTTCAGGATGTGCCTAGCACTACTAATATGTTTTGTATACTAATTCTTAGAAAATTGATGCAGAATGTTAAATCCCAGTATATTAAAATTCTACCTTACAATTGTGCTGAGTTTGGGAGTCTGCCATATGTTTCACTCTGACGTTCCCCAGAGCAAATGTTTAATGATTTCTGGGAGACACGGCACTGAGACAAGCAGTACCCTGCTCAAGACAAAATGACCCAGGGTACAATTCCAAACTGCCCAAACCACCTCTCATTGGAGAACTTAGCTGACAAGAAGGCTCAGAAAGTGTCCTTGTGAGGGAGCGAAGGGGATCCAGTCCTTGAGTGTTGAATATAAAGTACACATTTGTATACAAGTACACAAACAAACAACAGGACTTCAGGGAGAACTTGGAGCAGTTTGTCCTGGCTGGACAAGATGAGCTACAGACTGTATCTTGGTTCTGGCCTCTATGATGGCCCTGTCAGTCCTAAAACAGTGGATTTCAACCCTGGCTGCCCAGTAGAGTCACCTGGGAAGGTGGAAAAGCACTGCTACCCAGGCCACCCCCAGAGACACAGATTTGTTTGGCTTGAGCCTTAGGCTTTGGCCTTAAAGCTCCTCAGGTGATTCTAATGTGCAAAGGAGGGCTGAGAAGAACTAAAATGTAGATTCTGATTCCGAAGGGGAAGGCCCACGATTCTGCACTCTCAGGAAACCCCAGGTGTTGCCAGTGCTGCTGGCCCCTGGGCTATGATCTGCAAAGCCAGGGGCCTGGTGACTCCATGCAGCAGTAGCTACAGGACCACAGCTAATTACCCCGCCCTGCTGAACAGCTCAGGAGTAGTGGTTCTCAAAGCACAGTCCCCAGAAAAGTGGCAACAGCATCACCAGAGACCTTGCTGGACATGCACATTCTCAGGCCCCGCCCCACACCTACTGAGTCAGAAGCAACCTGTTTGAACCAGCCCTCCTAGCGGTTCTGTTGCACGCTAAGGTTTGAAACCCACTTGTAATAACAAAAGTAGCTGATACTCATGAGCTCTCACGTGTGTTAGGTGCTTTATTAAGAACTCTGCACGTGATTAGATTATCGAGTCCTCACTACCACCCTACTTATGGATGACATATGGAGGCTTAGAGGAAGTTGCCAGATTCACGCAGCCACCGGGCAGTGGAGCTTGGGATTGAGCCCACATGATGTGACTCTAGGGCCCAAGCTGTGAGCCCTCGCCAGGTACTGCCAACAGCCAATAGCACCCTATGATTCTCTCCTCCTAGGAGAGTCAATGCCTCATTATCTTGGAAAAGGCATGGTTTTCACTTCACCTGGCTGAGTCCAGAGTGCAGAGCCCTGTGTCCTGCCTGGGCAGAGACACTGAATGAAACCACGTGCAATATTTACCATATCCTGGCCGAGAGGCGGCAGTGAGTCAAGCTCGCTGAGGTCGTCCTGGGCCTGCTGGACAGCATGCATGCTCGTGTTGATGGTCCCCATGAGGGCCTGCTGGGCCGAGGTCTACAAAGACAGATAAACACAAGGTGGTCATACCGTGGCTCCAGCCCTGACACAGCCCTCTACAAAACAAGTTGAAACTGAACCCCTGCTCAAGACAAAGTGACCCAGGGTACAATTCCAAACTGCCCAAACCACCTCTCATTGGAGAACTTAGTTAGCTGACAAGAAGGCTCAGAAAGTGTCCTTGTGAGGGAGCGAAGGGGATCCAGTCCTTGAGTACTGAATATAAAAGACCTCAGGCATGGGAAGCGTGTGTTACACCAGAACTCTTCCTGGTAAACAAGTAAGGATTCCACCTCCACCTACAGCCAACATGCCTCTTCAGAATCGAATTATTTCTGAGCTTTCAGTCTCTTCAGCTTTCAAACAGTTCTTGCCCCAAAGCACAGGATCCCTGAGTAGACCCAAGAGAGACACTGCAGCAGGGGGACCATCACAGTGGAAGGAACCAATGATCCACTGTGGGGAGTGGGTGTGGTTCACTACAGACCAGGTCTACGCCTAAGACTCTCAGAGGGGTATCTGGGCTAATTACTAGTAGCAGCTTGACACTGCTAAGGCAAGGAAGCAGGTTTCTACCAGTCACATGGAGAGGACACTATTTCTCTTCCAGCCTCAGAGGACAACTGTGATCCTAGACAGGAAGGTACCAGTGCCACACAATTAAAAGGAAACGTGCTGAGAGTTAGGCATCAGGACTGCACGGCTGAAGAGCCAGGATCCAGACAGGAGCTAGCAAGAGTGTGGATGGCACACAGCCTAGCCCAGGGGTGGGCAAACTTTTTGACTCAAGGGCCACAATGGGTTCTTAAACTGGATCGGAGGGCCGGAACAAAAGCATGGATGGAGTGTTTGTGTGAACTAATATAAATTCAAAGTAAACATCATTACATAAAAGGGTACGGTCTTTTTTTTTTTTTAGTTTTATTCATTTCCAATGGGCCAGATCCGGCCCGCGGGCCGTAGTTTGCCCACGGCTGGCCTAGCCCCACACCGATGCCCCTCCCTGCACACCAGAGGCAGCACCCTGACGTGCAGGGTGAGTGCCTGGGGAGCCTCACCAGTGGGGGCATGTGGCCTCGGTGCATCTGCCCAACCATGACCTGCTGCTGCGGCGAGGGCATGCTGCCAACGTTGAAGGTCTCTGGCCCGCTGGAGCCCGAGCGCATCACGGCCGGCAGCGCCACGGAGCCGTGCTCCACCTTGCCCGTCCGGTTGAACTGCTGCTGCAGGATGGTGGACCTGTGGGGACAGGCAGTTGGTCACTGTGAGATGGCTACTCATGTGCACTGTCATAGACACAACAATTGTCATGAATATTTGCTGCTTTATGCTGTGGAGGCCAACTGAAAAGAGGCACGCATAGACAGGACTGTGAACGAAGAGGCAGACTAAAATGCTCCATTGAAGAAGAACCCTGAGGTGAATGCTTTTTAAAATAGTAATATAAATAACCACTCCCGATGGAGTTAATAGGTTCACGGTGTATGCAATCAGTTGTTCTTAAACACACACAGAGATAGTCCTATAACAAAGATGTTCCAGGTATAAATGAGTTTTGTATACACTGACTTATTCAGCAAATCCTACTGAAATAGCATTCAGTCAACAGATACCTACTGTGTGCCAGGTTCTATTCCAGGCATGGGAACATTTAATCTGAGCTTAAAGGGAGAAGTATGGAAATAAACTTAAAGTAATCTCCACAGCTTCGACCCCCTCCTGTAGGTCCAATGCCATTGGCCATGGAGGATTTCAAACACCCTTGGAGCCTTGATGATGGGCACACTGGCACCTCTTCCAGATGCTTTCAGCTGAAGTCTGGGAAGACTCTTCGGGCATCCAGTAAGGCACAATATATCAGTTTTTCACTGCTTAATACTTTCTTCAAATGAATGATGAGTGCAAAGGACTTGGAACATATGAAGCTAAGAAGTCTGAGGATGGCATATCTGCCTCAGTAGCCCAGTGGACAAACCCGCAGGGGGAGTCTGGAGGAGTCTGGAGGAGTCTGGGTGCATGTGTGGGAGGGAGGCAAACCCGCAGGGGGAGTCTGGAGGAGTCTGGGTGCATGTGTGGGAGGGAGCAGGGTTGGTGAGCACTTGCATTTTGGGCAGGGGCCTCTGTTCCCGAGTATTCAGACCATCATGGATCACTCCCCATCGTCCAGGGCAAAGCTATGAGCCATGCCAGGACACCAAGCAGCAGGCATGCATGGAGAAACATCACTGTCTGTGGAGGGAGTGTCACTAGGGAGAGGGGTCTGTGGCTCCTGTAGGAGGCCAGCTGAAAGCTGGGATCCCACCAACGTCTAATGCAGGGAGAAGTGGAAGATCTAGCGATGCGACCACCTGGACCATTTTTCCGGTCTGCCTTGACCAGCCCCCATCCTGATGCCCAGGGGTGGGGTAGGGGGCAGCACGCTGGGCTCAGACACTTGCTGAGCTCTTCCTAGGTGAAGTGCAAGTGCAGCAGAGCCCTCTGCGGTGAATGCCGCACCCTGTCAGGAAGCACTCACTAATTTCTACTTAATGGTCATTAACAATTCTGAGAACTTAAGGAGTTTTGCCAGAGGTAGCAAGTACAGTATTTGAAATGAGTCACATCAAGTTTGGTTCCAACCTGTGTACTGATGGTACAAATGGGAAAACACCTTCAAGGTGATTATGAAGCAAACTGTGAGAAAGAGGTGCAGGGTGGTGATGATAGAGAAACAAGTACCATGACTAAACAAGTTCAAATGCTGGGCTCTCTCCAATTTTCTGGCACCGTACTAGAGGAAATATCACAAGATCTGAATGTGAGTACTGGCACTGCCACATGAAGGCACCTCAACTAACTTCCATGAGCTTCCGTTTCTGTATCTCTGAATGGCAGAGGACAACATGTGGGTACCTCTGCCATAGGGGGTTGTTGTTGGGGCCAAATAAGATAGAATGTGGGACACACACAGTAAAGACAAAAAGGTTATTCCAGCCCTGACCGGTTTGGCTCGGTGGATGGAGCGTTGGTCTGCAGACTGAAGGGTCCCAGGTTCGATTCCGGTCAAGGGCATGTACCTTGGTTGCAGGCACATCCCCAGTGGGGGGTGTACAGGAGGCAGCTGATCGATGTTTCTCTCTCATCGATGTTTCTAACTCTCTATCCCTCTCCCTTCCTCTCTGTAAAAAATCAAAAAAATATATTTTAAAAAAAAGTTATTCCAACACTCCATTTAACAAAAGGGGGGGGGGGGCGTTGCACAGGTTTCCATTCAATGGGGCTAAATTGAGATAGTTCTGAATTTAATATGATGATGATGATGATGATGATGATGGCAACAGCATTCATTCTGTGCCAGGCATTGTTTTATGTGCTTCATTAGCAAGTCAATCAGCAAAATAAGTAACAGCAAACATTCATTCTGTGCCAGGCATTATTTTATGTGCTTCATTAGCAAGTCAATCAGCAAAATAAAACTTATAAGGAGATATTATCATTATTCCCATTTTATAAATGAGATGGGGGGGTGGGGGGCAGAGAAAATTCATAATGTCCACCAACCCGCAAATGAAAAATACAGCCCCCAGATTTGAACCCCAAGTTTGGCTGCAGCATCCATGTTCTTACCCACTTCCTTCTGCAACATTACAATACATGTACCAAGTGTGGCCCACAAACAGTAACTCCTCCACTGGCTGGATCCCTCCCCCCAAAGGGACAGGATCAAACAAAAGCTCGCTCTCCAGCCCTTTGATGAAAAGGATGCGGTTTATGACGTTTACACCAGAAATGCAGACCAGGACTCCTGAATGTTCCCTGCTGAAGATGTTTTAAACACCTGTTCAGTGTCTCCCTGAAATCGTTAACCCCCAGCTCCCCAGACACCCTGAGCACCGACACTGACAGTCTGAGACCACACTTCAACAAGCCAGACTCATCGACTCATACATTATCTTCTCCTCCATCTGAAGAACTTCCGGGCAACAGGCTCAGAGGGCAGGAGGACCCCTGCCATGCAGTGGGAAGGCAGCTCTCCAGCGCTCTTAACAACACTTACTTTTTTGGGGAGACGGACTCTTCTAACATAGTTGACTCCTCATCACCCTCTAGTCCAAATCTATCTTTACTTTGTTTCTGGAGGTAAAACAAAACACAGAAACAAAAATCAGCAGGTCTTTACACAAGAACGTTTTAAAAGGTGTCACACAAGCAAAAGCATGGAGGTTTATAGCAAATTCCTTAGATTGAATATTTAATAAGTTATGGGTGAACAAAGGCAATAAAAATAAATTATTTACTATGCAGAGATATATAATGTCTTCTGCATTTATTATTGCACAGACCTAATTTCATATAATTAAAATCAAGATGCAGATATTAATACTCTAGTAGAACTTGGGTCTTTGAATGGACTGTATCTAAAAGCTTTAGCAAACTTGTCTGTATGCCACAATGGCATATAACCCTGTTATATTTAGGGAATAAAAACAACGTGAAAAATGCAAAAACATCTTCAGACCCTCAACCTGGGCTCCTACAGAGGCTGGAAAGTGTAACGTAACTACCTAGAGAGGAAGATGCAGAGGGGTTAGTTAGGTTCATTCATTAGCTAAGTGATGCCCTACCACTAATGACCTGGCAGTCAATGATACAGATGATCTGCAGCAAAGTCAGAAATTCTCATTGGATCTTTAGGTCAAAGACCACACACTCAAGCAATCTCAACATCATAGATTAAATTAGTGAATCAAGTACTTCAAATACGGTGTTTTTTTGTGTGTTGTTTTTTTTCCCCCCAGGTAGCCATATCATCTAAACCAGCGGTCGCCAACCTTTCGGACCTCATGGACCACTAGTGGTCCGTGGACCACCAGTTGGCGACCACTGATCTAAACCGAGTCTTAATAAAGAAACCTTGCTTTTCCAATTGGCATCAGTAGGAAATACCTTTTTGAGGATGATATCAATGTAGCCTGCAATCAGCTGGGATATTTGCTCTCCCTCGGTGGTTTGCACTGAGTAGTAACTTTCCTGATATTCCCCAAAATCCTGGAGGGGGAAAGCAGCATTAGGAGAAATATAATAAATCAGATATATCAGCAGTTTTAAAGGTGAGAAGGTCCAGGTTCAAGATGGCATAGACTTAACATGTCCCTGCTCTTCCTTTCTAAATACAACCAAACATCCAAAATCTTATTTGACAAACAGAGTAAAAGGGCTCTCCAAGCTCAAAAGGTGAACTAGCTGGAGGCCTCAGGCCTTGAGAAGCCACATCCACTGACTTCTTGTGTTTTATTTTATACTAGAGGCCGGGTGCATGAAATTCATGCTTGGGTAGGGTCCCTAGGCCTAGTCAGTGATCAGGGCTGATTGGGGCCTTCCGGCTGCCAGCCAGGGCCTTCCTTCATTCCGTGCCACCCCCTGGTGGTCAGTGCACATCATAGCAAGCAATCGACTCCGGGTCTCCCAGTTGAACTCCCGAGGGGACACTTTTGTATATTAGCCTTTTATATATAGAGATCCCTTTACTCCACGCTTGGGTGCTAGAGAGGCCCAACACTTGGAAACTCCAACAAGCAGATTTGAAAAGCCTGTTCTCTGTGGTGAAAGGAGCAGAAGAGGAAAGCCCAATAGAGACCTCGTTGGAGCCCCAACCCAGCTCCATAGCCTGGGCTGCGTTCACCGGCAGCCGCAGAGCAATGAAAGCCCAGTCTGTCCCAGTCCCTGCTCCACAATCCAGGCAGGCAGGTGGTTTGATCTCCTGCAGCCGTGGCCAGAGTGAAACCCTGTGTCTCCCTGTCCTCCACCCAGTGGCATAACAAGACTCAGGTCCAGTGGCTTCTGCCTCCCCGCAGAGGTCACCCAGCAGTAGCAGGTGGCCCAGGGAAGTGCCCTCCTCCCTCACAGACAGCAGCGAGGTCTGAGCAACAATCCCAGCAGTGTCAAAAGAACAAAGGAGTCCAGAATAGCACTGCACGGGTTCAGAAAATGAACTGTCATTGCAACTAAAGCGCACAAAGATAAGCTTAGAACTAAATCTATATAAGGTGATTGATAAAATAGAAAATTTAAATCAGATCATGAGTCTTCTAATATATAACCAAAATGTCTAGGATTCAACTGAAAATCACTATTTATATCAAGAACCAGGACAACTACAATATGAATAAGAAAAGAAAATCAATTGATGCCAATACTGAAGGTGAATCAGATGTTGGAATTCTCTGATAGGGGTTTTAAAGTAGCCATCATAAAAAATGTTTCAATCAATTAGAAATTCTCCTGAAACAAGTGAAAATATTGGAAAGTTCCAAAAACATAAATGTAAGTAATTAAACAGATGAAACGAAAATTATAGAACTGAAAAATGCAATAACCAAAATAAAATAGTGTAGAGATGAGAGAGGACTGAATCAGTAAACTTGAATTTAGTCAATCAGAGCATTAGAGAGGAAATGGACAGAACAAGCAGAGCTTCAAGGATCTATGAGACAACAAACAGCAAAAGATCTAATATACATGTCATCATCAGAATCCCAGAAGAACAGTGTGAGACAACAACAAAAAAAAGTATTTGAAGAAATGCTGGCTGAAAACATGCCCAAAATAAAGAAGCTAAGCAAACCCCAAACAGAACAACCCCTAAGAAATCCACACCAGTAACTTTTTAGAAAAATAACTGATTTCAGTGAAACAGGAAGGACCTAGAAGAAGCAACAGGAGAGCCTGGGCTGGGTGCTGTGGCTCACTGGGAAGTCAGAGAAAAGGGGGCCTTGGAGACAGGGTTAGGGGGTGAGCCTGGGGTGAGCTGCTGCTGCCCATTGCTCCCCTGGTTGCAAGTCTCCTGGGGACTCTTAGAGTTTAGGACACATGCCTGTTGGGGAAGATGAGGGGAAGGGAATGGCGCAGGTGTGCTCCCCAGTGGGAGAGTGTGCCCACACCAAGAACTTTTGAAAACTAGGGACAAAGAAAAATATTTAAAACAGCCATAGAAAAGTGACATATTATCGAGAAACAAACATACTATCTGCAAATGAACTTGAATGACAGAAAATTCTAATCTGGAACCCTGGAGGCCAGAAAGGAGTGGCATGACATTTTTTAAGTGCTAAAAAAACACAAACAAAAAAAACACAACTGTACATTTCAAATCCTATATCTGTCAAAATTAACTTTCATGAATAAAGGGGAAATAAGAACATTCTGAGATTAAAAAAACACACAAAACAACCCTAAGAGAATTTGTTGTTGGCTGACCTATCTTTAAAGAATGGCTAAAGGAGGCTCTCCAAACATAAAGAAAATGGTAACAGAAGAAGGCTGGAAAGTTTTAAAAGGGGAAGAACAATAGGATGGATAAAAATATAAATAAATGTAATTAACTATCCTTTACCTCGTAAGTTTTTAAAGTCATAGTTTATGGTTGAAGCAAAAGTTATAACACCATCTCATGTGGTGTTCAATGCATTTAGAATATTTAAACAATAACACTTAAAAAGTGGGAAGTGTAGAGACCTAAATGGAAGGTTGGTTTCTACACTTTACTTGAAGTGGTAAAACAATGAAAGCAGTAGGCTGCAATTAATTTCATATGTATATGTTCACAACTAGAAAAATTATTAAGAACATCATACAGAGAGATATACTAAAAACATAAATAAATAAAAATGAAACTCTAAAAAATGTAACCCCCCAGGAAGGCAAGAAAAACAGAGGAAAAAGAAATAGAAGGGACAAACAAACAAACAAAAATTATAAAATGGTAGACTTAAGCCCTGACATAAAAAATTAGCTAAAACTCAAATGGTCTAAACATGCCAATTAAAAGAAAGACATTGACAGGGTGGATTTAAAAAAATAAAAGAAACCACAACCCAACTCTATGCTCTTTATATGAAACACATTTCAAATATAACTAGACTACTAATAAAAGGATAGAAAAAATTTGACATGCAAACATTCATTTAAAATATGAGTGGCTATATTAATATAAGATAAAGACTTCAGAGCAAAAAAAATTTACTAGGAAGAAAATATGTAACAATAAGACAATTTCTCCATTAAGAAGATAAAGGAATCTTAGATGTATAGAAACCAAACAATAGGGCTTCAAAATATATAAAGCAAAAACTAATAGAGATGAAAGGAGATATGGAAAAAGCCAGAGTTGCTGTTGGGAACTGACTGAATAACTAGACAGAACATTAACAAGGATACAGAAGACTGGAACAACACCATTAACTAACAGGATCTACCTGGCATTTATAGAACACTTCACTCAACAGCAGAATACACATTCTTTTCAATCACTCAGAGAACATTCTCCAAGAATGATCATATCCTAGGATATAAAACAAATCTTAAAATGCTAAGAAATAAAATTATACTTAATATGTTCTTTGGCTGTAATAAAGCCAAAGTAAAAATCAATAACAGACAATTGGAAAATCTCTATAAATACTTGGAAATTAAATTAAGGCTAGGAATAGGAAGGAAACAAATATTACATGTTACAAACATAAAACCAACCATATACTTTAATAAAAATAATGAAAATTCATTGTTTTCTGCTTGAGGTAGTTACTGAAATTCATAACTATGTAAAACTTTGTTTTTAACAAAGCAATACTTGGACCTAGTTTAAAAAAGACCAATCTTGCTAAGCGGTATATGATAACACATAGCTGTCCTCTGCCCTACACATTTCTGCCTTCACTTTCCAATCCCGACCTCCACCTCAGACAACCATTTTCAACCCTTTTAAGCAGTTTCTTCCACTATAAGTCCTCACTTAACATCATCGTTATGGGAAACAATGTACAACGAAACAAAATTTACCAAAGGCTAATTGATATAAACCAGAGTTAAGTTCCTAGGGAATCTCATCAACGGTATAATGAAATGATGTTATTTGAGGATCTGCTGTATTTCTAAATAACATGTTTATATTAATTTCTTGATTTATCTATTTTAGAAATGATCCACAACTTCCTGCAATGGCAAATGAGAATGTAGTTCTCTAAGTATGAACACTCATTTTTAAGGGCCATGTAGGTACAGGTGTTACTGATTATAGGAGGAAAGAAGGTATGTTTTCTGAAGATTTCTTCTAACTGGCGTGAGTCTATCAATTGATGACCAACTTAGATAACTGATTACTCCCTCCAAGGCCACTTCCTTACACCTTTTTTTCTGATAACCTATTATGAGCTCTTGCCTCAATGCCAGCTGATATTTCACGTGTTCAGCAGAGCTGGAGAATAGTTGTGAAGAAACCGACAAATTTTAATTTTTTTTTTAAATTTCTCTTCTTACTCAACTTGCCCTACTAATTCTCACATGTAAGTATGACTATTAGTTAAGGCTACACAGTTAAACTCTGCTAAGAGCATATTGAGGTGAGCAGGAGTTCAGAGGTCTGAAGGCTTACGACAAACACACTGTTCATATTTTCCATGTGTTTCACACTGGGCATTTCATCATGACCATGTCATTTGATCCCAGCAACTCTGTGAAGCAGGTGTTGCTATCCCCATTTTACAGCTGAGAAAGCTCAGGCTCAGTGAGGACAGGTGACTTGAGCAAGGTTACAGAGCTCAGAAATGACAAGCTGGGGTAGAATACTACCCCAAAGTCTACGCTACTTCCACTATACAGCATGCTCTGTTTCTAGGCAGGCGTGGCACATCTTGACCTCAGCAAGATGTCACGGTTCTTAGGAACTTCTACAGAAGTTAAGGCTCAGTGAGGACAGGTGACTTGAGCAAGGTCACAGAGCTCAGAAATGACAAGCTGGGGTGGAATACTACCCCAAAGTCTATGCTACTTCCACTATACAGCATGTTCTCTTTCCAGGCGGGCTGGGAAAACACACCTCAGCAAGATGTCACGGTTCTTAGGAACTTCTACAACAATCAGAGATAAAGGGCGCCTTTGGATGGGCCTCAGAGCATTAGAGTTTCCTTTTAGGGTATGCTAGGGATGGCATCAGGGACACAGACGGAGAAGCATCCTGTGAGTGGCTCTTCATAGAGACATTCTTACTTAAAGCACCAGAGAGGAGGGGGTGGCCAAGGATACCCAGCTTTTATACATCTCCCTCAGTTCTGGACCAGTCCCCATGCCCACCCCATGGTCTCCCACCATCTGTCCTTCTCCACACTGCCCGCTAAGGCCAGGGAAACCCAGTGGGCTTGTACTGTTTCTCCTGCCTCACCATATTACCCAAAGCCATGTGGGCCCCCTCGTTGCCCTCTGCCAGTCCCTACCAACGTGAAGCTCTTGGGTGAGGCTGCCCAGCGCTTGACTGTGGTGAGCGGCCACTCCTGCAGCACTTCCTTGGTCTTCTCGTCCACGCGCATCACTGAGTCCTTGGTGATGCCCAGCAGGCGGGGCACCAGCTTGTTCTTGCCTTTCATCTTTTCCTGAAACAGGAGATACGAGGTCAGCGTTCTTCTTCTGAATACATTTGATTTTGTCAAATAATCAATAACATTGCAATGTTTTACCTGTGGTCAACTTACATACACTGTGTTTCAAAATAGGCAGAACTACCGAGTCTTAAAAATCTTTACTGATTATTAGTTTTAATAATTGTTTAAGAAACAGTAATCATGCCTATTAAATTAATGGATACCTACCTGTCACGCACACCTGAAGAAATTCGAGATCAGTTAATAACTTAGGAGAAACATACAGGTGAATATTTTTGTGATCACTGAGTGCGAAAGGACTCTTTATCCCAAAATAAAAATATATATATATAAAGGAAATGATTAATAGTTTTAACTACAAAATATAATGGACTTCAATATATCTAAAAAAGAGAAAGAGAGGTAGGAGAAAAAGAAAGAAACCTCATCATAAACAAAATGAAAAAGCAAATGACCGGGGAATAAATATTTACAACAAATACAAAGATAAAAAATTTCGTATATGTTGTATGTGAAAGGTTATCATAAATCAACAATAACTAGCAAAGAACATACACAGAAACTGTTTAAAATAATAATTAGGTAATAAGTAATCAACAATTGGATAAATGTTCATGTATATAAGATGGCAGATTTAAAAAAAACAGAATTAAAGAAGATATAAAGGGGAAACACTGTTGAGGGAATTGAAAATGGCATAGCCTTTATAGAATAAATGTGTCAATAATGAATGAAAGCTTTAGAAATATTTCTACTTTTGACACATCTTGCTTTTAGAAACTTGTTAAAAAACAAATTATAAATGGATGTGAAGATTATACAGCAAGAAGGTTCATCTTGAGTTTACCATAGTGGAAATGAGAAATAACCAAATTTTCAATAAATAGGGGATTTGAAAAATTATTGCACAAATAACAGACTACTCTACAACTCTTAAAATGTATATTATAAGAAAACAATTGGACAATACAGTTTTCACAGTATATTATAAAATAAAAATCAACAGTTTGCACTGCATAATCCTAAAGGAAGTAGAATTTTAAGCATAAATTTTAATTTAAAACATTAAAAGAAAATTTAAAAAAGAAAATTTTATTATGTGAAAAAATGGTGGCAACAATCATCTCAAGTTATTTGTATTATTTTCTTGAGCTTTTCCTTATTCCCAAAATTTCACCCAATATACATCTTTTTGTTGTCAAGGAAAAACAAACTTTTCCAATAATACTTGCTGAAATCTCGTGATGTCTACACCACGTTTCCCTAAGAATACATATACAAATTAGCACACAAAGTGTGTATATATAAGTAGGTGTGAGTACAAGGGGACAGGCACTCAACACAGGGCAGGAGTGTGCTACATGTTAGTCTTTTCCATTAATTTTCAAAGCATCCCTTAAATGTTGGCATCATCATCATCATCCCTGTTTTGAAATGAAGGGACCAGCAACTTGCCCAAGGCAGATAGCAGTGAGTAGGAAAGCCATGATTAGGACACAAATTTGAATAGCTCAAAAATACTTCTGATTTCAAAAGCAGACTGTCTACCACAGTGTACTTCTTCTGGGGGAAGCAATTAGAAAAAAGCAAAAAATGCCTCCTCCTGGCCCCCAAGGGCAGTTCATAAATCAGGTGGTGAAGGTCCCAGCACACCTCCAGCTTCCTCCCTGGAGGAAGAGATAACAGCATCGGGAATCTGCGTGGGTGGCCAAGGAGTGGAGTGTGCATTGCAAGAACCTCCCAATCCTTATGAAAGCAAAGAAGAGTCAGACTCTGTGGAGAGACAACAGTTCCACAAGAGGTGAAATCAGTGCCCGTGGAGGATGCCCATCGGTCTAATTTGGCTTCAGGAGCCACACAGAGAGTTAGGTGGAGAGGCCCTGGGCAGCTGGTTTAGTCACACATGGAGGAATGAGATGGTCAAAGGGTACAAACTTGTAATTGTAAGAGGAATGAGTTCTTACAATTACTGTAGTCAACAATATGGTATTATATACTTAAAAGCTGTAAAGAGAGTAGATCTTAAATGTTCTCTACATAACAATAAAAATATGATAATTATGTGAGGAGGATATAACCTCATTGTGGTAATAATTTTACAATATATACATGTAACAATTCATCACATTGTACACCTTAAACCTCCACAATGTTCTATGTCAATTATATCTCAGAAAAGTTGGGAGAAAAAGATAGCTTCATCTGATAATTTTATATGAAGCCACTAAGGTGTTTGATAACATTCAGCACCTATTCATTATAAATATTTCTTTAAAATGCTGGAATATATATACTTTCTCAAAGAGTATTTCAATCCTATTATCAGTATTCTACTTAATAGAGAGATGCTAGAGAGAAATATATAAATATTGGGATATGAACAAGTTACCCTTTAAAATCTTACCCTTCAACATTATTTTGGAAGTTCTGGAAAATGCAGAAAGATTTTTTTTTTTAATTCTAAGCATTAATTCAGGGAATGAAGGAACAAAATTATTTATTGCTATGATTGTTTATCTTATAACAAGATACCAGAATCATTTCTTAACTATTTACTTTGAAATAATCACAGATTAACAGGATGCTGTGAAAGTAATACAGACAATAAAAAAATCAGATATAATAAGTGTGTGTGAGGATGTAGAAAAATTGGAGCCCTAATACACTGCTGGTGGTCCTTTAGAAAATAGTTTGGAAGTTCCTCAAATAATTAAACATGGAGATAACATACAATCCAGCAATTCCACTCCTAGGCATACATATCCAAGAGACTTCAAGGCATATGTCCACAGAAAAGGTTGTACATTAATGTATATAATAGTATTTAATCCATAGGTGGAGACCCAAATGTTTATCAGCTGATGAATGGATGAACAGTGTTATATTCACCTTAGCTCCTGGCAACCACCCATCTTATTCTCTGTTTCTATGATATCCACTTTTTAAAATTTCACATATAAGTGAAATCATATAGCATTTGTCTGACTTATTTCACTTAGCATAATGCCCTCCAGATCCATCCATGTCGTGGCAAATGGCAGGATTTCCTTCTTTTCTAAGGCAGAATAATATTACACATAATAATATTACACAGTGGTAATTTTTGTTAGTGGTGTAACGGTCAATTTAATTCTTCTGCATGTGAATGTTGTTTTCCCAACACCATTTATTGAAGAGACTATCTTTTTCCAATGTGTATTCTTGGCTCCGTTTGTCAAATATTATTGCTGTATATGCATGGGTTTATTGCAGGCTCTTGATTCTGTTTCATTGACTTATGTCTTGTTTTTATACCAGTGCCATACTGTTTAGATTCTATAGCTTTATAATATAACTAGAGGCCCAGTGCACAAACTTTGTGCACTTGTGGAGGTCCCTCAGCCCGGCTTGTACCCTCTTGCAGTCCAGGAGCCCTCAGGGACAGTCAGACATCCTTAGCACTGCTGCAGAGGCAGGAGAGGCTCCCACCACCGCTGCTGTGCTCACCAGCCATGAGCCCAACTCAGGGCTTCTGGATGAGTAGCATTCCCCCTGTGGGAGCACACTGACCACCAGGGGGCAGCTCGCATTGAGCATCTGTCCCCGGTAGTCAGTGTGCGTCATAGCCATTGGTTGTTCCACCATTTGGTCAATTTGCATATTAGCCTTTTATTATATAGGATTTGAAATGAAGCTGTGTGATGCCTCCTGTTTTCTTCTTTCTCAAGATTGCTTTGGCTATTTGGGATCTTTTGTGGTTCCATACAAATTTTAAGATTTTGTTTTCTGTGAAAAATGTCAATGGAATTCTGATAGGAGTTGCATTGAATCTGTAGATGGCTTTAGGTAATATGAACGTTTTTAACAATATTAACTCTTTTGATCCATGAACATGGGGTATCTTTCCATTCATTTGTATTTTCTTTAATTCCTTATACTTTTAGGTGTATAGATCTTTCACTTCCTTGGTTAAATTTATTTCTAAGTATTTTTTTATTGCTTTTTGATGCTATTGTAAATGGGGGTTGTTTTCTTTATTTCTTTCTCAGTGCATTCTGTATGATGTCATCTTATTTGCCTTATTTATCTAATTTATTAAGTTCATTATTTCATAACATTTAATTATTCCTGAATTCTCAGATGTACTACTTTTAAAAGCCTGCAAACTATATGGTCAAGTAAACAATATTTATAAAAATCACTTTAAAAATTAAATGTAACTAAATAGGACCATTGAGTAAAAAGTAAAGTTAGTAGCATTTTCACTTTTATTATGTGATGGAAAACAAAATTATTGAAAACCAAAATTTGAGTATCTAATATGTATATGAAAGTTGTCAGTACTGCGTACCTCCTTGACCCTGACCTCACTACAAAGAGATGTAATTTGAGAAAAAGTGAGAAAAGGAAGGAAGGAAGGAAGGAAGGAAGGAAGGAAGGAAGGAAGGAAGGAGAAAATTCTATTCCTTTCTCATTTTTCCTTAAATACCTTTGTAACCGAAGAGTCTTCACTTGACCAAATCTTAAAGACCCTGTGATAACCAGATCTATGCTCTATCTCCAATTATCCGACTAGTCATGGACAGATTATTCTCAGGTGCTAAACTGCTTTTGGAGAAAAAATTTTGTTCCTGTAATTTTCTGTTCAATTTCTTCTTTTTTTTTTAATTAAATCTATTGGGGTGACATCCTATATAATAAAACCGTAATATGCAAATCAAACAGCGGAACCACTGATCTGTATGATGTGCACTGACCACCAGGGGGCAGATGCTCAATGCAGGAGCTGCCCCTGGTTGTCAGTGCGCTCCCACAGGGGGAGTGCCACTCAGCCAGAAGCTGGGCTCATGGGAGGCCAGTGCAGTGGCGGTGGCGGGAGCCTCTCCTGCCACCTCTGCTGCAGGCGGGCAGTAAGGAGCTAGGGGTCCTAGAGTGTGAGAGCCCCAGACTGTGACAGGGATGTCTGACTGCCAGCTTAGGCCTGATCCTGGCAGGCAGAGATCCCCTGAGGAATCCCAGACTGCGAGAAGATGCCCCCCCAGGTGCATGAATTTCGTGCACTGGGCCTCTAGTTGTTTAATAAAATTATAGAGGTTTAAGTGTACAATTCTATAATGCATTGTGTGTTCACCATCCAAAGTCAAATCTCTTTCTGTCACCATATATTTGACCTTACTTTATAACTACATGTAGTTTACTGTATCCTATTTATTTCCCTAAATTTGCTGACCTATATGCATAGCACTGAAACCGACTGTGTGAAATCTGATGGAAAACAATGTAAATGTAAGAAATTAATTTCATATGTTTAAGACTTAAAAAGCCCCTCAAAATAGATGGAAAGTGATGCCAATATCAGTGGACATGCTGAAAATTTAATCTCTGTTCCTGTGATAGGGATTACATTTTAGAACTGATCTGTCACCTGTTGCCCTACAAAATAATGAATAAAAATGAGCTTGGTCTTAGAAACAAAGTAATTCACCCATATGTTTTTCATTTGCAAGGGCTGGATATTTTCTGGTGTAAAACTGAAAAAGAAAAGGAAGGACTGAAATAGAGTATGTGAGCTCAGGATGCACAAAGGAGAAATGAAGCTAACAGGAGGGTTTATCAGTCAACTTAAGAACATACCTACCAGGGGCCTCCCTCTGAAATTCACGGGTTGAGTTTAAAAGAACCACCTCTTTCCTTCTGTTAGGAAGACAAATCTGAACCACCTCTTTCCTTCTGTTAGGAAGACAAATCTGAACCACCTCTTTCCTTCTGTTAGGAAGACAAATCTGAACCACCTCTTTCCTTCTGTTAGGAAGACAAATCTGACGAGAACACATCTAAATGTCACAGGAATCCCAGACCCATTTGCAAATATACATCTTAAGTTCCTTACTGACCACAGGAATTTGATTGGGTTTGCAGTGGTCAACGACCTTCACTTAGTCCAGGGCACTCTTGACAGTCTTAAGTGAAACATTCTCAGGGGGAAAGTCATAATGAGCACAAGGAAACACACCCCTGCAATGACAGTGAGCCAAGCCCAGACACAGCTGCCGGAGGACCGTGGGCAGCGAGGCTCACTCAGCAGCCTCATAGATCATCCACTTCATGTCTCTCCAACAGCTAACGTTGGGTCATTATTGGCCAGATGCTACCTCCGCAAATGCAAACCAACCTTAACAGCAAACACTCTAACAAAAGAAAAAGGTGTGACAAGAGCAAACACTCTCTCCACCACCCTGTCCAACTCACCTTCACCAGGAAAAAGGACACACCATACGTTCGGAGGGACCGGGCGAGTTTGACGTACTTGACCTTGGCTTCTATTTCACTCATCTCTCCACAGTTCTTGTGCTCCTGCGGAAGTGATAGTAGCAGGGACTAGTTATTGCAGCTCCACCAAGAGGTGGACTTGGTGAGAGGTAGTTACTAAATGTGGTGCATAGAGTGTGGCGACGACTGACCAATAAGCAACATTTGTGTAGTAGACCCCTTCACGACACATGTTCCAACTCACCAAGAGTCAGAGTACACGGAAAATTCTAATGCAGTGCTTCTGAACTAGAATTTGAGCCCAAACCCCTACGGATTTCATAACTATATGCACCAATGCACGCATGTGCAAGATGGCAGGAACAAGCTCCATAATTACAATCCAATTTTCAAACAACCCCATGTATCAAAACCAACACTTTAAATGAGAGCCAGAAAAACGTCCTTGTCCAGGGAAGGTAGCATGCTAACATCCATCCACAACATATAGTGTTCCAGAGAGCAGGTTACACAAATGTGTATACATCGTCACTCTGGGAAACAATACTTGGTAAAAAAATAAGTAAATAAGATTTATACATATGAAATTTACATTTCAACTTATATTTACATTTCAACATCAAAGAAGATTTTGATGTTTTGAATTTACTAGAGTGATTGTTTCATGGCAAAGTTGACGGCAGAGCTTTTCTTACTGGTTGCCTAGAATAAACAACTCTCTTTTAGAATAAAGCTGAGTTTTAAAAAGGTACCACTTCCCAAATTCTAGCCTCAAAAACCAACCTATGACAAAGAAGCAACTTGTAGCTTCTTCCTTGGTGCATTTTTAATGGCAAATCACCTTGTTTGAAAGCTACCAAGATAATACCTTGGAAATTAAATGTATGCACATATTTTTTCTCAGAAGGGCTACGTAACCTTTAGCAAGAAGGTGGGGATTAAGATAATAAATCTGCCAGACGTAGAACTGTCAGCTCCTTTACTCTTGAGACACTCATCATTTAGTATATAAGCTGAGTACATGTCTGGGTTACAAAACTATCATGTATGGAGGCCCTTCTCATACTAATACATGAGGGTAGGGAGTGAGAAGAATGATAAATTCACATTCCCAGTACCTGAAATATTCTCTTTTCAGCTCCTCTCTGCTTGATGTATTCTTTGGGCAGGAATTCCTTTAGACTGAGAGAGAGGAAGAGAAAAAGTACAGCATTTATGTTCTGTGATGAGAAGGAAAGAAAAGTCTTTTCGTAAAACTCACAGTTAAGTCACTAACTTTCCCAGTATTTTCTAGTTATAATTAATAACAAACTGCCACATCCCACAATGCACTGAATAGGACACAGATATAAAACCAGACTGATAAAAAGGGTGAAGCTAACAAAGGTAAGTGAGAAAGAGTTTCTAGGATATAATATAACTAGAGGCCTGATGTATGAAATTCATGCAAGAGTAGGCCTTCCTTCCCCTGGCGGCTGGCACCAGCTTCCCTCTGGCACCTGGGACCCGGGCTTCCCTCCGGCCACCAGCACCCGGAACCCGGGCTTCCCTCACAGCCCCGGCTTCGTCCAGAAGGATGTCCAGTCTAATTAGCATATTGTGCTTTTATTATTATAGACTAGAGAACCAGTGCACGAATTTGTGCATGGGTGAGGTCCAGCCAGCTTGGGCCCAATTGGGGTGGATTGGAGCTGGGCCTGTCAGGAGGAGGAGATGGCAGGAGGTTGGCCGGCTGGCCCACCCTGATCGGGGACCGATCAGGGCCAGGCCAGCTGGAGGAAGGGGCCTCGGGCAATTGGCTAGCAGGCCCCGCCCCCCATTGGGATTGGGGGGCCAATTGGGGGCGGAGCCGGCCATGGGGAGGGGCTGTGAGCAGTGGGCCTGCCGGCCCTGCCCCCAAATGGGGTGGGGGTACCAATCAGG
>NW_005355159.1:2826578-2838795 GCF_000412655.1 Myotis brandtii
GGCGGGGGAGGGGCTGCAGGAGGTTGGCCGGCCAGCCCCGCCCCCTATTGGAGTTGGGGGTGCAATCAGGGATGGAGTGGCCAGGGGGAGGGGCTGCAGGAGGTTGGTCACCCAGCCCTGACCCCTATTGGGAATGGGAGTATGATCAGGGGCAGCCCGGCCAGGAGGAGGGGCTGTGGGACTATCGTGGTGGGGCTGGCTGATGGGGGCAGGGCTGGCCGGGGGGGAAGGGAAGGGGCATTTGGCCGGCTGGCCCCACTCCTGATCGGGGTGAAGAGTCCAATCAGGGGCAAGCCAGCAGGGGGGAGGGGCTGCGAGGTTGGCCAGCTGGCCCCACCCCCTGATCGGGCGGTTCGCTTGCCAGTGGGTGTCATAGCAACCAGTCGTTATGGCCATTACAAAATACCACTCCCCACTCAAAGAAACCAGAGATCCTCTGAGAAATGGCTGCTTCTAGCCCTGAGCCAGCAAATGTATCAAATGTTTCTGGAGAGGGTCAGGGCAGGGCCTGGTTCTGGCTATATTAAGATTTGAATAGTGATGATGCCTGTTCAATTTGCAAACTACCTGTAGACAAAAGCTGTAAGTACATTTCCTGGAATTTCAGGGATCTAGGCCTGAGTACCAGCAGAACACTCTGGCCCTGTCAAGAGACCTCAAGTCAAGTCAGCTGGAAGGATCTGAGAAATATCCAAGCAGCACCTGGGATGTGATGACTCTCATGAAGCAACTTTGTGGACAGACATGAATGGCTGAGAGAACTGGAAGTCATCCATGTCACAAAAGAGGAAGCTGAGTTCACAGAGAGGTAAGGTGACTTAGCGGAGGTCCCGGGCCTTGTTAGTAGCAGGGAGCCTTTGACCTCCCAGACCCAGAGCAGGTCCACCTGAGCACAGAGCTGTTGCAGGCTTTCCTCAGGAGGACACTTGCAAGGACAATGATGCAGTATCATGAGTAGGCCCAGGGCTGTGGGGCTCTGGACAGTAGCTCCTACACCATCAAAAAGGGAGACCTGGCTGAGGTTACCAAAAGCACCCCAAAAAGAGCCTCACCAAAAACTCTGTCAGGATGATGACTGTTACTAGAAGAACAACAGACGGTGGTGTCCGGTGGCCAGGCAAGGATAGAATATGCTGGGCATTTATAACAACAAAGTTCTGTGCAGCAACAAGCTGCCCTTAATTGAAACTCTGCAAACTAACACTCCCATTCTTCAGTAGGTACTGAACCTCTCACGCTTTGGTAGGTACCGAAAACAACTTCCAGTTGCTTACACTAAATGTTGCAAGAGTCTTTTGGGGGGAGTTTATTGCGAGGCATTTTAAAAGGTGAAGTGAGTGTGTGTGAACATGTGTGGTGTGTATTTTCCCCGAGGAATTCAGCACGAAGCTGGAAGGAGCAGCAGCCCATCATCACCGCCTGCCAGGCGGCGGTACAGTAGGTCCCGCTCAGCAGTTTTCATTACCAAACCTGAGTTTGGAAGGCTCCTAAGCATCTGGGACATTCACACAAGTGAAATCTGCCAGCCTTCGCTGAGAAAACGGGTTAGATTGTCAAACATGATTGGAAATTTTTCTCCTAATTAAGCAAGCTCTGGACAAGCAAAGCCCCTCCCACTGCCTTCTTAGGCATTCCCACCTTACAAGGGCAGCTGTCTGGAGGCATTCGTTTAGACCAGTGGTTCTCAACCTGTGGGTTGCAACCCCTTTGGGGGTCAAACAACCCTTTCATTTGTAAGGGGTCGCCTAAGACCATCGGAAAACACATAATTACATATTGTTTTTGTGATTAATCGCTATGCTTTAATTATGTTCAATTTGTAACAATGAAATTGGGGTCATCACAACATGAGGAACTGTATTAAAGGGTCGCGGCATTAGGAAGGTTGAGAACCACTGGTTTAGACCTTACTCCTCCTTTAAACCCTACTGCCAGCCTTTTAGAATCACCTTTTCTGAGTGCAACAATAACAGAGACTCCACTCTGTAAGGTGGCAGACCAGTCAACACTCTTCTTGCTCTCTAAGATGCCTGGATGTTGAAGGTTTGCAGTAAATAGATTCTGCTCTCATGAGCCCCCACTTCTGCTCGGGTCAAGTCCGCTGTATTTGTTCTCCAATCTTGCTGCTGCTATGTATTGTATGACTATGTAATAACACAACATAGCCCATAAGCTGCTAAAATAGCACAAAAAGAGAGCTAATGAATGCTTCTTATAGTTAATATTTTTAAAAGTTATTAAATTAAATATAGGTGAGATAACTATAAAATCATGAAAACACTGTCTTCATTTTGCTTCACAAATGTATTATTTTACTTTTCTTAATCCTCACCTGAGAACATGCATAGAGAGTGGGAGAATGGGGGGGGGGGGGGGGAGAGATGAGAGAAAACATCGATCAGTTGCCTTCTGCACACACCCAAACCAGGGACTGAACCCGCAACCCAGGCATGTGCCCTGACTGGAAATTGAACTGGCAACCCTTTGGTGCACAAGTTGATGCTCAACCAATTAAGCCACACCGACCAGGCCATGATTATCTTTAAATTCTCTCCTAGACGATGTCATTCATACAAGAAAGACAATGTAGAACTCCAACCAGGAGAACCCTCACAAAGAAGAAACTTGGATTCTGTACTTTAAATAACTTTTTGGATTATCCAACCAACAGTCTAAATAATGCTGATAAAGGGTTTTCACTATTAATAGCTGCCATTTATTGAAAGTCAAACACTGTTTCAGGTGCTTTTCGTGTACAAATAGATTAATTGAATTCTGACAAAGCCCTTAGAAGAAAATATCCCACTTTATACAGGGAACAAAAGGCTCAGTGAAACTAAGTAATTTGCCCACAATCATAGCCAACAACTTAAGCCTGGTCTGTGGGCTCCAAAGACCAGGCTCTTAGCCACTCAACACCCCAGTCCCTCCAAGTTACCTCTGAGTCAACAGACTTATCATGTGATCAGTATTTCACAACCTTTAGACAAAGAGAAACAAAATCAGAGAAACACACAATCAATGCCCAAAAGCCATTGAATAATGGACAAGGAATTTAATAAACACATTTGGGGGAGTGAGATCTGGATTCAAATCTAAGTGTTCACTGACACCTCATTTTCTTACATGTATAAAATTTAAGCTGCTTCTACAAGTAATTCCAAAAGAGGTGTCCTACAGATGTCCTCTGGTCTGGCAGTTAGAACATAAGCACAATGTTAACTGCTTCTCACCTATCCTGGCGGTGACACCATGTACTTAGTTGCATGACCACAGGCACATCACCACCTCCCTAAGCTGGTTTTATCACCTGAAAAGAAGACAGGATCCCTACCTGGGAGTGTTATTATTTACATGAACCGAAAACCATGGATGCCCCTCCTCCCTGAGGAGTGAGGACATCAGCACTCACACACACAGCCGTGCAGTGTCTGCCCAGCACAAGGTGCAGAAGAGGACGGAAGGCAGAGGGTGCCGCAGGGACAGTGTCGCCCAAAGGACACTGGGACACCCAGGAGTCCTCAGACCAACCTTTATGTTGAATCACCAGATTTGCTATCATATAAGTTTCTCAAAATGTGGTCTCAGAACCGGCAGCATGCTGTATCAGAGGCTCTGGTGGCGAGGTCCAGCAGTGTGTGTTTTAATAAGCCGGATAGTAAAGGGTACAAGAGTGTACGGTATGCTATTCTGTAAGATGGGGAGGACAGGATGTATTTTTCATTTTATATTGTTAATGTGTATTTTTAAAACAATAGAAAGATATTCCCAGTACTAATAAAAATGATTCTCTATAGAAAGAAGGGAAAAACAGGGAGAGGGGGACAAGTATAAAAAATAAACCTCTGTAAATATTCCTTATAGCATAGTTGTTGTTGTTTTTTTCATTTTAGAACCACATTACATTGCAAAGAGGGGCAAAAAGCAACCTAAAAATCTAGAGCAAATGGAAACAAATCAACTTAACAGTATATCAAGTTGACAACATTACTACAGAGAAAAATGATTTCAGGTAACATTGAAAACAGTCTTTTCACTATGCATCCCTAGTGAGATATACTTAAAGATGAAACGAACCACAGTGACTTGTCAAACACTGACACCATTATTTTACAACACCCTCCCTCTTCTCTATATGTGCACACTCTATAAAAATTAGGATATTATATAACATGTTGTATATAATTAAGATAAAATGAGTAATTACCTTAGTTGTTAGTAACCTAGATTTTTAGCATAAAAGAAATAAAAATATAAAGCCAAAAAGAGTCCATGAAAACCCTGCAACCCTTCATTTGAACTGGAAACAAAGACTGGCATATCGGATTCATTTTCTTTTTCTGAAAAACATTTATTTTCTAGTTGTGTCCTCTTAGGAGGCTAAGAGCAAGGACAACCTGCTGGCAATAAACACCCCCAGCATCTTGGCTAGGTGGCCTTCAAATACCACTCCCCACTCAAAGAAACCAGAGATCCTCTGAGAAATGGCTGCTTCTAGCCCTGAGCCAGCAAATGTATCAAATGTTTCTGGAGAGGGTCAGGGCAGGGCCTGGTTCTGGCTATATTAAGATTTGAATAGTGATGATGCCTGTTCAATTTGCAAACTACCTGTAGACAAAAGCTGTAAGTACATTTCCTGGAATTTCAGGGATCTAGGCCTGAGTACCAGCAGAACACTCTGGCCCTGTCAAGAGACCTCAAGTCAAGTCAGCTGGAAGGATCTGAGAAATATCCAAGCAGCACCTGGGATGTGATGACTCTCATGAAGCAACTTTGTGGACAGACATGAATGGCTGAGAGAACTGGAAGTCATCCATGTCACAAAAGAGGAAGCTGAGTTCACAGAGAGGTAAGGTGACTTAGCGGAGGTCCCGGGCCTTGTTAGTAGCAGGGAGCCTTTGACCTCCCAGACCCAGAGCAGGTCCACCTGAGCACAGAGCTGTTGCAGGCTTTCCTCAGGAGGACACTTGCAAGGACAATGATGCAGTATCATGAGTAGGCCCAGGGCTGTGGGGCTCTGGACAGTAGCTCCTACACCATCAAAAAGGGAGACCTGGCTGAGGTTACCAAAAGCACCCCAAAAAGAGCCTCACCAAAAACTCTGTCAGGATGATGACTGTTACTAGAAGAACAACAGACGGTGGTGTCCGGTGGCCAGGCAAGGATAGAATATGCTGGGCATTTATAACAACAAAGTTCTGTGCAGCAACAAGCTGCCCTTAATTGAAACTCTGCAAACTAACACTCCCATTCTTCAGTAGGTACTGAACCTCTCACGCTTTGGTAGGTACCGAAAACAACTTCCAGTTGCTTACACTAAATGTTGCAAGAGTCTTTTGGGGGGAGTTTATTGCGAGGCATTTTAAAAGGTGAAGTGAGTGTGTGTGAACATGTGTGGTGTGTATTTTCCCCGAGGAATTCAGCACGAAGCTGGAAGGAGCAGCAGCCCATCATCACCGCCTGCCAGGCGGCGGTACAGTAGGTCCCGCTCAGCAGTTTTCATTACCAAACCTGAGTTTGGAAGGCTCCTAAGCATCTGGGACATTCACACAAGTGAAATCTGCCAGCCTTCGCTGAGAAAACGGGTTAGATTGTCAAACATGATTGGAAATTTTTCTCCTAATTAAGCAAGCTCTGGACAAGCAAAGCCCCTCCCACTGCCTTCTTAGGCATTCCCACCTTACAAGGGCAGCTGTCTGGAGGCATTCGTTTAGACCAGTGGTTCTCAACCTGTGGGTTGCAACCCCTTTGGGGGTCAAACAACCCTTTCATTTGTAAGGGGTCGCCTAAGACCATCGGAAAACACATAATTACATATTGTTTTTGTGATTAATCGCTATGCTTTAATTATGTTCAATTTGTAACAATGAAATTGGGGTCATCACAACATGAGGAACTGTATTAAAGGGTCGCGGCATTAGGAAGGTTGAGAACCACTGGTTTAGACCTTACTCCTCCTTTAAACCCTACTGCCAGCCTTTTAGAATCACCTTTTCTGAGTGCAACAATAACAGAGACTCCACTCTGTAAGGTGGCAGACCAGTCAACACTCTTCTTGCTCTCTAAGATGCCTGGATGTTGAAGGTTTGCAGTAAATAGATTCTGCTCTCATGAGCCCCCACTTCTGCTCGGGTCAAGTCCGCTGTATTTGTTCTCCAATCTTGCTGCTGCTATGTATTGTATGACTATGTAATAACACAACATAGCCCATAAGCTGCTAAAATAGCACAAAAAGAGAGCTAATGAATGCTTCTTATAGTTAATATTTTTAAAAGTTATTAAATTAAATATAGGTGAGATAACTATAAAATCATGAAAACACTGTCTTCATTTTGCTTCACAAATGTATTATTTTACTTTTCTTAATCCTCACCTGAGAACATGCATAGAGAGTGGGAGAATGGGGGGGGGGGGGGGGGAGAGGGGAGGGAGAGATGAGAGAAAACATCGATCAGTTGCCTTCTGCACACACCCAAACCAGGGACTGAACCCGCAACCCAGGCATGTGCCCTGACTGGAAATTGAACTGGCAACCCTTTGGTGCACAAGTTGATGCTCAACCAATTAAGCCACACCGACCAGGCCATGATTATCTTTAAATTCTCTCCTAGACGATGTCATTCATACAAGAAAGACAATGTAGAACTCCAACCAGGAGAACCCTCACAAAGAAGAAACTTGGATTCTGTACTTTAAATAACTTTTTGGATTATCCAACCAACAGTCTAAATAATGCTGATAAAGGGTTTTCACTATTAATAGCTGCCATTTATTGAAAGTCAAACACTGTTTCAGGTGCTTTTCGTGTACAAATAGATTAATTGAATTCTGACAAAGCCCTTAGAAGAAAATATCCCACTTTATACAGGGAACAAAAGGCTCAGTGAAACTAAGTAATTTGCCCACAATCATAGCCAACAACTTAAGCCTGGTCTGTGGGCTCCAAAGACCAGGCTCTTAGCCACTCAACACCCCAGTCCCTCCAAGTTACCTCTGAGTCAACAGACTTATCATGTGATCAGTATTTCACAACCTTTAGACAAAGAGAAACAAAATCAGAGAAACACACAATCAATGCCCAAAAGCCATTGAATAATGGACAAGGAATTTAATAAACACATTTGGGGGAGTGAGATCTGGATTCAAATCTAAGTGTTCACTGACACCTCATTTTCTTACATGTATAAAATTTAAGCTGCTTCTACAAGTAATTCCAAAAGAGGTGTCCTACAGATGTCCTCTGGTCTGGCAGTTAGAACATAAGCACAATGTTAACTGCTTCTCACCTATCCTGGCGGTGACACCATGTACTTAGTTGCATGACCACAGGCACATCACCACCTCCCTAAGCTGGTTTTATCACCTGAAAAGAAGACAGGATCCCTACCTGGGAGTGTTATTATTTACATGAACCGAAAACCATGGATGCCCCTCCTCCCTGAGGAGTGAGGACATCAGCACTCACACACACAGCCGTGCAGTGTCTGCCCAGCACAAGGTGCAGAAGAGGACGGAAGGCAGAGGGTGCCGCAGGGACAGTGTCGCCCAAAGGACACTGGGACACCCAGGAGTCCTCAGACCAACCTTTATGTTGAATCACCAGATTTGCTATCATATAAGTTTCTCAAAATGTGGTCTCAGAACCGGCAGCATGCTGTATCAGAGGCTCTGGTGGCGAGGTCCAGCAGTGTGTGTTTTAATAAGCCCTCTAGACCAGCGGTCACCCACCGGTGGTCCACGGACCACTGGTGGTCCGCGAGGTCCAAAAGGTTGGCGACCGCTGCTCTAAACGATTCCAATGGGCAGTAAAGGTGGAGAACCACCAGCACGGTGTGCTGAAGGCTCTGATGATGAAATCAGACACTCTTGGGTTTGAACCCAGACTCAAAGATGAAAATGTCTGTGTGATTTACTAAATCCTGGCGGTTAACTGACATGATGACATAGGTGGAAGGAAGCCTTGGTTGAGTTGGGAAACACTTAGGGTGGGAAGAAGTAGAGATAGAGGATGGCATGGGAGAAGCACAGGAAAGGGTTGGAGGCCCTATCTCAGTCCCACAGAACCAGTCCCAAAGCCCTTTAGTGTAAGGCAGGGAATGTGCCTGGAGGTGCAGAGATAGCTCCGGGCTGGGTACATTCAGAGGTTCCTGGTTTGAAAGTTCTGGAATCTGAAAGCATTTAGGGAGCAAGGCACCATGCTTAGCAGGCTGCTGCTAGGAGGACCACCGAATGGTCACACCTCCCCAAACTGACAGAAGCTCTAGCTCACAGGATGGAAGCAAACAATAAAGAAACTAGTGGGTGAGGGACAGGAGGTAAGACGGAGACGGTGAAGAACAAAAGCAGAAATGCCTGCTTCATGGTGAGTATGAAGACAGAATCGGTAGTCAAATTATTCTGACAAAAACACACAGAAGACCAACTCCAAAGGAGAAGTATGTGTTTGAACATATGCCATGAGGAAAACTGACTGAAGACCTCCTAGTGCAGTGGTTCTCAACCTTCCTAATGCCACGACCCTTTAATACAGTTCCTCATGTTGTGGTGACCCCCAACCATAAAATTATTTTCGTTGCTACTTCATAACTGTAATTTTGCTACTGTTATGAATCGTAATGTAAATATCTGATATGCAGGATGTATTTTCATTGTTACAAATTGAACATAATTAAAGCATAGTGATTAATCACAAAAACAATATGTAATTATATATGTATTTTCCGATGGTCTTAGGCGACCCCTGTGAAAGGGTCAACAACAGACGGTGGTGTCCGGTGGCCAGGCAAGGATAGAATATGCTGGGCATTTATAACAACAAAGTTCTGTGCAGCAACAAGCTGCCCTTAATTGAAACTCTGCAAACTAACACTCCCATTCTTCAGTAGGTACTGAACCTCTCACGCTTTGGTAGGTACCGAAAACAACTTCCAGTTGCTTACACTAAATGTTGCAAGAGTCTTTTGGGGGGAGTTTATTGCGAGGCATTTTAAAAGGTGAAGTGAGTGTGTGTGAACATGTGTGGTGTGTATTTTCCCCGAGGAATTCAGCACGAAGCTGGAAGGAGCAGCAGCCCATCATCACCGCCTGCCAGGCGGCGGTACAGTAGGTCCCGCTCAGCAGTTTTCATTACCAAACCTGAGTTTGGAAGGCTCCTAAGCATCTGGGACATTCACACAAGTGAAATCTGCCAGCCTTCGCTGAGAAAACGGGTTAGATTGTCAAACATGATTGGAAATTTTTCTCCTAATTAAGCAAGCTCTGGACAAGCAAAGCCCCTCCCACTGCCTTCTTAGGCATTCCCACCTTACAAGGGCAGCTGTCTGGAGGCATTCGTTTAGACCAGTGGTTCTCAACCTGTGGGTTGCAACCCCTTTGGGGGTCAAACAACCCTTTCATTTGTAAGGGGTCGCCTAAGACCATCGGAAAACACATAATTACATATTGTTTTTGTGATTAATCGCTATGCTTTAATTATGTTCAATTTGTAACAATGAAATTGGGGTCATCACAACATGAGGAACTGTATTAAAGGGTCGCGGCATTAGGAAGGTTGAGAACCACTGGTTTAGACCTTACTCCTCCTTTAAACCCTACTGCCAGCCTTTTAGAATCACCTTTTCTGAGTGCAACAATAACAGAGACTCCACTCTGTAAGGTGGCAGACCAGTCAACACTCCTCTTGCTCTCTAAGATGCCTGGATGTTGAAGGTTTGCAGTAAATAGATTCTGCTCTCATGAGCCCCCACTTCTGCTCGGGTCAAGTCCGCTGTATTTGTTCTCCAATCTTGCTGCTGCTATGTATTGTATGACTATGTAATAACACAACATAGCCCATAAGCTGCTAAAATAGCACAAAAAGAGAGCTAATGAATGCTTCTTATAGTTAATATTTTTAAAAGTTATTAAATTAAATATAGGTGAGATAACTATAAAATCATGAAAACACTGTCTTCATTTTGCTTCACAAATGTATTATTTTACTTTTCTTAATCCTCACCTGAGAACATGCATAGAGAGTGGGAGAATGGGGGGGGGGGGGGGGGGGGGGCATGATTATCTTTAAATTCTCTCCTAGACGATGTCATTCATACAAGAAAGACAATGTAGAACTCCAACCAGGAGAACCCTCACAAAGAAGAAACTTGGATTCTGTTGTACTTTAAACTTTTTGGATTATCCAACCAACAGTCTAAATAATGCTGATAAAGGGTTTTCACTATTAATAGCTGCCATTTATTGAAAGAAGTACACTGTTTCAGGTGCTTTTCGTGTACAAATAGATTAATTGAATTCTGACAAAGCCCTTAGAAGAAAATATCCCACTTTATACAGGGAACAAAAGGCTCAGTGAAACTAAGTAATTTGCCCACAATCATAGCCAACAACTTAAGCCTGGTCTGTGGGCTCCAAAGACCAGGCTCTTAGCCACTCAACACCCCAGTCCCTCCAAGTTACCTCTGAGTCAACAGACTTATCATGTGATCAGTATTTCACAACCTTTAGACAAAGAGAAACAAAATCAGAGAAACACACAATCAATGCCCAAAAGCCATTGAATAATGGACAAGGAATTTAATAAACACATTTGGGGGAGTGAGATCTGGATTCAAATCTAAGTGTTCACTGACACCTCATTTTCTTACATGTATAAAATTTAAGCTGCTTCTACAAGTAATTCCAAAAGAGGTGTCCTACAGATGTCCTCTGGTCTGGCAGTTAGAACATAAGCACAATGTTAACTGCTTCTCACCTATCCTGGCGGTGACACCATGTACTTAGTTGCATGACCACAGGCACATCACCACCTCCCTAAGCTGGTTTTATCACCTGAAAAGAAGACAGGATCCCTACCTGGGAGTGTTATTATTTACATGAACCGAAAACCATGGATGCCCCTCCTCCCTGAGGAGTGAGGACATCAGCACTCACACACACAGCCGTGCAGTGTCTGCCCAGCACAAGGTGCAGAAGAGGACGGAAGGCAGAGGGTGCCGCAGGGACAGTGTCGCCCAAAGGACACTGGGACACCCAGGAGTCCTCAGACCAACCTTTATGTTGAATCACCAGATTTGCTATCATATAAGTTTCTCAAAATGTGGTCTCAGAACCGGCAGCATGCTGTATCAGAGGCTCTGGTGGCGAGGTCCAGCAGTGTGTGTTTTAATAAGCCGTCTAGACCAGCGGTCACCAACCAGTGGTCCACGGACCACTGGTGGTCCGCGAGGTCCAAAAGGTTGGCGACCGCTGCTCTAAACGATTCCAATGGGCAGTAAAGGTGGAGAACCACCAGCACGGTGTGCTGAAGGCTCTGATGATGAAATCAGACACTCTTGGGTTTGAACCCAGACTCAAAGATGAAAATGTCTGTGTGATTTACTAAATCCTGGCGGTTAACTGACATGATGACATAGGTGGAAGGAAGCCTTGGTTGAGTTGGGAAACACTTAGGGTGGGAAGAAGTAGAGATAGAGGATGGCATGGGAGAAGCACAGGAAAGGGTTGGAGGCCCTATCTCAGTCCCACAGAACCAGTCCCAAAGCCCTTTAGTGTAAGGCAGGGAATGTGCCTGGAGGTGCAGAGATAGCTCCGGGCTGGGTACATTCAGAGGTTCCTGGTTTGAAAGTTCTGGAATCTGAAAGCATTTAGGGAGCAAGGCACCATGCTTAGCAGGCTGCTGCTAGGAGGACCACCGAATGGTCACACCTCCCCAAACTGACAGAAGCTCTAGCTCACAGGATGGAAGCAAACAATAAAGAAACTAGTGGGTGAGGGACAGGAGGTAAGACGGAGACGGTGAAGAACAAAAGCAGAAATGCCTGCTTCATGGTGAGTATGAAGACAGAATCGGTAGTCAAATTATTCTGACAAAAACACACAGAAGACCAACTCCAAAGGAGAAGTATGTGTTTGAACATATGCCATGAGGAAAACTGACTGAAGACCTCCTAGTGCAGTGGTTCTCAACCTTCCTAATGCCACGACCCTTTAATACAGTTCCTCATGTTGTGGTGACCCCCAACCATAAAATTATTTTCGTTGCTACTTCATAACTATAATTTTGCTACTGTTATGAATCATAATGTAAATATCTGATATGCAGGATGTATTTTCATTGTTACAAATTGAACATAATTAAAGCATAGTGATTAATCACAAAAACAATATGTAATTATATATGTGTTTTCCGATGGTCTTAGGCGACCCCTGTGAAAGGGTC
>NW_005355159.1:2838899-2846207 GCF_000412655.1 Myotis brandtii
CAAATATCTGATATGCAGGATATATTTAGGCGACCCCTGTGAAAGGGTCGTTCGACCCCCAAAGGGGTCGAGACCCACAGGTTGAGAACCGCTGTCCTAGTGTGTCAAAAACTTTGCTTGTTGACAGTAAAATTATCTTGAGTTTGAGGGGAAATTTTCACAAGTCCACTCTGAATTGTTCCTCAACAGAGATTTGTACCCTTGGTTGCTTTGCTTTCTCAGTAAAATACTTCTGCAGAACATGCACATAGAATGAGAGGCTACGGTAATCGAGGATGGCAGGCCTCCTCAGCCTGTGACCCCCTGCCTGCACCCGACCACTGGACCATTTACTCCTGTCGCTCAGAGTCAGGGAGCCTCTTTGTCCGACCTCCCATGCCCATTAGCTTTTCCTCTGCCACATGTTTGATATCCAACCTCAGTTGAGTATAAGCTTTTATCAGCTCACAAAGACTATCACAATGGTCTTTTTTAAAGAAATGCTCAATGTGGAAACATTTTGAACCATAGAGAAAATATACACCTCATAATGTATATACCTATCACCAAGGACAAAAACATGTTAACATGTTATGATATTTGCTTTGTGATTGCTAACTCTCTCTGTTTTTAAAGAATTAGAGATTAAAAATTTAGCTGAAGTCCCATACCATCCTTCTTTCTCCCCCTAATGGGAGTCACTTTCCTGAAGTTAGTTTCCCTGCATATTTTATGTTCCGACATCTCCTTGTATCTATAAAAAATATCCTCTGTTTCTCTTTGTATTTTTAAATTCAACAGAGTCATATTCTGAAACGTCTTGTTTCTTCTGTAAAGTACTTTGGTGCTTTCATACATTTAAGCATGTGCCCACCTGCTGGGTCATAAACTCTATCCTTATTGATTTTGCATTCTGGGTCACTTATGAGGCTATTTTCCCATATCTTTATAAGTCAGTTGAATTTCCTCTTCTCTAAGGAACCTAATGCTATCCCTGGGTGATATTTTGCTTAGATGATTTTTCCCTTTTAATATCATTTTCTGGATATTAACTTGTTCTTTGTAGAGTACATTGCAAATATGCAAATTTCTTCTTCCAGTCTGGAATTTCACTCTTAACTTCCAATATTTTAATTTTAACAAAGGTAGGTTTATCAACGCTTAGTACTTTTATACCACCTTACATCAATAATAGTGTTTTCATCACTATAGCTTTGTAAGAAATTGGGATAGTTGTGTGAGTCCTCCACACATCTTCAATCAGTGTTGGTCATTCACGAGCCTTGACTAGTCCATATTAAGTTTTTAATAGTTGTATTGAGATATCCATATTATCTGAAATAACCTGGGCCTAGATTTTGTTTTGTGTTTTTTTGTTTGTTTGTTTTTTCCTGCTATATTTTAACTGATAAGGCAATTTCAAGATTATAGATCTATCTGGACTTTCTAATTATCGATTTTGTCTAGATTTTAAATTTTTTTTGCTTCAAGTTTTCATTTTATTCTTTTATAATTTTTTAAGATCTGCCCCGTTTTCATTACTAATAATGCTTATTTTTGCTTTTTTCTTATTTTGTTGCTCTTGAGCAACCTTTCCAGATTTTCACATATTTTGTTAATTTATTCTAAGCAGCAACTTTTTTGTTGATTCTGTGATTTGTACTTCATTACTTTCTCTCGACTAAAACATTTTCTTTCTTTTGATCCTGTTCTACTTATCACTCCTGAGGGAGGTTTGTGTTCAATATTCCATTAAAATTGTGTGTCAAAAATTCTCCTTGTAATACTGTCTATTTTTCTTCCATGTACTTTAAGGTAATGTTAGGTGCATGCGGGCTTATTATTAATATACCACCCTGGTGAATTAGTCCTTCTATCTTTATTTACTTTATTTAAAAATATATACTTTTATTGATTTTTAGAGAGAGGAGGAGGAGAGAAAGAGAAACATCAATGTGAGAGTGGAACCTCAATCGGCTACAAACTGGGCATGTGTTTCATGTTGCTATTTCATATGTTTATTTCACATGTTTATTTGCCAGACTGCAGTATCAAAGGCAGCAAAGAATTAGTATGTACCTCCTTCTACCTTCCCTATGCCTGGCACAACACAACAATGAAGTCCTCCATGAGTTGAAGAACACCACGTGGCATGCTTGCTGAAAGCACAGAAGAGCATGAAATATACATGCGACTATGGGTGTGTGTGTTGTTTATATGTCATGCTCCCACAGACTGTCCCTTTCTGGGACCCTGCAGATGACTGAAGAAAACTGTCACGGAGATACAGCACATCAGACTGGATCTGGGAGAGTGGCTGTTTCGTGGCTTCCAGCTCTCACTGGTTCTGTGCCTTGCTTCTATCTCTCTTATGTCTATTTTCTCCATCTGTAGAACTGACAGGGGACATTAAATAATCCTTAAATCCATGAAAACTAAAAATCTTTCAGTCTCTGATTTTCATTATTCTTAATAAACACCTTCACCAAGGTGGTATTGAGTCCAGAAATCATTAAAGGGCCTGAAGAAAGGTATGAAAGGCTCTCATACAGCTCCTCTATATTCCTAGGTTTCTATCTTTCCAGGCTCTTCCTTTGTTCCTACAGCCCCAGAGGCACTAGCTGCTTCCTGTAGTTGCAGACTCCTCGATGCCTTAGAGCCCCCTTCTTTCCTGTTTAATTACTGGTTATCAGCTTTGTACCAGGTTAACAATTCTTTCCATTCCATTTTCTCGGTTTAAATAATTAGTATGGTTTCTGTTTCCTGCCTAGATGTTAATTGAAAAAGGATAATAACACCTACTTCATGGAGTTGTGGAGAAAAAAGAAGTCCATATGCTGTTGACTTTGAGCAAAAATGCTAAACAAATTTTCAAAAATTAAAAGAAATGTACTCGCTAAATGTACCTCATCCAGACATTCTGTGGGTGAAATCTCAGCCTGGCTGTGTCTTCAACCTGGCTCTGTGACAAGTCCAACCTTCTCACTATTTTTCTGTTTTAAACTTTGAATTGTTCAAGCAGATGGGACATATGAAAGCAAATGGGGAAAAATCTAAAGCCTGGCCAACATGGTCCAGACAGTCACCAGGGATAGTTCAGGCACATGGCCCCAAGAGGCTCCGACTATCCAACACGCAATCAGGGAAATGTGGTCTCGCTGTTTTGTTTTAATTACAAGGAGACGAACATCCTCGGGAACTTTTACCTGCACAGTATGCACAATAATGTACACAATGAAACATCTATATTGGGTGAAAATGCTTCATTACCTAGACTAGATTTGGTCTAATTAAAAAGTAAATCAAATTCATACGGAAAAATAATTGCCACCAGGCATAATAAGCTTGTTTTAATTTGGAATCTTAGGAAGAAGACACATTCCACTAGAAGCATGAGCTTCATACTATAAACTCAGAAGTAAGAAAACTGACTAAATACAATTGCTTAACTTTGGCTACCTTCAGAGTATTACAAGAAGGGACGTCTTTAATGGAGTGTCAGTATACCATACTCAATGTGCCCATAGGTCGCAGGGAGACACTGTGAGAGCAAACCAATGCTCCAATTGTGTTTGTCATCCCCACACTAATAGTCAGAGGTACAAAACCATTCACTGTGATATAGTTGGCACAACCAGTGACACTCAGGAAAAAAACCAAAGGACCTTGGAATCACATTTTAGAGTACTTCCTAATTTTGCTGCATATTGGGAGACCAGTGACAGGGACAACTCTGAAAGTAGGATTCCCTTTGTAAATGATAGGGCCCAATGTAAGTAGTCAGAAGCCACTTGTAAAAAAGAACTCTAGGCAGCTGAACAGGCCACTTCTCCTCTGTGACTCTTCTGCCACATACATCACATAAAATACATTGCTTTCTGAATTCACAAGGGGGCCCTGGGAATTAGCCGTCCCAAAACTCTAGAGAAAAGGCATTAATGAAATGACTGGGGTAGCATCACCCTTGTAGGCACCCAGTGAATGGCTTCATTTAGATCACCTTCTCATCAGGGCCACACAGGCTACCAAAAATGGGCAAACATCTTATTTAAAAATTTTATCTCAGACATCTCACATAGCAGAATTTTCACCAATACATCTTCTAGGGTAAGAGAAACAAAGGAAAACAATAAACAAATGGGGGCTACATCAAACTGAAAAGCTTCTGCACAGCAAAAGAAACCATCATCAAAATTAAAAGGGAACCTACTGTATGGGAGAACGTATTTGGCAATGATATACCTGATAGGGGGTTAATTTCCAAAATATATAAAGAACTCATACAACTCAACAAAAGGAAACAAACAATCCAATTAAAAAATGGGCAAAGGACCTGAGTAGACACTTCTCCAAAGAGGACATACAGATGGCCAATAGACATAAGAAAAAAAATGCTCAATGTCACTAATAAGAATGGCTATCATCAACAAATCAACAAATGACAAGTGTCGGCGAGGATGTGGGAAAAAAGGGAACCCTAGTACACTGTTGGTGGGAATGCAAACCGGTGCACCCAGTGTGGAAAACAGTATGGAGTTTCCTCAAAAAATTGAAAATGGAACTGCCATTAGATCCAGCGATCCCACTTCTGATTGGTGAATCCCAAAACACAATCAGAAAGAATATATGCACCCCTATGTTCATAGCAGGATTGTTTATAATAGCTAAGATCTGGAAACAGCCCAAGTACCTGCCCATCAGATGATGGAATATAAAAGCAGTGGTACAGTTACACAATAGATTACTATGCAGCTGTGAAAAAGAAGGATCTCTTACCCTTTTCAACACCATGAATGGACCTGGGCATTATTATGCTAAGTGCAATAAGCCAGAGAAGGACAAATATCACATGATCTGACTTATATGTGGAATCTAATGAACAAAATAAACTGATGAACAAAATAGGTCCAGAGGCATGGATGCATGCAACACACTCACAGATCTCAGAGGGGATGGGGGTTGAGGGGAAGACTGAAAGAGATTAACCAAAGAACTTATATGCATATATGCATAGCCCCATGAACACAGATAATAATGTGGTGAAAGCCTGGGGTGGGGGCTGGAAGGGGACATCTGTAATACTGTCAACAATAAAAAATAAATTAAAAAATAAAGAAATGGATATACAGAAAAATAATTATTTTTTTCGCCATTGTCTCCTGTTCTTCATCAGTCACTCAAAGAAACAGAAACAAAAGATGTTGTTTCCTCCAGGGCCTAATGAGTTCTTGGTGTTTATCCATGTCTGTGGCCACAATCCACAGTGTCTGAGGAGACTTCACAATCCACATGTATCTGAGGAGCCAGATGTGAGGCGAGAATGTGGGAACAGGAAACTTCGGAAAGATGGTGTACACGTGGTCTTTCATAAGGCCTCTGGGTGTCAGAACAGAGAGAAAGGCAAGCTTCCCGCGGCTGCTGCAGGAAGGAAGCCAGACCGACTGGGTACAAATGGGCCCTGAGGAACACTTGGCCATATGACTCGTTTGGTGAATGTAGAATAGAAGAAGTGACAGGACCTGCTCAAAGCCATTCTCAAGGTCACCATACAGTACATTGTAGGACAACATCACTTTGGAAAAGCTCCCTGGGACCCATTAACCCAAGGGAAGAGTTGTTTAGACCAAACAGCATGTTGGCCAGGCATTGTCTGCCACCAGGAGAAAAGTCATGTTTTCTTCTTACTATGTAGACAGGGCATATGCTGAACCCCATTACTTCCCACCAAGGTGAAAGTGGGGACAAGGCCAGATAAGCATTTATGTTATCATGCTAAGTGCAATAAGCCAGAGAAGGACAAACTTCACATGATCTGACTTCTATGTGGAATCTAATGAACAAAATAAACTGATGAACAAAATAGGTCCAGAGGCATGGATGCATGCAACACACTCACAGATCTCAGAGGGGATGGGGGTTGAGGGGAAGACTGAAAGAGATTAACCAAAGAACTTATATGCATATATGCATAGCCCCATGAACACAGATAATAATGTGGTGAAAGCCTGGGGTGGGGTGGGGGCTGGGTGAAGGGGACATCTGTAATACTGTCAACAATAAAAAATAAATTAAAAAATAAAGAAATGGATATACAGAAAAATAATTATTTTTTTCTCCATTGTCTCCTGTTCTTCATCAGTCACTCAAAGAAACAGAAACAAAAGATGTTGTTTCCTCCAGGGCCTACTGAGTTCTTGGTGTTTATCCATGTCTGTGGCCACAATCCACAGTGTCTGAGGAGACTTCACAATCCACATGTATCTGAGGAGCCAGATGTGAGGCGAGAATGTGGGAACAGGAAACTTCGGAAAGATGGTGTACACGTGGTCTTTCATAAGGCCTCTGGGTGTCAGAACAGAGAGAAAGGCAAGCTTCCCGCGGCTGCTGCAGGAAGGAAGCCAGACCGACTGGGTACAAATGGGCCCTGAGGAACACTTGGCCATATGACTCGTTTGGTGAATGTAGAATAGAAGAAGTGACAGGACCTGCTCAAAGCCATTCTCAAGGTCACCATACAGTACATTGTAGGACAACATCACTTTGGAAAAGCTCCCGGGGACCCATTAACCCAAGGGAAGAGTTGTTTAGACCAAACAGCATGTTGGCCAGGCATTGTCTGCCACCAGGAGAAAAGTCATGTTTTCTTCTTACTATGTAGACAGGGCATATGCTGAACCCCATTACTTCCCACCAAGGTGAAAGTGGGGACAAGGCCAGATAAGCATTTATGTTATTGTCTCGGCTCCCTACACTTGGACACAGTACAATGGATGACCTGCTCAGCACATCTCATGTTGGCACATCCTGCAGGAAATCTGACCCCGCTCCCCCCGCCCTGTCCCCGTCAGCATAGCATCAGGTCCCCACTCCCAGAGTCTACAAGTTGCATTTTAGGTAACCTCATGATATTGATCACTCTCAGAAGTGATTTCTTTTTGGTTCAGCCAAATGTTTCATCTGTCCTAGGAGGAAGTAGAAGAGAAATGGAAAAGGCGCGAGGGTGATGAAGGAAAGGAACTTTACCAGAGGAAGACACATACAAAGCCCTTGGAGAAGCCCAGATCAAAACAGGAGAGAAGATCACATCAGACAAACAGCAGCCAATGTGAGGCTGGGCCTGTCCTCCTGAGTATTTCTAGAAAACCAATCCAAATGCCCATGATCTATGGGACCAGGATGGATCTGTGGGGTTAGCTTTTTCTTCAATCTCCAAGCCAGAAAAACACACCCCATCCTATATAATAAAAGGGTAATATGCAAATAGACTGAACGGCTGAACAACCAGAATGCCTGTGCCCCTTGCCTCGCCTGCCCTGACCCCCAGCGGGC
>NW_005355159.1:2846323-2881226 GCF_000412655.1 Myotis brandtii
CCGGCCGGCCCTGCCCCCCATTACCCCCTACCCCCACTCCAGCTGGCCCGCTCCCAATGGCCCCCATCAAGGCGGGCCAGCTGGACCCTACCAGTGCACAAATTTGTGCACCAGGCCTCTAGTCATTTTATAAAAGAGCACCAAAGACCTGATGGGTGAAACGAGTGGAGAGTGTTTCACATCATCCTTTCAGAGCAACGAAGAATTCGCAAGATTGTGATAAAGAATGTGAAGTTCTGTCATTTATGCTCTGCGTTCTCATACAGGAATCTTAACAAAAAAATTAAAAGTGACAAAATTTGGCCCTACATGAAGAAGGAATCCTCTAACGGGCAGAGGTTTCAGAAGATGGAGGAAGTGAGTGACTGAACTGAGAGGAATGCTAGGACAGGCCAGACCAGATAGCTTGGTGTGGGGTTCCATAGTCTATGGTCTAGAGCAGTGGTTCTCAACCTGTGAGTCGTGACCCCTTTGGGGGTCAAATGACCCTTTCACAGGGGTTGCCTAAGAACATTGGAAAACACATATATAATTACATATTGTTTTTGTGATTAATCACTCTTAACAAAAAAATTAAAAGTGACAAAATTTGGCCCTACATGAAGAAGGAATCCTCTAACGGGCAGAGGTTTCAGAAGATGGAGGAAGTGAGTGACTGAACTCAGAGGAATGCTAGGACAGGCCAGACCATGAGGAACTATATTAAACGGTCGCAGCATTAGGAAGGTTGAGAACCACTGGTCTAGAGGAACTCACAGGCTGCCTGAACTGGGAGCAGATAACCTTCAGTCATCCCAACACTGAATTTCCAGGCCACCTGCTTTCCCCAAGGTCAACGAGTTTGATCATACCCTCAACTGAGTAAAAGCCAACAATCTCACAAATGACTGAAACTACAGTACGTATTTTATGTAGCTACCTCAAAAATAAATAATGATAAGAAAAAGAGAGGAGAAAAAAGAAAACCAAAAGATCATTTACTCTAGGAATCCCGGTTTGTGTTTATGCTCCACATGAGGTCCAAATTGTATCTGGGCTTGAAATCCACCAAACTCACAGGCTTTCTCGAAGGAGACAGGGTGGGAGCCATTCAGGATATCATCCCGAGCCTGCAACACAAGAGGAAGCAAAAAGCATCAGGAGCTTGGGGGGACGACACACTCTGCCTGCTGACACCTTCCTGCACCTGGGCGCACCCACTCTGTGCAGCAAGGGGAAATGTGCCCGCCGACCCACAGCGGTGCATCCAGGACACGGTGTGAATGTAGCACAGCAGGGGTAAGGCAATAAGAAAACAAGTCTTTGCCCAAAATTGCCTACAGATGGGCAGCCTCAGCAGTGCCCTGTATATGAAAACTAAAGCTTGAGTATATTCTAGGAAGGCAGAAGTGGGTCATGAACAATAGAAGCAAAGAAATCCTTGTGAAATGACCACATCCATGGGGGGACGGTGGGGGGGGGGGGATAATAGAAGTGGGTCATGAACAATAGAAGCGAAGAGAAATCCTTGTGAAATGACTACATCCATGGGGGGACAGTGGGGGGGGGGAGATACAATATACTTTCTATAACCCTAAATCATAAAATGAACAGAAAAATTACCTAGAGGTAAAAATCAACCAAACCCCATCCCAAGATATAAAAGGAGGAATGTGGAGAGAGACAGTCAGACACAGGAACTCACTGCTGCAGATATTTAGGGGAAATGATAAGCAAACACAGTCTTAGAATGAGGAACTCACTGTGTCTGAAGTTTAAATCATAAAAGGAACAGAAAAATTACCTAGAGGTAAAAATCAACCCCAACCCCATCCCAAGATATAAAAGGAGGAATGAGGAGAGAGACAGTCAGACACAGGAACTCACTGCTGCATATATTTAGGGGAAATGATAAGCAAACGCACAGTCTTAGAATGAGGAACTCACTGTGTCTGAAGTTCTTCTCTCACTTCTTGACCCATCACTGCTGTTACTATTTATTTTCTTCCTTCCTTCCTTTCTTTTCTTTCTTTCTTTCGCTATCAGATGGACATGCTAACCTACGGCTCTGAGCCGTCTTATTGCCCTACCTCTCTTCCTTCCCTCCTTCCAGCCTCTTTCCTCCTAACTCTCCTTCCATACCCTTCTTCCATCCATTAACTACAGGATCGGCAAACTTTTCCTGTAAAAGGGCAGATAGTCAGGTCAGGTGGGCCTGCTGTCTCTGTCAGAACTACTGAATTCTTCCCTGGAGCACGAGAGCAGCCACGGACAACACACAAACAATAATGCATGAGGGGATTTACCAATGTGCACTATGTTAACAAATGAGCTGTGTTCTAATAAAACTTTATTTACTCTCACTTCTTGACCCATCACTGCTGTTACTATTTATTTTCTTCCTTCCTTCCTTTTCTTTCTTTCTTTCCCTCTCAGATGGGCATGCTAACTTACGGCTCTGAGCCGTCTTATTGCCCTACCTCTCTTTCTTCCCTCCTTCCAGCCTCTTTCCTCCTAACTATCCTTCCATGCCCTTCTTCCATCCATTAACTAAAGGATCGGCAAACTTTTCCTGTAAAAGGGCAGATAGTCAGGTCAGGTGGGCCTGCTGTCTCTGTCAGAACTACTGAATTCTTCCCTGGAGCACGAGAGCAGCCACGGACAACACACAAACAATAATGCATGAGGGGATTTACCAATGTGCACTATGTTAACAAATGAGCTGTGTTCTAATAAAACTTTATTTACAAACACAGGGGACGCTGTGGCTGCACTTTTTCTGTGGGCACATAGGTGGATAAACAGAAGGAGGGAAGAGGGAAGGAGGAAAGGAAAGAATAAAAGAAGTGAGACTGGGAGACAGGTGGATGTTTTCCTTGAGCCAGAAGAAACCCTGGGGACGGTCTAGTGCAGTGATGGTGAGCCTATGACACGTGTGTCAGAGGTGACACGCGAACTCATTTTTTTGGTTGATTTTTCTTTGTTAAATGGCATTTAAATATATAAAATAAATATCAAAAATATAAGTCTTTGTTTTACTATGGTTGCAAATATCAAAAAATTTCTATATGTGACACGGCACCAGAGTTAAGTTAGGGTTTTTCAAAATGCTGACACACCGAGCTCAAAAGGTTTGCCATCACTGGTCTAGTGCGAAGCCCTCATCTTATGCGTTGGGGAACCGCAATTCTGATAAGTTCAAGGACTTGTTTGAGCTTAAATAATTAGTTAGTAGTAAAGCAAAAAAGGTTATTGAGAGAATGTTGCTCAGTTAATGAGAAGCACTGATTTTCTGACCAATTTTTGCTTGTATTCTAAGATGTTAGCTAAGCCAGCTTTAGTGCATTTGAAGTGGTGAACTAGCTAAGGGCCTTGAAGCCAGGCAGAGAGAGAGAGTACCGGCCACCAGGTCCCAGTCTGGGAGGCCACATAAAGGCCCTCTTCTGGATGGCCAGCAGCTCATGTCAAACACCAGCCTGCACCACAACCAAACACGTGTGAGGAACCCAGGAGCCATGCCCCTGGAACGGCATGCACACACATGATAGAAGCCAGAGCCAGCTCCCACTCAGCCCCAACCCCAGCCCAGCCAGCACCTTCCTGAACCCTCACCAGCCTCCAGGTCTGAGCATCAGAGGGAGAGGTACCTGAACATAGAGGAGGTTCAGCTGCACCGGGTCTCTCGAGTCCACGTTCTGATCCGAGTAAAAGAACTTCCGTCTAAGCAGCAACGTTTCGTTTTCATCGACTCCTTGTTCTCTGAATGTCCGGCTGTGATCCAGCCAATTCACTGCAACACAGCACCACAGATAAAAGAGCCGTGTTTATTCTTCCTCTGGGTTTAGGGGATTTATCAAGACAGCAGCATAATACAGACCAGATTTCTATAATGCTGACATTCAGGTATAGTTACTTCTTACATTAGAACTGTGCATTCTAACTTCGCAAATAATTTCACATATGCCCTCATGTACCATATGACACAGTGAAAGGAAATGAGAGAACATTCCAAGCCATTCTGAAACTTAGTTAAAGCCCCACAATGAATTTATAATATGCCCCTTCCTTCTGGGGGTTAAAAGAAATAAGGAAATCAATGCTTTATGCCAAGACAACCCAGTTAGCATTTTCCTTTAAGTCAGAGTGGATATTTCTGTCTCATCAGGTGAAATAATTTATACGCTTTGAGCATAAGAATTACCTCCAACCCTAAATAGAAAAGAGGAGGAAAATAAAAGTAGTTGGGGGGAGGGGACACTAAGGTAGCAGGGGGTGGAAGAACCCTGCCCATGGCCCAGCTTGAATCTCACTCAGTCAGAAAACGCACAGCTGATGTCAAGGTGCTTAGGCCTCTACTCTCCCCACAGCACTCATTCCCACAGTCCTCCGGGGCTTCACACGTACATTGTGAGTAAATATGTATTACAAGCCTCACTAGATTATACGCAACCTTAGCACAGGGAATGTGTTGGGTTGACCTCATCTCCCATAGTACCTAGGAGAGTCTCATGCACATTATAAAAATCCTTGGGATTTGTCTATGAAGGTCTCCCTGGGAAAGAAGTATGCAACTGGAAATCAAATAACGTAGAAAAAAAGCGAAAGGAGAAAGGGTCAGAGGAAATGAAAGTCCCACTGAGGATCAATAAACATAAAGACAATGATGACATCTTCCCAATGCAGCAGCAAGAACAATGGAAGAGAGAGGTTGAGAAGGTCTAAGTGGCCTGCACATGAAGTAAGATCCCCTGGCGGGGGAGGTGTCAGGGAGCCAGTGCACACAGCACAGACCTTTTGGGGACACGTGGAGTATACAAATGGCTTTTCCAAATATTAACAGTGTGGCCATACAAAATTATTTTCCTGTGACAAAATTACATTACCGTTTTGTAACCCCCAAGGAAATAACGTATCCAGGCAGTTGTCATGAGTGGCTGTTAACATCACAAAAAAGGAGACAAACAGATACAAGTTCCTGATGGGAAGTACAGCAGGTCCTTGAATAACGTCATTTTGCTATAATGTTGATGAGATGCTGTAGGAGCTGAAACCTTGTTTATATCAACTGGTCTATGGTAGAATTGGTTTCATTATATGTCATTTTGCTGAATGTCGCAGAGCCTATTGATGATGTTAAATGAGGACTTAATGTACACAACATCACATATGAAGGAGACTGTATTTTTAAAAAATACACATACACATGAATCTGATCCAGCCTGCAGATCTCAGGAATTAAAGGGATGGAAGAACATATTAAATGACACCATGGGTATGCAACCAACAAAATCCAGATTACACGAAACTCTATACAAGTAACAAGATGGTGTCTTGCCCCTAAAAATTTGAAGAAAAAAAAAATGTAAAAGATGTAGGGAAGTTCTCAACACTAAAAGAGGCAAGCAACGTATCATTCAACATAATTTGGACCCCAGTTCAAACACTGTTGAAAAAAGAAATTTTAAAGACAATGGAGAAATGTAGACATGATTTGTCTATTTGATATTGAGAGATTACCTTTTTAGATGTGAAATGGCATTTCAGCTACTTTTTCTTAAGAGTCTCAATCCGTTAGTGACACAGACCAAAATATTTACAGATGAAATAAAAAACAGAAAGAAAAAACAACAACACACAAACACCTGCCCTGGGTCATACAGATGATGGGAGGGGGCGGCGTGGCAAACCCATGTGCCGGCCTCCCCTTCCGCCCGGACACTTACAGTCGTCATCCGTGTGCAGCTTAGCCTTCAACTTCTCCATTTTCCTCTCATCTCGTAACAGCGTCCTGTCTTTTTTTAGCGTCCCCGTCCCTTCCTCTTTCTTTTCTTCGATTGTTTCTTGGATTAAAGAGTATTCTTCATAGTTTGTTATTCCTAAAAATATAAGTTAGGTTATATGATCAGAGGTTACACACCGCTATCTCCCTTGTCAGTGTGGGTCCTGTACTATCCAAGGAGTCCCTGGTGGCAAAGGACAGAAAGAAGCATTAGCCCAGGTGAGGGTGGGGGCCACCCATGGAGCACATATCAAATAACTCTGGCTAAATGAAGTATGTCCAGGTAGTTAAGTTACACTCATAATGTCATGTTCCATCCTCCTGTCTTGTTTTTAAGAAACGAGTAGAGCCCTAACCGGTTTGGCTCAGTGGATGGAGCGTCGGCCTGTGGACTGAATGGTCCCAGGTTCGATTCCGACTAAGGGCATGTACCTTGGTTATGGGCACATCCCCAGTAGGGGGTGTGCAGGAGGCAGCTGATCGATATTTCTCTCTCATCGATGTTTCCAACTCTCTATCCCTCTCCCTTCCTCTCTGTGAAAAATCAATAAAATATATTTAAAAAAAAAAAAAGAAACAAGTAGAGATCATGCAGAACAAGGCAAGACAATGTCAAACAAGAAGGGGCTGAAGGAACTGGGCTTCCTTTGAATCCAGAGGAAACAAAGACAGGCCAGACTACTTTCTTCAAATATGTGAAGGGCTTCATGTAGAAAGGAAACAGAGTTGTTCTCTGAGGAAATAAACAGAAGCTATGAGAAGAAAAGCTCTGTAACAACCAATCATATATAGGCTGTCCCCAGGAGTATTTATGGAGATAACAGAATGCCCAACAGTGGTGAGAGACTGAATCAGATGACTTTAGAAACATTATTTTCGTGCTCGCTTCGGCAGCACATATACTAAAATTGGAACGATACAGAGAAGATTAGCATGGCCCCTGCGCAAGGATGACACGCAAATTCGTGAAGCGTTCCATATTTTTGGGCTGAAACCGGCTCGCCAACATTCCCCAACGGGTCCCGGATTGCAAGAGGGCACAGGTCAGGCTGAGGGACCCCACCAGTGCACAATCAGGGCCGGGGAGGGACGCAGGAGGTTAGTCAGCCAAGGAGGGACCACGGGAGGGCTCCAGGGCATGTCTGGCCCGTCTGGCTCAGTCCTGATAGGCCAGACACCAGCAGCAAGCTAACCTACTGGTTGGAGCGTCTGCCCCATGGTGGTCAGTGTACATCATAGCAACTGATTGACCAGTCAACTGTCTGCTCCCTGGTGGTCAGTGTACATCATAGCAAGCAGTTGAGCGGCCTTAGCATATCATTAGCATATTATGCTTTGATTGGTTGAACAGCTGACCAGACAACCAGACACTTAGCATATTAGGCTTTTATTATCTAGGATTTTAAAATTCCTTATCTTTTTTTGAATGTTTTTATTGATTTCAGGGAGGAAGGGTGAGAGAGAGAGAGAGAGATAGAAACATCAATAATGACAAAGAATCATCAATTGGCTGCCTTCTGCATTTCCCCTACTGGGGATTGAGCCTGAAACCCATGTGCCCTGACCTGGAATCGAACCATGACCTCCTGGTTCTTAGGTCAATGTTCAACCACTGAGCCATACCAGCCAGGCAAAAATTCCTTTTTTTTTTGAAAGGGAAATAAAAGCTCTCAATTTTGACTTAGTAGGGGAGTTCAAATGTTTATAGACCAGTTAGTGGGTTTGCAAATTGAGAGAATAATCAGACTCCCCTGGGCATGGCAGACATCAGTGCGTTAGGACACACTCAAGATGGTCTCAGCAACGAATGAGGGGGGGAAAAAAGTAGAGGCATGTGATTCACACGAAACAAAAACGGGAATCGAGGCAGGTGCATACTCACCTATCCTGCTGCAAATAGTCACCAGGAGCTCCCCGACCGTCTTGGAGTCGTCCACCATCACCGTCTTCACAGCCCCATCCAGCATCCGGATTTTCTGAGGCCTCTGTTTCTTTTTGTATTCCAAGATATCCTAGGACAAACCACACAAAAAGGTCATACTGCATGTGGGACAAGATAATGGACTTGGACACTTTCTTTAAAAAATGAACTTTCCCAACCACGTTCTGATTTCTTCCTTCAAAGTGTTCATATTTTCGCCACTAAAATGGAAATGCCCGGGCTAAATAATTGCTTTCATCAAGATTTCTTAAAAACCTGATGGTGCAATTGTACCCAAAGAATACACTGATTAGCTCATAATTAGTGAAAACTAACCTCTATAAAGTGGAAGCGGCATATGCCCTCCTGACAGGCTGGGGATGCTCTGCTCTAATGAGAATTAGCAGAGGAAAATTCCTACCTGCCTTTAAAAAGACAGCAGTGTGCGTCTCCAAGTATCTCTTATTTAGTTATAAGCCATGTTTAATTTCCGTGTCATGGAGCCCATAAATAATACCCCCATAATTCTTCACAGTCGTGGTGTATCACAGTAGAACTGGTTTTCATTGTAATGGCAAGGCCAAATATGGGTAATACTTTTGGGAGTTATTCTTAAATAGAGACTTCTTTTTTACCACACGTCTTAAAAATATTGGAGGGAAGTGTTAATTGGCAAACATACTTCACTCTTGTTTTATGGAATACTGACCAATCAGATATGTGCATTTCATATACCAAAACCCAGTATCTCCAAGATTCAGCTAAACAGAATATTGAATTTTTTTTACTCATTAGTTCTTTCCCCTTCCATACCACAACTATTTTTTGTTGCTACTTTTATGAATAGTTATTAAACTTACATCCAATATGAACTTTCTTTTACAAGAGAAAAACACCAATTAATATTCAATCTCTGACTACAGTCAGTATTATATTTTTATTTTTCCTCTAATCCATCATTACTTTCTATGACCACTCACCAGGGAATACTTCCTACATACTCACAGGAAAATGCTGTGTCTTCTTTCATAACTACCAAGTCCAACAAGGGCACATAGAAACAGTTTTAAATACTAACCCCAAGTTGCTTTAATTACTCTGGATTTTCAAGAATTTGGACTGCTGATATCTTCTATCACTACCTGGACAGCCCTTACGAAGTACATTGCATCAAGACTACTAATAAGATGCCCTTGAATCAAAATCAATTGTTGGGCCTCTCCTTTTCTTTCAAGCATAATTATATTGGCTTCCATGGAAGAATCAGGACAAAGCGATGAAAAAAAGAAAAACAAGATCAGCAGCCTACCCCATTTCGCAACATGTAGTAGTCCAGTGTTCTGCCCGCTTCCAGCCAGATTCCTTTCCTGGGGTCTTCATCAGAGAGAAACAGCCCATAGTCAGATGCTGGAAGGTTAACAGAAAGAAAAATAGGAGACAAAGCGACGATGAAGCCATCACTGACACAGCTCGTCTGCTGACTGGGATAGGACGCGAGTCTTCTCCTTCAACAGAGAAATGTTTCGTTTTGACACCACAAGCAGCCACTGGGACTAAAGCAGATGAGGAGGAATAAGAACTGAGCTGCAAAACCAACCCCCTCCGACAAGGTTGATGTTGCTAACAACCAGTGGGCAGTACTTATGTTAGAACTGAGAAACTATCAAGGACAAAGCAGCCCAAATTTCCTTCTAACCGAATTTGGCTTTGTTCCTTATAGTTGTTCTAAAAACCAGGCCAAGGACGCGTGAAGGATGACAGGACAGACCTGGAGAAATGCAGAAGTGACCATCTAAGCCCAGCGCCACTCGGGCACAGAAGGGCCCGGGGAACCATTGCACTTGGAATGGTCCCTCCATCCCGCCAACGCGTGTGATGAAAGGTAAGCAGGGGCTCCCTGTGAAATGGAGCCTCTGCTCTCATGTCACCAAATTATGAATAAGGTTGGAAAATTAAAGTCCATGTTCTCCATAGAAATCCCCTGAAGTGACCCAGAAGTACAAAGGGTGGCGGAGGGAAGCAGTCGAATTTCCTGTCTAAGGACGTGGTTTTTTCTTAATATGATTCCAGGAAACCCCAGGGACTCAGGGGAGGTTGGAGCTCCTGCTATTTCTCAACAAAACAGCTTCCAGGTCTTCACAGGTTTCTTCTTCCCGAGCTGCAAAGCAGCCCAGCCCAAGGGTAGGGCACCTGGAGGAAAACAGCAACTGGGAAGTGAAGACACCAGAAATGATTGAACTGGATCTGGAAGGAAGGCTGGAGAAGTAAGCAACTGTTACTTCTGGGTAGTCTACGAATAACAGAGTGCTTTGAATAATTTAAATGATGCTTTTGACCTAAAGGTCAGCAGTTTTGTAAGAAACAGATCTCTTGAAGGAGACCCATTCTACCTGTAATTACCCTTGTCATGTTTGAGTTTTATGCTTCCAATTTTTAAGGTAAGTCTTACACCACTTTCAGACTAAAGGTTTATCAATTTGGGAGTAGTCCCGGTTTCTCAAGTGTCAGGCCAATAATCACTAAGTAAAGGAAGGAAATGTAGAGAGAAGACAAAGGGAAATGGAAAAATGGTATGAGCGGCTTTTGTTTAAATTCAGATTAATGGAGGTCAGTGGTTTAACAAAACACTAAACAAAACATATAAAACAAATGCCCTTTTAAAAAACTGTTCCAGATAAAATTCATAAAGCCCCCCGCCTCCTTAATAAAGGTTCGAGATAAAATGTATAAGCCCCTTCGAAGTACTGCATACATAAGGCGGCCCTGGGTCCTGCTGGCGCTTCCGGGCTTGTCAAGCTGCTGTATGGGAGGTCCTCATGCACCCGAAACAGGGCTCAGGATCTACAAAACCAGCAGCTACACTGGTACATTAGAGGCCAAGGAGACGGTGTGTCAGAGGGGCTTGCACACTGCCTAGCACGATGCTGATCTATGGCCAAGAGGATGGCGTCGCTCAGCGGCAGATGTGGTCATTGTCATCAGAAGCCTCGCACAGGAAGCAAGCGGTGTCCAGGCGAGGAAGACATTTCATTGGAAACACAGACACTGGTGGGCATGTTTACCATCCCGAGCCTCCTTCTCTTTCACTATAAGTGAAGATCACACAAACACGCTTCAAGAAACCAGTGAGTCCCCCTCGGCTACCTTGGCCAGTTTGCGCCTCGGGCACCCGCTCCCGGATGAACCGACACGCGTCGTACACGGCCGTGGACGGCTCAAACTGCATGGTCTTCACCACGTTGCAGTGGCGGACGCAGATCTTTAAGGACAGGGCCACCATCTTCATAGGTGATCCGAAGACTCTCACTTAGAATGTCTGGAAAACACAAAGAGACAAACCCGGATGCTCATGATGATTGTTCCTCTTGAGGGAAAAAAAACACACTAGACTCCGAATCAGCTTTAAAAATAAAATCACTAGACTGAATCAGCTTCCGGAGAATAAAACAGCTGACGAGAATGCTGTGAGTAAAAACACAAATTAAAAAACTAGATTTTTTGAAAAACTTTAAAATAAGAGCAGCATAGAGTTTTGGGGTTGACAGTGTGGCCACTGGAGTCCCTTGAGAGGAAAGAACTCAGGAGTTACCAAGCCTCCTTCTCTCAGGCTGCTTCCTACTTGGGGTTTCATTGGGAGTGGCATTTCCCAGGTGCCTGCCCCTCAGGTGAGAGGCAGAGAGCCTTGGGCACGCACTGCTGTCTCCTGAAATGCCCCTGGCGGCAGCCTCAGTGCGGGCTCCCTGCCCACCAGCTCCTGGGGACAGAGGATGAAGCACCAATGCCGTCACAAATGTTCCCAATGGCAAAAGAGTCCCACCAAACCACTTACCAGAATACCTGGCTTCCAGGACCAACCACATCCCCAGAGACTATAAATCTGAGCAAGGCATTTTGGCCACTCTGCCTCAATTCCCCCCAGATAAAGTAGCTACAGTGGTATCAGCCCTGCATAATTCATGGAAGAACTGAATCCTGAGGGGACACCAATGCCAGACTGATAAACAGCCATCACTAATGAGGCCAGAACGGCCCATTTTAAACACCCAGCGTAGCAAACAGCTGCACCCTCTTCAGGGGTCTCAAAGTGAAGAAAATGCCAATTCAATTATTTCATTTAGACAAACTATTGGGATATTTTGCTTCTCATCCAGTTCAATGGCTTTAGAAAACAAACAGGTTTAGGCTAGGTTTGAAATAATGCATAAATAATTTCTTTTCAAAATTGAAATCCAACGCGTTAGTGCATTTACTTTGAGTCAGTGGCTTCTGGTTTGTGCTGGCTACCTGCTCTATTCTGTGGCCAGAAACTTACCCGTCTCCCAAGCCAGCCTCTTCCCTGCACCTGAGAACCCAGCAGCCATCCTGGCCAGCAACACAGGCGCTTTATAGTCAGCAGCTATTAGAACTAGAATGTGGTGAATAACCTAAGTCCATGGGCATTTTAAGCTCACACTATTTTGTCTTTTATTAGACAATCCTCGGGTAGTAAAGCTGTACTCCAGAGCACCCTGTATGCCTCCTTCCCACTTAAGAATGCAAGTGCGCCTTAGCTGGTTTGGCTCAGTGGATAAAGCATTGGCCTGTGGACTGAAGGGTCCCGGGTTCAATTCTGGTCAAGGGCACATGCCTTGGTTGCAGGCTTGATCTCCAGTAGGGGGCGTGCAGGAAGCAGCCAATCAATGATTCTCTCTCATCATTGATGTTTCTATCTCTCTTTCCCTCTCCCTTCCTCTCTGAAACAATATATATATATATATATATACACATACATACATACATATATATTTTTTAAAAAGAATGCAAGTGCTAAGAAGCAGTGAGGTGGCCAACACACAGAGAGGACAACAGGCTGACCGGCGAGACTAGAAAATGGGTGCCCCTGGGGTCACTGCTCAGTAGGCTAGATTGACTGCCAGCTTCCTGGCAGCAGGTGACTAAAATCATTTGGATACAGAGGACATTTTTAGACAGATACACTCGCATGAAGCAACCATTGAGGCCATCCGACTCTAAAGTCATTCTGACCTCTATTTACACTCAGTAAATTCTGTCTGTGAAAATGTGACAATATTTATTACTTGAGAAATGTTAAGCTATACTTCTCAACCAACAACAGCAGTGTTCAGTGGGAATCTGCCCCAAACAATTAATTACCACAGCCTGGGCAGTGACTGGATTGTGGACACAGCAGAGAAGTTCAAAATACCTTATGATTTTCCATCTGTAAAATCAAGAACTTTTAAAGCCAAATATAAAAGGCTCTATCCAACTCTCTCTGTGCAGGCACATTTAACCAACTCCCCAAGTTGGGAAAACAAAATTTAAACTCTAGAAACAGACACATTCCCTGTAATGTAGATCACTCCATGGGATAATCTGTCGCCTGGGGCGGGTGACAATGTGGGGTTCCATGAACCACTGAGCTCTATGAGCACAGAGGGTGGTAAGATTCAGTGGGGAAGGCCACAGACTCGATGTTGTCATGGATGCAACTTATGGGATGCACGGGAGAGGATGGGATGGTTAGTGTCTTCCATGCCCTGGGGATGGGAAGTAGTGTAAGTGTCCCTGCATGAAGGCTGCTCCTCCCAGGCTAATCATTAGGCTTTCTGAAGAGCAAATGAATGGTCCCTGCAGCCACGCAGGGAGATGGATTCAGTCAAAGGGATAGACAGAGCCCATGACGTGAAGCCACAGCAGGACAGTAAACACAGGCGCTCCGAGGAAGCAAAGACACACAGGGGAGCAAGGAGACGGGGGCAAATGCAGAAGCAGAGAGCAGACGGAAGAAGCAAGGAGACTGCAGCACAGAGGCTGGGAAACACAGGAGAGAAGCCCAGAGAGTTGGGAAGCAAAAGGGAAAAGGAGAAACAAAAAATACAACAGTGAAGGAAAATCTCTATCCCAAACAACTGGAAAAGTGAAGAAGCCATTGACGGAGGTGGGGGAAGCTGCGGGAGGCACAGGTTTGGGGTGACAAGTCTCTGATGAGTTTGTCTGGGGTTATTCAGTGGAAAGGTAGAGGAGAGTCAGATACAAAGCAGGGGACGTAATAGGGAGGGCTACTGTATTTAAATCTTTGGGACTAGAAAGATCATCTAGAGCAGTGGTTCTCAACCTTGGCTGCACATTAGAATCACCTGGGAATCTTTTTAAAATCCTGATTTCTGGGCCTCATCCTCCGGAAATTCTGTTTCTTTGTTATGGGGTGGGGCATTTTAAAAAGATTCCCAGGTGATTCTAATGTGCAGCCAAGGTTGAGAATCACTGATCTAAAGAGTAAGAAAGAGATCCGAGGACCGAGTCCTGGAAAGACGTTCTAAAATCATGACAAGGAGAAGGAAATGATAAGAAGGTGGTGGGTGAGGGAGGAGAGCGGAGAGAGGGTGGGGCCAGAAAAAGGTGCATCGAGCAGGAGGGAGCGATCGACTGGGCTAAAGGCTGACACAGTTCAGGGAGGATGAGGACTGGCAGCTTGGAGGATTGGCAGCTTGGAGACCTCTGGCAGCCGTGGAAGGGTGTCACCAGGGCAGCAGGTTCAGGAAAGAGGTGAGGAGAGGGGCTGGCAGCACAGGAAAAGACTCACCTCCCGAGGAGCTGCTGGAAGGGGTGGGGGAACAGGTGGCAGCTCTGATTTATGCTTTTAAGGCTTTTATCCAGAAGTACACATCACGGGGCTGCTGCCAACTCCACAGCCACACATTATCTATATGGACATGGTTTCCCCCAACTGTGATCCCGGGGGAAGTCCCAGGACAGTGAAGTGCCCTTCCTGGAGGCAGGAGCCTTACCACATGACCTCTCTCCTGGGCCCTGTCCATGCTGCTGCCTGGCTCTGCGTGAGAGCAGAGGAGCAGGCAAGTCTTGGCTCAAGGACGGGGTATAGGACCAGGAGACTAAGGTTCAGGTACAAAGCCAGGCCCATGAAGCCTTGGACCTCTGGGCCCCATCGCCTCTCTTCTTTCTGCTCCTCAGGGAGCGGGAAGCCACCAGCTCCCATGGAAGGAACTGGCTCCCAGAAGACGCTCGGTGTTTGGCCAACTATTTCCACGGGATCCCTTTGTCTCCACATCTTAACATCTCACCAGGGAATAGAAGCCACTATCCTTAGTTCAGGGTAGATGCTCAACAGAACAAGGGACACCAGAGATTCATTACAAGGTTCATGTTCTCAACTTTTGTATTATCTCAAAAACAACTATTGAAAAAGCCATCATTACTACGTGGGAACACACAAAAACACCAGAAAACAAAGTCAGTCCCTCTAAAAGGGCTCTGCAGTGGTCGAAGACTTAAAGACTCCAATTTCTTCTTCTTTCTCTTAGCTCTCTGTTTTATTATGACTAAATGTTCCCAAGCACAAAACGAAAAAGACCAGCATTCTCCTTCATGAAGATGTCTAAAAAATGCAAATTATGTACATGAAAAATTATTTCTAAACTATACAAGATGTATGAAGACAAGGTATTTTTGTTATTATCATGCAAGAGGATCACCCACACAAGAAAACCTCAGTGAGATCTGAAACCAAATGCACAGTGATTTAATCACCAACCCACAGGGACCATGGCACTGAGCTATGTCTAGCACCACTCACACCAAAACGGACATTTGCTGGAATTAAGTGTCCTGACTTTTGACAAAAAGAAAGCAGGATTAAAGCATATGGCAACCTAGAAATGTCAACTAAAGATGAGCATGTGTTTTCACCACTTGGGAGAAGTCTCACTACATCTCCACTAAAGCCCTGGGAAACCACACAGCTCAGACAACATGTCATGATAAAGCCTGGCGCTCCCACTCCGCTGTGGTATTTTCAGGGCAGCACAGCACGGGTACAGCAACTGGCCCTCACTTCCACTCTCTGTATCCTCACCCTCTGCTCATCCCGGCCCTCCAGGCTGGGAGCCTGAGAGCGCTGACCAGGGTGCCTTTTCTGGTTGGGCTGCAAGAGGGCTCAGAGCCAATGTGTGTACTGTTTCTTGTATGTAGTTCTAGTCCAATCTGCCTCTCTTTTATGATCCTATCCTGGTTTTTGTTTTTTCTTTTGCCCCAGTTGGAATGTATGCTATCTTATTAGACCTTAAGTCCTTTTGTTTGTTTGTTTTGCTAAAAGGCAGGGCATAGATGCGTAAAAGATGCATTATTTTCCTTTTTATAATCTCTTCCCACTCTGACCATTCTTGCCCCAATTGTGTGTGTGAAGGTCGCCTGGACCAACAAAAACCTTCTGTGCCATCCATTGTGGAAGATGAGCCAATGGAACCAGTGGTGAAACCCAGACAGTCTCCTTCTAAAGTAAATACTTTTCAGTCCCCGGGAGCTGTAAACAACCCAGCATGATGGCAGTAGTGCCCGCTGCCCAGCCTCACCCAGTCCACCCTGGGCCAAATGAGCCCAGCTCAGCCAAGGCCTCCTGTCTGAAAGGAATGCCCACTATTGGTCAAGAAGAGCAGCCACCCCTTGGATCTCTGCCCTGTAAGTGAGGGCCAGGAGGTGCTCCCACACCACCCCTGTCTTACCAGTTGCCACACTGAGCTGGTTACTTAACTACAATCTGCCTCAGTCTCCTCCTCTATAAAATGGGAGACAATGATGGATGTACCCATAAGGGTACTAGAGAATGAAGTAAGTTAATACAGGCAAAGGCGCATAGAAAGCACAGGTCAGGGTTTGCTATTATCACTGTGAGTCATGGGGACTGGAGAAACACTGGAAGCAGCACACTGTGGTCAGCTACCACCTGAGCTGCAAACTTTCTTTTATGGTTAATTTTGCATCTGTTACGAGTAGATATTTTTTTTAAATATATTTTATTGATTTTTTACAGAGAGGAAGGGAGATGGATAGAGAGTTAGAAACATCGATGAGAGAGAAACATCGACCAGCTGCCTCCTGCACACCCCCCACTGGGGATGTGCCCGCAACCAAGGTACATGCCCTTGATCGGAATCGAACCCAGGACCTTTCAGTCCGCAGGCCGACGCTCTATCCACTGAGCCAAACCGGTTTGGCACGAGTAGATATTATAGGCATCAGGGAGCAAAGGCTGAGAAGATTCCTGCCTCGATGGAGCTCACCCTCTAGTAACCCTCTTCATTATTCAAGTCATATGACATGCTTTTTCTAGATGCAGAAGTGTTTGAGGAGGAGCTGCAAGGCTGATGTTTGTGGAGCAGGCAACGCCTAGCTCCTAGGCCAGCTGTGGGCAAACTACGGCCCGCGGGCTGGATCCGGCCCGTTTGAAATGAATAAAACTAAAAAAACAAAACAAAAAAAAACCGTACCCTTTTATGTAATGATGTTTACTTTGAATTTATATTAGTTCACACAAACACTCCATCCATGCTTTTGTTCCGGCCCTCCGGTCCAGTTTAAGAACCCATTGTGGCCCTCGAGTCAAAAAGTTTGCCCACCCCTGTCGTAGGCTGTTCTCTCAGTCAGATTCCCTCAACTCAAGAACACAAAAGAAAGAAATCACGCACTACGGAGCAGAGCAGAGGTGTGTCAGTGGGACCCTGGATCTCCAAGAGAATAAGAGCTGTGCACCAACCCTGTCCTCTCCCTCCAGCCAGGGACTGGATTCTGACCCATGGGAAACCACTGCATCAAATGACAATGGCTGCACCTCACCCTCCTTTCCGCCTGTCCCTCTCAGCAGGTGAAACACAGGCCTATTTGATAACAGCATGCATCACATAACCAAATGTCAGCATAAAACATGGGCCTATATAAAAGCTATCATTCATCTGTGTTTACATCTCAGTCTCCTCCAAACAATTCTCTCTCAAAAAAACTGCCCTGGAAAGAGCTCCCCCTTCTCTCCAGCCCTTACCTGCTCCTGGGCAAGGGAAGAAGAGGAAGAGCTCACCCAACAAGTAAGAACCCATCATGACTGGGTCACAAGCAAAGGCCAGCATCTCACGTGCTCCCTGCCTTGCCCTCCTGGGCTGTCTGTGCTCAGGCACCTTTCAGATAACATTCAGACTCCATATCCCGAGCCCACAGGCACACACGGGTACCTGTCTGTCACCATCCAGGAATGTAGGTCAGGTCAACTGTTCACAGGGGTCAGGTGTCTTTAAGTCAAGGAGGGGCCAGGAAAAGAGAAGGTCCAGTGTCCCTTTGGGTCTCATCTCCAGTCTAGCTTTATCAGGGGGCCAAGGCCTTCCTTAATAATCTTGTCTCCTCACTGGGCCCCTCACACCTCTTCCCAACTAGTGAGAGCCCCAAGGGCAGAGTCTGAGTGGAGAGACTCCCCTAGTCCCCACATCCCCAACTTGTGAGAGCTCTAGCTAACAAGCAGCTCGGGAGAAATAGTCCGTGAACACAGCTGATGTGCTTTTTCCTTGTGGCTAATTAGCTCACTTACAAAAACACCAGCATGATCATGCTCCCCTTTGCAGACAGAGCGGGGAGACCAGAAAACCAGACAGAACATTCATGTAAGAATCTCTCTTTAGTTCCTCAGGGAGAGATAGGAGGCCAAGACAATCGTTTCACTTTGAATACTTCAACTAGAAATAAGACATTACACATATGTGAACTTAGTGGCAGGCCAGGCAAGTCAATAAAAATTCCAACCAAGTGGTTGGCTCACAGGGCTGCTTTGAGCCCCATAATCCACAGGGCTACTGCTGAGTACTCTTGCCTGTTCCCAATACACCAGTAATAAGATATATACACAACACAGTCCTGAGAATACATTTGCCATGAGAAGTCCATCTCCCCCACTGTCCTCTGAGAGCAAGGACTATACCATTATAGCCATCTTTGGGTCTCAAGGCCCTAGCACAGTGACCAGCACACAGACGATGCTTAATAAATGTTTGTGGGATGAACATGTATTCCATGGAAAGATTTAAACAGATATTTAAAAATTAGTCATTAGGAATTATTCACACTAACATCATAACTGAAAGATGAACAGACGGCAAACATCCAGCAAACCCAACTATTTCTACTCATCAAAAACCTGTTCCGTGGACCACAGAAGCTTAACCTCATGGCTTACATGATGTTCTTCAGTTTGTCAAATGAGAAACTCAAAAAAGAACCAAAGCCACATCAGTCACAAAGATTTGAAAGCTCCTGTGGGCAGGGAACACGTGTATTGCTTAGTACCTGCTGAAGAGAAGGACTTAAAATGTTAGTGCATGGATGGAGGGCAAGTCAGCATTTCTACCTCCACTAAGAGAACCAAGTAGCATGCTTACAACATAGAATACAGAATGATGTGAAAAGACCTGTGATATTGTTTTCCATTTTCAGATGAAGAAACTATAATTTTGAGATCAAAAGACCTTCTGAAGGTCCCACTGCTAGAAAACCACAAGCAGACCGTCCACATGGAAGAATGAACAGAGTTGGCCATGCATGTGGTAAGGCTGGAGCAGACCAAGGATTCACTCCTGGCACTATCACCTAAAATTCCACCACAAAGATCTGCCCCCAGTTAAACCTCACTGCAAAAGCAGTGATTTGCATTTATCAGCTATCACGGTCTTAGGATGTCACGTTTCAGATTCTTTCAGACAACTTACTTGAGAGCTGCCCTTTATTAAAGACTAGAGGTCCGAGAAATTCATGCATGGGTGCGGTCCCTAGGCCCGGCCGGCGATCGAAGCGTGAGTGTCTGGTATGGAAGGGCAGGTCCCAGCTGACCTCTGGGCAGCACCTGGGCCCCCAGGCCCCCCCACACCCCCCTCTGCCTGAGTCATGACGCCCGAGTCCCCACGCGGAGATGTAGTAAGAGCGGCCGGACGCCATAGGCCGGGGCACAGCGTGGGCCTCTGGGCCGCCCAAGGGCACCATATGGAAGCCGGGCGGGCAGCACGCTCTCTCCCAGCCAACCTCGGCAGACCGGCTCCTGCATGAACCCATGGTGAGCCCAACCGGCCACTGTGGTCCCGGCAGCTGCAGCCCTGCTCACCCAGAAGCCCATTGGGGCTGGCAGTGCCTCCACTGCCGCCCACTGCCAGTGCCTTGTCACCGACGCCCGCCATGTTCCGCACCACCCCCTGGTGGTCAGCACATGCCATAGCCAGCGGTCGAACTTCCGGTCAAACTCCTAGTCAAGGGGACATTTTTCATATTAGGCTTTTATTATATAGGATGATACCTAATGACCAGGAAATTCTGAGGAGGGAGGGGTATTTTATTGCAGACAAATCCAGACCCCCGGCACTGTTGAGAAAGGGCAGTGAACAGAGATGAACCCACAGCAGACACCTATGTGTTCATAGCATTATCATTTTGCTTGGAGGTGATTTTTAATGCATACAGCATTTTGAAATGTATGGGCAATCAGGTTCAAGGCATAGCTCAAGGGTCAGGGGCCCCATCCACCCACTTATGCTGTAAGAACTCTCCATTTTAACAAAACGGATGTATTTTTAATCCCTGCTACAACTGCCTCTATTTCCGCCTGTGTAGCCTACATCTGTCTGAGATGCACCACCCCATTTTCTTCTCCAGTTCTTCCTAGCCACTCACTCTTCAAGCTCATCAGCATCAAGCTTTGCTTCTATAGATTAGTCTTTCTAATCACCCCAGCCAGCAGGCTCCCTTCTCCTCTCCTAGGCTCTCTGAACACTCACATCTGTAACCCTCACTCCAAAATAGCAGCCCTCCAAGCTAACACCTCAGCAGAACAAACAGAAGCTGCTACCCCTAGTATTCTCTCGGGACTGAAGAGTCCCATGGAACATCCACAGGTGTCTTTTCCCTTGATTTGCTCAACAGGTTACAAAGTAAATGGGTTTTTTTGTATCCCCATTTCACAGATAAAAACAGAGGATCTAGGCAGATAGGTGACTTTCTGGCCTGTGTGTAGAATATACTGTCATTTGCTGTCAGACCAGTAAAAAGGCTAAGCTGGGTTTCCAGGAACCCTCTGTTCACCTGGGGTTGACACAATGCTGATTAATCACTCAGATGTCTTAGTTCCCTGGAGTCTACCTATTTTCTTCCTCATTCAAGTTGAAGTCCTGCTATTTTCTTCCTCGTTCAAGTTGAAGAAGGAAGAAGCTCTAAATGAACTCTTATTTTAAATTCTTTTATAACCTAACTCAGTCAAATGATTTGAGGCTGTTGCAAAAACAGATATGATAGAAAAATAAAAGGTCAGGTCCAAGAAAAAAAAAAAACACAGAAGAAAAATAAAAGTGAAGGTCAAGACCAGGAGAATTGTGAATTATTTACCACTCATTTGGATAACTGAGAATAAACTCATCTCACTATTTATGTGTGTTTTAGTTTTTTTTTTCTGACCCTTGGTAACAAGCCCATAAAATCCCAGGAAAGCAGATTCTCTAGCTACTGCTGATACTAATAACACAGGCTTTGTCACTAGGACACGCCCCACCAGGATGAGTACAAATAGACCAGTTTTTACTTGGGAAACATAGAAAGCTTTGTTCTGCAATGATCTGGAAATAAATATTCAGGGTGTTCCAGATTGAACTCGGAAGAATGTATGAAAAGGACTTCTCGGGTCACCTTCTTCATATGTGTGCTTAATTCAGTGTTAATATAGCAGCGCGGACATGGGTTGTGAGGTGACAAGGCAGACCGACTGTGCTTGGTTTCACTTCAGAAACGGAAGAAATCTCCCACTTCCCAGCTCCATTCTCTTCCACTGCAAGGTCTCCATTGCTCACCGATGACCAGTGGGAAAAAAGGCTGCAAACCCACAGTATCACACATCCCTCAAAAAGGCAATGGTGCATGTTTAAGCAATGATGAATTCTGAAGAAACAGGGAATATTAAAAACATATGCCTGCCACTTGCCTATGCTAATCCTTTCACCATAAATCAGAAGGGCATTTTTATTAGAACCCAGATCTAAAAATCTGGCACTTAAGTAGAGAACTGAAACAAACTAAGGAACGTAACCAAAATTTACATTTCTGAAAATTCAGAGTCCATCGGCCTATTATCATAGTACCAATCAGGCATTCACTCACGAGATTACATTTTCCAAAGGATCCTCATTTTCTGTGACTACTCATTTTGAGATCACCCTCATTTTCTATCTAAAAATTGCAATGTTCCAGTTACACTAAACATAGCCTGCAGTATCCTCAATCTCAGACACAGAAGTCATCAAGTCCAGCTCTCCGCAGGACATGTAAATCTTTGCAGTAACTTTCCCATTCTCTTGAATGTGCTAAGTCATAATACATATATTTTCTAAAATGTCTAAAATAACAATAGCAGCAAACACGTATAAGTGATTATGTGTCCGACACTGACTCAAGCCCTTTCTCTAGGTCAACTCATAGAGTCATCAACACAATCCCAGGCTAAGGAGTTCAGACTGCATCCAGGTAAGACAACCAGGACACAATGGATAGGTGGCCTGACAAAGGTCACTGAGCTGGGGACTCTGCCTGCTACTGTGTGCTGATTACAACAGGAAGAAACATGGGAAAACACAGTGCTTGTGTTAGGTGAGCAGTAAAATGGGTGAAACATGTATTGCTAACGTGTTTTTTTTTTAATTAACAATTGAACTTTCCCGTGATGCGTGATTACAAGCCATACACTGAACTACGCACTTCACTTAATGATTCACTGAGAGAGGAGCCATTTAGATAATCAGGCATAAGAGTCTACGTCTCCTAAGTAACAGGCCTCACAGGAGGAAAGGGAGGTTTAACCCCAGGTCTGTCAGAATCCAAACTTCCATGTCTGGCCACACACCACCCAGAGAGAACTTCTGCTAACGTTCTGACACATCTCCTACCAGTGTTTATGCATAATTTTAGGTAGTTGTTCTTAATTTCAGATTTTCTTAAGCTAGATTTCACCTTTTGAAAGGAATCATCAATATTTTTAAAGAGCAATCCAGAAGATATTAAGAAAATAAGAAAAATTGAAATCTGAAGGGACAGATGTCAGCAGTTTGATTTATGGGTTAGCTAAATGAATATGCATTAACAACTGGAAATGCCAATAATCAATCTAGATTTTATAGTTCAATCTACCCACAGAACAATCCCGCTAGCAAGGGCTCCGGCGGCGAGGGACCATATCAATAGATGGAACTGACAAAGACGGGAATTGGGGAGAAACCATCTGGCATGGGCAATAAACCAGATTTACAGAAAAGAGACAGAGGAAAGATAGATGTTTAACATAAATTGTAAAAACATATCGTGGGCAGTGGAAATGACAGACTGACAGAAGAAAGGCTTGGGCTACCCTTTACTAAAAGAAAACCATGTGATATGCATGGTAAATATCAGTGCTCTGCTCTCTGTAAGCCCAAGTTTCTAGAACGGCTTAGTGGATAGAACCAGAATTACAAAAAGTTATTAACTATACTAAAGTGCCATGGAATTGAGTGACAACCTTCTAACCAACTGAGATACCCAGCCAGGACTGGTTAGATATTTTCTTGCCCCAGAACAAATAATTATAATAAAAAAATCCTTTCCTTTTTAATTGTCTCCTTCCCTTTGAAATACATGAATAAAATTTACTGAGAAAGAAAAAAGTCTCTTCCTTCTCTTTCCCTCCCAGTGGTGAATCTCTCCATGAGCCTAAATGTCAAAAGAAAAAGGCATCTTCTCATGAAAACATAAATATTTATAGATAGCATTACTCCATCACCCCTGAAATGTTAAACAGCTGTTTCTCCAGTCTCTTCTTTATTGATTTAGTTATGTGGTACATAATAATCAGAAAGCAAAAAAAAAAAAAAGAGGATAATGGTAAACTCAAGTCACCAGGTCATGCATCGGATACATGCAGATCAAAACAAAACAAAAAAATCATTACATTTCTTTGTGCTATAGTCCCAGAAAGCAGTAACAGAAACAAGAGATCGATGTCAAAACAAACACAGCCTTGGACCACTGGAGAGTGGCTGCTCAAGTACCCTCTTCTGTGATCAGAGCCTCCAAGTCTGTGGAGCTCTTAAGGCTAAGCTCCACCAGCCTGACCGAGGAGCTGAGGGGAAACAGTACAAATACAGTGGAATGATCATGTAAACAAAGGCCCATGGGGAAGGGTGTGTATGTGTGTCAAGTCCTCACTCAACTCTAAAAGTGCTTGGATGGCACTCCTCAATTTTCTTGCTCTCCATTAAACCCAGATCTAAAGATTCCATCTTAAACTCAGGTCTGTTTCCTGGATTCCTCTTCTGGCACCTAAAGTCTGGCTCTACCTGCATGGCCTGTTCTCTTCCCAGGTGATCAAGCCAATCTGGGAATAAGCAAAAAGATTAGTTGGTGCCATATTTGTGCAGCTCTTCCAAATAGTTTTGAAAGAGGTCCTATTGTATTATCAACTAGGTCTATGGTTTGATTAAATTTTTTCCAAAATCAATTAATGTAATCATTTCAACAGACAAAAAAAAAATCACACAATCATGTCCATTATGCCAAAAACACATCATTGTTGACAAAATCTAATACCCATTCATGATAGAAATGGCCAGCAAACAAATAATAGAGGGGTACTTTCTCAATTTGATAAAGGTTATCCACAAAAAATTTCCAGCTAACATCATACTTAATCATGAGAAACAGAGCTGTTCCAGGGAGATCAGGTAAAAGGCAAGGATATCTCTACCAGCACTCCTTTTCAACATCGCACTGGACGTCCTTGATAATGCAGTAAGAGATGGAAATAAATGGCATACAGACTGGAAAGAAAGAAATAAAATTTTGTTTGCAGATGAAATGATCCTCTATGTAGAAAATCCAAAAGACTTGACCAAAAAAAAAAAAAGAACTCTCCTTGAAGTAGTAAGAGATTATATGGCATGGTCGCAGTATTCAAGTTAATATATAAAAGTCAATTGCTTTCCTACATAGCAACAATGAACACATGGAATGTAAAATAAAAACACACAATATCATTTATATTAGTACCCCCCACAATAAAATGCTTATATACTGTATAATCTAACAAAAAATATACAAGATCTATATGAGAAAAACTACAAAAATTGGATATAGGAAATCAAATGAGAACTAAATAAATACTCCCTGTTCAAGGATAGGAAGACTCCAAATTGTCAAGATGTCAATCATTCCCAATCAAAATCCCAGCAAGTTATGTTATGGATATTGACAAAGTGGTTTTAAAGTTTTTATTGAATGGCAAAAGACCCAGAATAAGCAGAATACTGAGGGAGAAGAACAAAGTTAAAGGACTGATGCTACTTGACTTCAAGACTTACTAGAGTACTCCCATGTTCACTGCACCATAATAGCCAAGATATGGAAACAACCAAAGTGTTCCTGGATGGCTAAATGAATAAAGATGAATAAATGAAATAAGCTAGACAAAGAAAGACAAATACTACATGATATCACTTATCTGTGGAATCTAAAAAACCCTAAAATCACAGAGTAGCAAAGTGATTGTCTGAGGTTGGTATGGAGGGAGGTAGAGTAGATTAGGAGAGCTTGGTAAAGGGTTAAAAATTTCAGTTATAAGATAATGCCTAAGGCCCTAATGTATAACATGGGAGTTAGAGTTGAGTAACACTGTGTTGTATAATTAAAATTATAATTTAAACTAGAGGCCCAATGCACGAAATTTGTGCAAGAGTAGGCCTTCCTTCCCCCGGCTGCCAGCACCAGCTTCCGTCTGGCACCCAGGACCTGGGCTTCCCTCATAGCCCCAGCTTTGTCCGGAAGGACATCCAGTATAATTAGCCTATTACGCTTTTATTATTATAGATGTTCTTACCAAAAAGAAAAGGAAATAAATGAGGTGATGGATGTGTTAATAACTTGATGAGGGGATCCTTTCACAGCATATACATATATCAAATAACTTTGGTGTATGCTTTAACTATCATACAATTTTATTTGTCAATTACACATCAATAAAGATGGAAGAAAGACCATAACGCTTCAATAATCAAGACAGTGTGGTATTGGCAAAAGAACAGACAAATAGATCAATGAAACAGAAGAAGAGTCCAGAAATAGATCCCAATAGATATAATCAACTCATCTTGAACAAAGAAGCAAAGGCAACACAATGGAGCAACGATAATCTCAACAAATGGTGCTGGAACAACTAGACAACCACATGCAAAAAATGAATCTGGATACAGATCAAACACCCTTCACAAAAATTAACTCAAAATGGATCACAGATGTAAATGTAAAATAACTATAAAACTCCTAAAAGTAATGTAAGACAAAACCGAGATGACTTTGGGCAGCAGTTCTCAACCTGTGGGTGGCGACCCCTTTGGCAGTCAAACGACCCTTTCACAGGGGTCGCCTAAGACCATCCTGCATATCAGATATTTACATTACGATTCACAATAGTAACAACATTACAGTTATGAAGTAGCAACGAAAATAATTTTATGGTTGGGTCACAACATGAGGAACTGTATTTAAAGGGCCAGAGGTTGAGAACCACTGACTTTGGGTATCGTGATGCCTTTTTAGATACACTACCAAGGACATAATACATGAAAAACCTTATTGATAAGCTGGACTTCATTAAAATTAAAAACTTCTGTGAAAGACAGTATCAAAAGAACCAGAAGACATCCCTGGCCTTCTTGTGGCTCTGTGGTTAAAGCATTGGCCCGAGGAACCAAGGGTCTCAGGTTTGATTCCCAGTCAAGGGCATGCACCTGGCTTGTAGGTTCATCCCAGACCCTAGTCAGGGCACATGGGGGAGGCAACCAATCGATGTGTCTCTCTCACAACAATGTTTCTCTCTCATTCCGTCCCCTCTCTCTCTCTCTCCCCGCCCCTTCCACTTTCTAAAAATCTATGGAAAATATCCTTGGGTAAGGATTAACAAAACAAAACAAAAAGATTGAGCAGTCAAACAACAGAGAGAAGACAAACCACAAACTGGGAGAAAATATTTATACAAGACACATTTGATAAAGGTCTGTTATCCAAAATATACAAATAACAATAGGAAAACAAACAACTCGATTTAAAAAATGAGCCAAAAGCCTTAAGCGACACCTCATCAAAGAAGATATACAAATGGCAAATAAGCATATGAAAAGATGTTCCACATCACTGCCATCAGGGAAGCGTAAGTTAAAACAATGATACACACCTGTTACAACAGCCAGAAATCTGGAACACTGGAGAGCATGTGCAGTAAGAAACCCTTGCTGGTGGGAATGCAAAATGGTACAGCCACATTGGAAAAGAGTGGCAGTTTCTTACAACACTACATACCACAATATTCTTACCATACAATCTAGCCATCACATCCCTTGGCGTTTGCCCAAAGGAGTTGAAAATTCGTGTCCATATAAAAACCTGCACAGGGATGTTTATAGACGCTTTATTCATACTTGGTAAAACTTGGAATCAACCAAGATGTCCCTTCCGGTGAATAAACAAACTGTGGTGCACACAGACAATGAAGTATTATTCAGCACTAAAAACAAATAAGTACCAAGCCATGAAAAGACACGGAGGAACCTTAAATGCATCTTACCAAGTGGGAGAAGCCAATCTGAAAAGGTTATGTACTGTATGATTCCAACTATATGACATTCTGGAAAGGGCAAAACTATTGATACAATAAAAAGATCAGCAGTTGGTGAGGTGGGGGTGGAGTTAAAGAGAACAGAGGATTTTTAGGGCAGTGCAATTACCATGTATGATATTATAGTGATGGGCATATATAATAATACATTTTTCTAAATGCATGGAGTATACAACACCAAGAGTGAATCCTTAGGTGAACTATGGTTGGTTATGATGGATCAATGTAGGTTCATCCTTGGCAAAAAAAACAAAACAAAACAAAAAAAAAGGCCCATTCTGTTGAGTGGTATTGATAATTGGGAAGGTTATACATGTGTGGAAGCAAGGCGTATACAGTAAATCTCTGTACCTTCCTCTCAATTTACCGTAAATCTAAAATTCTTCTTTATAAAAGTCTCTAATAAACATTTTTCATGCCATCAAGTTCACAAAATTCTATTCTCTTGGGTGGAATTGCTAGGTCACAAGGTAATTCTATGTTTACTGTTTTGAGGAACTACCTGTTTTTTCAAAGGAGGTGCTCCACCAGATGTGTATGAGAATTCCAATTTCTCCATTCTCCCCAAATCTTATTATCTGTCTTTTTAAATTATAGCCATTCTAGTAGGTAAAGTGGTATCTTATTAAGGTTTTGATTTGCATCTTCCTGATGACTAATGATGTTGAGCTTCTTTTCATATGCTTATTGGTCATTTGCATATCTTCATTGGAGAAATCGTTATTTAATCCTTTATCCATTTTTGAAGTTGGATTATTTGCTTTTTTATATTTGGATTAGTGCACAAAATTCGTGCGGGGGGTGGGGTGGGGAGGGGTGTCCCTCAGCCCAGCCTGCACCCTCTCCAATCTGGGACCCCTCGGGGGATGTCCAACTGCCGATTTAGGCTCGATCCCTCTCGCAATCTGGGACTGCTGGCTCCCAACTGCTCCCCCTTCCAATCTGATCACCCCTAACTGGCCCCCTGCTGGCCTGATCGCCCCCTAACTGTTTGGAAGGAAGTCAGACATTGGGAAGATGTCCGGTCACCCTGTCTAATTAGCATATTACCCCTTTTATTAGTATAGATGACTTAATCTGAGGAAATTTGTGTACAGCTTTAGTTTGAGTAGTTCTGTGTTTGGGGTACAGCCTCCTATTCCTGCTTCAGCAGTACTGTGTGGGAGTTCTTGTGCTTTGTGTGATTTTTTTACATCTCAACTCTTCCTTCCTTTCCCAATGCTTAGTGCCAGTTTGCTGCCTTTTTTGTGATTAATCACTATGCTTTAATTATGTTCAATTTATAACAATGAAATTGAGGGTCACCACAACATGAGGAACTGTATTAAAGGGTCACGGCATTAGGAAGGTTGAGAACCACTGTATAGATTATTGGAGTTCACATATATTCCTGATACTAGACCCATATCAGATACAAATTTGCCAATATATTCTCCCATTCTGTACTTTGTTTTTCACTTTCTGGATAGTATCCTTTGATGTCCAACAGGTTTTTTATTTTGATGAAGTCTAACCTGTCTATTTTTTTATTTGGTTGCTTATGCTTTTGCTGTCATATTATAAGAAACTGTTCCTCAATTCAAGGTCATGAAGATTTGCATGTGTTTCTTTCTAAGAGCCTCATAGTTTTAGCTCTTACATTTAGATCTTTGATCCATTTTGAATTAATTTTTTTATATATGGACTGAGGTAGGAGTACAAATTTATTCTTTATCAGCTTTAAAACTAAGAAATAGATTTCTCCTTACTTTCACTGAATAGTGGAGGTGGGGAGAAAGGGTAGCACATTCCAAATAAAAGATGAATTTATTAACGGGAAGAAACCACCTGGTTTCTCTGTTGAGTCTGAAATTACCTTCAATAATTGTAAAAATCCAGTGCTTTGAGCACTGGGGTGGAAGCTCAGGGCTCTGTACTTTTTAAATGACTAGCCAAGTCAAAGGAAGGTGTCATATAGTAAGAGATACTTCCTGATACCCAACAAAATCAGATTTAAAAGTTATTATATACCAATAATATAATCTGTACTTTGCTAAAAGTATAGTAAAATATACATAAGACCTGTTCCCACACTGTAAGGACCAATCTACTAGCGAGGGTAATAAAGCTGGTTTCCCAGGAAGAGATTCAATCTCAAAGAGTAAAATATTTCAATTACATAAGCCTTTAAAAAAAGGTCACATTTCTCTTGGGAAGCATATCTTACTTGCTGATGCCAATAGGGCTAATGAAATATTCAAACAGGGGCACAAGCTTCCTGTGACACTAGGTTTGATTTTACAGCGATGTTAATGACCATTCTGGCAACTCTCTTTATGTGTGTTATGCAATGGGCAACCACTCACCAAATTAACAAAAACTCCTGGCTTCAAAGACACAGATAGACGAGAGTCTCTGAATTAAGAATGATGAGAAGAAGATGTCAAAACGGTCTATGCATCTTCAATTACCTTTAAAATACTCACGCATTTTCTAAAGGAATTATTCAAGGCCTAAATGGATTAGAAGTCTCAGTTTTAACTGCTGCCTAGGTCTTTAATTTTTAATAGTTTAGTGATTGCCTTTTATTGGGTCCTCCCAATACTACGAAAGTGGAGAAAAGCAAAATGTAGTCAAAACCATATTTAGAATGATGTGGGCAGGTAAGTAGAAAATATGCAAAATCAGTATATCCATTATTCTCAAGGGAACAAACATTTCACTAAGACCTGCTCTAAGCCAGGCTCTGCAATCAGAATTCAGCTGCTACCTTCAGAGAGTCCATGGCCTAGCTTCATAAGAATCTACCTTAGAATGTCAGAAAAAGTTTGGCAGTTGCCTTATTTAGGGGGGAAACACAAATCTAATAGCTACTAATACAGAAAGGCAGGCCATGAAGCTTTAAAAACAAAAATCCCAGCTGGTAACACTAAGATAACTTTCTGAAACTCAGCTCAAGGTTCTTCTCTTAGAATATTCGCCTTGGGATCAATCTAATCTCAGAAGGTATCACATGTGGCTGACTTGGAAGCACCATCTCATGGAGAGATGGGAACACCATTTATTGATCATCTATTATGGGCCAGGCATACAATGCTTATCCCATTTACCCCAGACACATAAATTTGGTGAAGCCAAGGAAGTGGTGGAGCCCAGGTGAGGCCTATGTACATTCTGATCCACCACCAAAGTATCAGATAAAAATATGGAAAATTGAGAGTCATGCCACCAAAGAGGTAAGTCCTTAGGATTCTCTGGGGGAGACCTTGCAGGTTAACAGGGCAGGGAATTCCTGGCATGAAACAAGGTGCAGTGGAATACGATTATTTTATGAATGATTACCATAAGGTCACATGGACTCCCGATTCTATCTACACTAATAAAAGAGAAAGATGCAAATTGACCATACCTTCATGACAACCAACAGCCAATCAGGAGTACGCAAATTAACCCAACAAAGATGGCAGGTTAATTTGCATACGCAGGCGCTGAGCAGCCAGGGGAGGGGTGGGACGCTTGTTTCATTGCCATGGCGACAACGCAGGCATTCGGCACCGCCCCAGCCGCTCCAGGCCTCTGGGCAGCATGGGAAGGCGGAAAGGCAGCTCTGGCAGGAGCGTAGGCAGTGCTGGCAGCCAGGAGAAGGAAGGCCCATTCTTGCACGAATCTTCATGCATCGGGCCTCTAATAAGTAATAAGCACCCCTGTTCTAGTGTTTGGTCTTATGAGTAGACTGGCCCTCCAAGAAGGTCTTTCACCTAAAAATCCCTCGTAAGAGCTCTCCCTGATATAACAGACTGTGCAGTCAGTTAACATGTCTACCTAACTACTTAACTAAGTGTCTACTTAACCACACTGAACAAGGCTTTATGGAAGAGAGATCAATATGCTGTTTACACTAGCTATAGAACTTTCTCTCCCCATACTTGGTACACAGGAATATCCAATCCTTCTTCTAATCCTAGGTCTTATTTATGAGGTTCAATTATGAAGACTTTACTTACTATCCAGACCTTCTTTTGAAAAATGCTGTTCTCTACTATAATCCATACATATTCAGAACAATTCCACTTAATTCAACAAATACTTATTGAAGGTCTACTGTATACTATGCTTTAAGTATTACTACTATTTCAACTTTTGCTCTTGTTTCAAAGGCATTGTCTAATTGGGATTTTGTCTATTCCAGGCACTCCAGGATGCCTGGGCAGTAAATCCTGAATATGTTGCTTTAAAAGACCAAGGAAGCCTCAGTGGGTATATGACTAGTTTTCAAACTACAATCATTTTAGTCTTATACCAGAATTATACAGTGAATTATTAATAAAAGAGAAAGAAAACCACAGTCCTCATCTTGTTACAAAGACTAAGTAACTAAACATGAGATTTAAATAGAGCAATGACTGTCAATGAGCATTACATTTCTCAGGGTAAAGAGCCTTAGTATGGTAATACAATTATGAAATTCTGATTTCTCTATCAGGGCTGCACAAAAGGAGACTGCTTGCCATGTCATCGTCTATGTGTGATTTCACCCTTTGTGTAATTTTCTCTATTAAAAATTAAAGTCATAGCACGATTAGAATCACAATGGATTAAGTTCCAATACTAAGTACTTTAAAACTCCACATGACACAAGGTATGGCAAACAACCCAACCCCTACCTGAAAATAATTCAGAGGGGAAAACTAACAAGCAGAAAATTGCCTACTAAAAATCATTCATTCTGGAAGTTTTAACAAGATGTTTTCTTAAAGAACAAAAACTTTTTTTTTTAAATATATTTTATTGATTTTTTTTTTTTTTTTTTACAGAGAGGAAGGGAGAAGGATAGAGAGTTAGAAACATCGATGAGAGAGAAACATCGATCAGCTGCCTCCTGCACACACCCTACTGGGGATGGGCCCGCAACCAAGGTACATGCCCTTGACTGGAATCGAACCTGGGACCCTTGAGTCCGCAGGCTGACGCTCTATCCACTGAGCCAAACCGGTTAGGGCAAGAACAAAAACTTTGGGAAGAAAATTAGTGTACAACAATGATAATGTATCAGCATTAAAACCGATTTTTAAAGCTCAAATAAATAGAGGTAATCTGGAAAAGCTAAGCAAGAAAACTCTTGGCATGCATTCAGCTCTTCTGTTTTTAAAATAATGTCTGACACACAGCAGATCAATTTCAATATTAGCCTCTAAAAAGTCCAAATCAATGTGTTACAACAATACGATTCTGTATGCTAGTACAGCAAACCTCTTTGCTTACCTCAGGAATAACTGCAACTATTAAATAATACTTTCTATGAATACAAGGTAAAAGCAGAAATAAAGACATTGTTTACCTAATCCCCTCGTTGGCTAGCTCTCAAAATTCACCAACTTCCTCCCCATCAGGAGGGACAGACAGAAATGGCATACCTATAAATTTTCCTCATGATAAAAGCAACTGAGATATTAGAGGTACAACTCCACCCTACCTAAAGGCAGAATGATATAGAAAATGTAATACCTTCCTTCCTGAACAGCCAAGAGGATGGATCATCCCCTTAAGAATTCTCTTTCGCCAAGAAACAAAATGGTCTAACTACTAGAACTACATTAGCCTTTGGTGATGATATTTTAAAAGGCATGTATAATAAAGGTGTGGCTAGCATGCACAAGCATAAAGCAAGATGTTTCTTGCTACTTTTACCACCAGCACTTACCTCAGTCCTTCCTTCCAACCCTCACAATAAGCCCACAATCCTATTTTTATAGGGAAGAGTTTAAAATACTTATGTTCATACTAGAGGGCCGATGCATGAAATTTGTGCAAGGGTCTCGGCCTTCGCAGCCGAGGTGGCTTGCCTCAGCCCTCACAGCCCCAGCTTCATCCGGAAGGTTGTCCGGAAGGATGTCTGGAAAGACGCTGGGAAGGTCATTCGGCTGTCTGGTCTAATTAGCATATTACACTTTTATTATTATAGACTAGAGGCCCAGTGCACAAAAATTCATGCACTGGGGGTGCGGGGTCCCTCAGCCTGACTTGCCCCCTCTCAAGTCTGGAAGCCCTCAGGGAATGTCCTACTGACGGTTTAGCCTAGGCTACAGTCTGGCCTCCCTCTGCGGGAGGCGACAGGACCGATCAGGGGAAGGCACTGCCCCCATCACCCTGCTGCTGCTGCCACTGCCGGCCACTGCGACTGCGCTGCTGCTGCCACTGCCGGCCACTGCGACTGCGAGGTCTGAGCCCCGGGGCTCGCAGCTGCCTGAGCCCATGGCTGCCTGAGCCCTGGGCATCACGGCTACCAGAGCTCACGGCTGCCAGGGCTCACAGCTGCCTGAGCCCACGGCTGCATGAGCCCCAGGCCTCGCAGCCAGCCCTGGGCCTCGCAGCCACCGAGGACATCTGGATGGATGTCTGGATGGACATCCGGAAGACGTCTGCTCTAATTAGCATATTACCCTTTTATTAGTATAGATGATTGAATATCTGCCATGAGGGGAAATGTTGACCTTGTGTGAAAATAGATGCCATGCTCCTCGAGCTTTCTCTTCTCTATGTCCACCATCCAGTATCAAGCACATCTTTAGTTTCATCTATATGTCAACATCAAACCAGCGGCCATAGGTACCTGATCCAAATAAAACTTTCATTTGTAATTTCCTACGTAGGAATCCATGGGCCTCTAAGAGCTGTACTACCCTTGGACAAGGCTTTTGTCACCTGAATCTAACTTTCCTCCTGTGTAAAATAAGTGGTGAGGCCCAGGTAACCCCAGCCAGCGTCCAATGCCATATGTCTGGGCACATTTCCTTGTTGTTGGCTTGCTCATCGGAGGGAGAAAACTAACTTCAGTCTCAGCTTCTTCAGTTCAGTTGTCCCAAGGGATTCAAGACGTTAACATTAGGGAAGAAAGTAATAAAGGGTGGTAGTGAGTGTGTTAATTTATTTCCCTCACTCCAATCAATAGTCCTTCGGTCTGCCTGAGCCTTTGATTGCAAACTTCCAGGGGACAAGAGCCCCACCTTGACAGATGTCAGTAAGCTGTTTATGTTATTATTCCAGCAAAATGGTGTTTTGATGGTTGTTGGGTTTTGTTTTGTTTTGTTTTGCTTGTTCAAATGAGCAAAAAACAACAAAACAAGCACTTGTATTTTCCTCAGCCACAGAGAACATGATTCTGGCAGGTATTGGACACTACTGGTGCTCTGAAAAATTATTCAAGTGTCAATCATTCTGAAAGCCTCAAATGTATGACCAGCTCCTATTAAAATGTCTTATATGTACTTACATGTGCTAGTTAGTGCCTCATATGTTCTCTTTATGTGCTATCACCCAAATGCTTGCAAACCATTAGGATGACTGGTTTGAAGTCAAAGGCTGTGGGAAGAAACATGCTCTCAAACTCACCCTCTGGCAAGTGGGAGAATGTGGATCTGCCCCACTGTTCAGGACAGAATGCAGATGGATTTCACAGGGAACTCGGATCTACCCTCCCCATAGCCTCAGTGTACCATGCCTCCCTCTACTGCACATGCACATAGGAGCAGTCTGCAATCCTTTCTCTGGAATCCCTTCCCATCTGCCCACTCACATCTCTGCAGCCTCCAGCAAAATTACATCACGAGAGTGCAGTCTGAAAGCCTGGCTAGAAACACGGCCGTGCAGATTGGCTGGATTTGAAAGAGAATCTTATGCTTTAAAAAGACAGGTGGCACCCTTTATAATTCCTCCCTGCCCATTACTTCAGCCCATATTCCCT
>NW_005355159.1:2881300-2889331 GCF_000412655.1 Myotis brandtii
CTCTCCCAGCCCTTGTCAGGGCACAGGAGCCTACCTGTTCCCAGCAGCTGCTGGCTTCCTCCCGACTCTCCGGCACCACTGCACTCTTAACAGAATGGGTGCTGACACCTCTAACACCAGCAAAAGGCATTTTTTCGCATTCCTTGCCCTAGCCACAGCCTCTGCCCTCTTACCTTTCATTCAATTATATGGATGAATAATTAAGACTCTGGTAGTGAAAAATCCTTAGCTTACACGGCAGCCACAAAGCCTGCCCCTAGCCCAGAGCAGGGGGTGCTGCCACAGGCTGGCGCTCTGAAAGGTTCCAGTTGTGATCAGGATGACTCCAACTTGGGAGAGCTCTCCCAGCGGGTTCATTTAGGCATGAATAACAGAAAAGTAGGTCAGGGGCCTGAGTCATAGCCTGAAGGCAGATCTGCACCCTTGCTCGTAAAAAGCTAAGCCCCACAGTTCTGTTCTGAATGGTTTGCAAGATGTGAGCAATGACATCTGTGGGTGGGTCCTGTGAACAGCCCCACTGACATGTCCACATCAGACTTGATGACCAGCACAATGACAACACACACCCCTGCATCGTCAGTTATCCCCAAAGCCCAACAATACTCCCTTCAAGCAGCCAAAAAAAGTGATCTACGATGTTACCGGTACAAGCAGCTTTCGGGTCAGCATGCTCCAGCTGTCCCAGGCAATTGCTTCTGATTAAGATGGGCTTGCTCTCCCTGGGTTGCATTGTTTGAGCTTATCTGGTCAGTAGCTGTCACAATGTGATGTTCTTAGTCTTTAAACTTACCTTAAAAAATAAACCCTCTTCTTGCTTATACTCTTTTATCAAGTGTACATGGACATAAGCGCACACACATACACACACACACACACCCCCCACACACACACACTTTTGACATTACACGCAGGACAGCTGGGGAATTAAATCAAACACTCTAGTGCTTTAAGACAACCTGACAAAGCAGCAGAGAAAAACTGTCAAAGCTTATCCTTTTCTTCCATCTCTTTTTCCTCTCTCAACTGTGATGTTTTCTCTCCCTTCTGGCCCCAGAAGAGGAAATGGTATGTTTTTCAACAGCCCAATTTCTGAGGTGAAGCAACAAAATAGCCCACTCACATGTGCCACCTCATTTGAGACCTTCGCACTTCAAGCCCTGTCTGGGCCCAAACAGCCCAGCCTCCTGTGGGGTTTCAGACCGTCCACAGAGGGCAGAGGTGGGCTCCTCTATCGGACAAGAAGCAAGGAACCTCCTGAAGGGTTACAACAACCTATAAAATCCAACACAAAAGTAATATGGCAAGCCAGCTAAGACCAATTTAATTCTTTCAAAACTGGGAACAAATATGGAAATATGTGACAATATGCAAAGAGCACACACAAAGTTGCAGGTCAAGCAGCGTGAGTATTTCTGGATCGAATGAAGATGAGAGTTCAATTGGCCATTGAACACCAGTATCAATAAATTGTCTTCTAAGTGGGATACAATATTCACATGCAGCTCTATTATGAAACCATTTGAAGCCAGGCCCTTAAGGTATACCCACCCCCACCCCCACACACTGAGGTATCAGATCCCTCATTCTCCTCTGCAATGAGGTAAGGAGTGGAAATCCTGGATCTCTTCATCACACAGTTGACAGCAAGGGGGAAAGTTACAATAGTATCCCAAGCAAAGAACCAGCAAAGGGCAGATCTCCCATGAATGGTGAACTTGATGGGGCTACTCTTCAATGGAATGACAAATCAACAGATTTTCCAACAATGAGAGCGCATGGGCCCTTCCCTCATATTTTACTCTCTTGCCAGCCTTATTCTCACCCCCAAATAAAACATATGAACTCAAAAGAAAGAACAAAAACCAAAGGTTCCACGTCTAATGAAAAACTGCCCAATGAAAGTCAATTTGCGAAAAAATAAAGGATGAGAAGAAAATGTATATTCTAAATTTTTGTCCACATGAGTATTAGCAGTAACCCCAAAGCTGATCATCTACAGCAAATGGTGAGCTCTGTTGGTGCTGGGCATGGGTTAGCTATGATTTAAACTTAAGGTAAGATACATTTACATTCCAGAGAGGTCTAACATTTCACATAATAACCATAGAGTGAACTTACAGCCATTCTCTTAGCAACACAGCCAGCTAAAGCTCATTCAGAAATTTACACTTGGTTTTGGCAAAAACGGAACCATCACTAGATCACTGAGTGAGCTTTATAAGATACTAACATTTTCTTTGATTTATGAGCTATGAGACTGTCAATAAAAACAAAACAAATTATTTTCTACCCGTATTCAAACCACCAGCCTTCTTCATGCTTAGTCGTAGAAAAACAACCCTGAAAATAATTCTGACGTACTACCCTATTTACCTCCACTCACCTGGTTTGGGATACCCTGTTCCAGAGAGTTTTGCTTCCCTTGCCATAGTCACGTTTAATTCTTTTCTGCTGCAGCACAGGTTTATCAGCTGAGGGCTTAGTTAAAATCTCCACTGCCCACTCAAACAGCCACTCCACATGGCTATTAAGTAAAGCAAATCCACTTAGTGACTGCGCCATGAGGAGGGCAGGCCATATTGATCATCCTGATTAGCCCTGTCAGCTGGAGGAAGAAAGACTGGCTGGCGCTCAGAGCCCGCTGTGCAGGGCACACAGACAGAGACAATGGGCAGCATCATCGACGTCCTCTGAGCAATTGGTTTGGGCAGTGATGGATGCTATGTGGACAGCTTATGGGGTTATTAAGGATGCAGAACTAGCTCAAGAGAAACCCAAACTCCATCTCCTTTTATGAAGATAAAGTTGGATTGTTCATGATCCAGTGCAGGACTAAGGAAGCTTTTGCCTCTCATCACCACTGACATAGGCCAAAACTAACTAATTCATAAATTAAATAAGAAAAGACTACTCAGTGAGTATGTGTGTAAGATTGTGTACATGATTACAAAACATGACTTGTCTGCATTTTAAAATAAGAACAGGATAGATGAAGTTCTTCAGTAAACAAAATGTATTTCGGTCCATGTTATTTAAGCTATATTAATAACTACATTACTTAAGGGAAGAGAGAGGAGCCATGGCTTTCTCTACACCTGCTCTGTGCATATCAAGGGGCACCTGCTTCATAGATTAGGGAACAAATCACACTCCAGTCCTCACCCTGCAAATTGGACTGAATGGAGCATGGATTGCAGGTATCTCCGACCACCTCACCCCCCTCCAGACCGGAAAGATTCTTTCCAAAGTTGCAATTAAATGACTGAAATTAGATATCGTCAGGAAAAGAATTCCCCTATATTTACAGACACATGCATGCACTCATTCACTCACACCTCCCCCATTTCTTTTTTCCTGTGCCCTCAAAGAAGTCCCTCCTAATTACTTACTGGTATAACCTGGAGTGAATTGCTTTAACGTTCTCATACTCGCTTTCCAAATTAGGACTAATAATCATTTCCACATTAGGAATACCAATGCCTACAAATCATAGGAACACCCTGAAGATTACATTAAATCGATTAAGTCGTGCCTGGTAGAGTTCACATTCAAAAGATGTTCTTGCCCTTCCCTCTGCTGCCCCCACAGCCCAGCACTTAGGCCCATCGAACCAAGAAAAGCCCGGCTTCTGTGCGATGCCTTCCGGGAAGGATGACAGAAGACGCTTTCTTCTGGACACCAGCAAGGTTTTCCTTAACGTGCTCGCCTGACATCTAACACTAGCAGCGCGGCTCTCCAGTCCCAATTGGCTTTCTGTCCTAAGGCCATCTGTGATGGGAGGCCCCCTTGGTAGAATTTGCTAGAAACTCTGTGTGGAGAAATCTCCAGATTTTGCCATTCCTTTTGAGCACCTGATCATGGAAACATGAGGTTCTGTTACATTGGGCCAATTCCTCTGAGGTCAGGGAGTTCTTCGCAGCAAATGAGAGGACTCCTGTTCCAAGAAGCCTAGCCCGGCACATCAGGCCGCAGGGTACCAGGCACGACTGCAGTGCCTCCACCACCACCACAGGTGAGCATGTTGCTGCTCATAACTGAGTTTCATAGCATGAGGACCTAAGCCCTTCCTTCCATTGAAGTTCCCCAGAGGATGCCTGAAACCACAGAGAATACTACACCCCACATATACTATGTTTTTCCTATACATACCTATGATAAAGTTTAATTTATAAATGAAGCATAGTAAGATAAACAATAAAACAGAAAAATTATAACTATTCTGTAATAAAAGTTACGTGAATGTGGTGTGTCTGTCTGTCTGTCTGTCTGTCTCTCTCTCTCTCTCTCTCTCTCTCTCTCTCAACTAATTTCATAACCAAGACAGCTGGAATAAAGGAACTAACGGGCAGGTAGCATATTATAGTGTGGCTACACAGGCAGGTAGCATATGTAGTGTGGCTACACTGGACAAAGGGATAATTCACGCCCTGGGTGGGAGGGAGGAGGAGAGTGTGAAATTTCATCATGCTACTCAGAACAGTATGCAATTTAAAATGTACAAATTGCTTATTTCTGGAACTTTCCATTTAATATTTTCAGTCTGTGGTTGACTGGTGTAACTGAAACCACATAAAAGCAACGCCATGGATAAGGGGGAATTACTGTATAGGGTGGGGGCTACACAGGGAAGTTGAATCAATATTACCAAGACACTGCATTTTTATCATTATTGACCTTTAAAAAGAGTTTTAAAAGAGTCATTAGGGGCGCTGTTTCCCTTGCTTCCTGTAACTGTGTATCAAATGTCCTTTCTCCTCATCCTAACAATAGTAATGGGGCAGCACACTGTGCCCCAGATGCCGCCATGCCCACTGAACACTCCAAAGGACGCTGTTGCCCAGCACGACCCTGTATCCCTTCGCTGGGGTTTCAGCTTGTTTGCTGGCACGCTAACCTGAGTCCGTGAGCACTGGCAATATGAGCAAATAAATACTTAAGAGACACAATCGATTCCTTAAGTCCCAAGGTGCTACACAAAGCAGGTTTAAGGAATCTGAAAATTCACTTTGATGAAACAACAAAGGCAACAAGCAGCTAGCCCTGCAGACCACTCCCAGGAGGTTAAGATTAAAAAGACCATAAAAGCGCCTTCAAGTGGTACAGGATTCTGGTAAACTGTCTCTTATAATATATTGACCAAATTAAAATGGAAGGTGCACCAGACACAGGAGTCTCCTGCCTGCGGAACATTTTACTGCATTGATTATAAACGCTGCAGTTTAAAACTTGGCTAAACTCAGAGCCCCTTCAAGCTGAAGGTCAGTAAGAGGCTGGCCTTCAACCTCTGCCCTTTTGTATTGGTTGTTATATTAGCTCCCTAGAGCTGCCATAAAGAACTACCATATAGCGGGCGCCTTAGAACAATAGAAAACTATTCTCCCACAGCTACAGAGGCCAGAAGTCTGGAATGAAGAGCTACTGGTGTGGGGGTCACGCTCCCCACAAAGATTCTAGGGAGAATCTCCCCTGTCTCTCTGAGCTTTCTGGGGGCTCCGACTTCACACGGCTTTCTTGTCTGTGTGCTTGTGTCCTCTCCTCTTCTTATAAGGACACCAGGCATCGGGTTAATCTAGTATGATCTCATCTCCATCCTTAAGTAATTGCATCTGCAAAGACTATTTCCAAATAAAGTCATATTCTGTGGTTTCAGGTGGACATGAACTTGGAGGGGACACGAGTCAACCCACTACAGTTATTAATGAAGAGTCCAGTTTAACTTTTTGGCAAGAATTACTTTGAAATAAAAAAAACTTGCTGTAGAAACAGGAAACTACGGAATGTTATCTACACAGCCATCATAACGGGATCATGGGACATGGGAGTGACCTCATGTAAAGAGACAGACTGAAGATGAGCTAAGAAAGGCCGTAATTCTGAGCAAGCCCACACCAACAGCTTCCCCACGTCTCTTGCTCTTCTCTACAGCAATAGAGCTATTTTATCAGAGTCAAACATAAAAATTAAGTGACATTTTTTCAGGAAAGAGATGCAGGACTATCCCCCCCTCACACCTCCAACCCAAGAAAGACTTATACACAACACATATGAGAGCATCTAAAAAGAGGTGGATAAAGGCATAGGAGGAAACTTTCAAGTTAAATGTAAAATTAAATGTAAGTCTGTAAGAATGTTCCCAGGGTCCTGGCTGATTCTTGTTGAAGAAGTGAAGTGTGTATGTGAAGCATCACCTGAGAGATAAATCAGCTTGGGTAACTCGACCTCCTTCACTTTTTCCTTTCTGAAAAGAAAGGACTTACCATCTGGAAGAATGCCATCTCCATTCCCCGTCTCATCTTTAATACTACAGCGTATGTTTCCTCTAATTAGCAGAAGGTATAAACTCCTTCTTCTACATCTTCAGCACTAAAATCTTGCCCCTGCTCCATGCATTTAATTTAGAAGTTCCAGAAAACCCAAATGGACAGAAACCCCAAAGGGGAGCTATTCAGTGTGACAGACACGTCAAAAGGGCAGGCAGCTCAGCAGTCAGAGGCGCAAAGTAGCAGCCAGGGCTGCGGCCATGTCAGGCGGCCTCTCGGGTCCAGGTGTGACAGCCCACAGGGCTGCTCACAGAGGCATGACCGAGGGGTGAGAGTCAGCCGTGCATCCCGCTTCTGTTACAGTCGCATTTCTTCTTGCCTCAAGTGTGCTAACGGTTCTTTATAGATGCGAAGTCGATGATAAGTGGGTACCTCTGCATATCAGATCAGGGAGGTGAAATGTCAATGTCACTTAGCCAGGGGACAGGGCAGACTGAGAAGCCAAAACCAGGAAGTGATCACCAGAGGCGTGCGAAGGGTGGTTCCAGAGGGAGAACATGTCTAGGATGGGCTGCCTGTCACTGTGGTTAGACCCTCTGGGCTAACCCGTAACACAGAGGTGACAGACGGCCTTGGCCTGGCTGGCTTCTGCCTTCTGCTCAAACTCATTCCAGCTGCTGTACAGTTTTCTCAGCAAGCTGACAGGCTGAAAATAAAGCAGCTGACCCCTCCCCTGATAATGCCTGTGCCCTGTGGGATATAAACTGGCAGTCCAGACTATCTGAGCCTGCAGATAGAAGGGTCCCGGGTTCGATTTCGGTCAAGGACACGCACCTCGGTTGCACGTCTCTCCCCGGCCGGGGCCTGGTGGGGTGTGTGCAAGAGGCAACCAGTCGATGTGTTTCTCTCAAGTGTGCTAACGGTTCTTTATAGATGCGAAGTCGATGATAAGTGGGTAACTCTGCATATCAGATCAGGGCGGTGAAATGTCAATGTCACTTAGCCGGGGGACACGGCAGACTGAGAAGCCAAAACCAGGAAGTGATTACCAGAGGCGTGGGAAGGGTGGTTCCAAGGGAGAACATGTCTAGGATGGGCTGCCTGTCACTGTGGTTAGACCCTCTGGGCTAACCCGTAACACAGAGGTGACAGACGGCCTTGGCCTGGCTGGCTTCTGCCTTCTGCTCAAACTCATTCCAGCTGCTGTACAGTTTTCTCAGCAAGCTGACAGGCTGAAAATAAAGCAGCTGACCCCTCCCCTGATAATGCCTGTGCCCTGTGGGATATAAACTGGCAGTCCAGACTATCTGAGCCTGCAGATAGAAGGGTCCCGGGTTCGATTTCGGTCAAGGACACGCACCTCGGTTGCACGTCTCTCCCCGGCCGGGGCCTGGTGGGGTGTGTGCAAGAGGCAACCAGTCGTGTGTTTCTCTCACATTGATATTTCTGTCTTTCCCTCTCTCTAAAAATCAATGGGAAAATATCCTCAGGTGAGGATTATTTTTAAAAAAGTGGCACTGGACAAATTGCTTATCTGAAAAAATATTACGTTAGATCATACTTAATACTAATACCACAATAACATTTATTTAAATTAAAAATTCTATTTTTAGGAAAAAACCAAGATGGCGGCATAGGTTAACGCTGGAGTTTGCTGCCTCGAACAACCACTTCAAAAATACAACTAAAAGACGGAACGGACATCATCCAGAACCACAGGAAGGCTGGCTGAGTGGAAGTTCTACAACTAGGAGGAAAGAGAAAAGCATAC
>NW_005355159.1:2890702-2903384 GCF_000412655.1 Myotis brandtii
TGTGTTTCTCTCACATTGATATTTCTGTCTTTCCCTCTCTCTAAAAATCAATGGGAAAATATCCTCAGGTGAGGATTATTTTTAAAAAAGTGGCACTGGACAAATTGCTTATCTGAAAAAATATTACGTTAGATCATACTTAATACTAATACCACAATAACATTTATTTAAATTAAAAATTCTATTTTTAAAATAAAAGCATTGCACAGTAAGATTTATGCAATTTACTTGAGTCAGGGAATAAAAGATCTTTCTAAGTAAAAACAATGGAAGAGCAGAAGTCACAGAGACATTTCATGATATAAAAAGTAAAAACATTATTAAGTCAAAAGATAAGCAATGAGCTTTGAAAATATATCTGTAGCATATGAGAAAAGTTACTATCTACCAGAGATAAACTAGATAAAACTGAAGAAAAAATAAAATAAAATATGCTACTACAAAATGGTTAAAGAATAGTAACACATTTATCACAAAAGAATACTAATAGCATGACAATAAAAGGTAAAAATAAAGTTAATCCTTAATAACACCTTTAAAATACAAATCCAAACCAGACATTCTCTATCATGTTAGCAGGGATCTAAACACTCATCATGCTGGCAAGAAACACAGTGAAACATACACTCTCCTCCATAGGAGGTACAATTTGGGGGCAGTCAATATGGCAATATTCTTTAAGAATCTTAAATAGGGACACTCTCTTTAGATGTATCATTTCATTTCCAGGAGTCTATTGAAAGGAAATAATTAGAAATAAGTATTTATGTGTTAGGATAAGCATCACTGCTTTTTTCATGAGCAGAACATGAAATAATAAACTACACCTAAAAGACAAAAAAAAAATCCACCTAAACATTAGTGAAATTTTTTGAAAATTCTACATTTATTAAAGAAATTTAGATGATGGTGAAAAATTCCTCACCATAAAAGCAGTACTAGGAAATTTTATAGGAAATTTCTACAAAACTGTCAGGAAATTGATTCTCCTAATTGTACACAAACTCATTCTAACAGAAAAAGGATAATAAAGAGAAGAATTCCTTACATTATTCTATGATGACAATATAATCTCATTCCAAAATGCAATTAACACATTCTGTGAAAGAAATATTACTAGTCTATTTCACTCATGAATTCGGGTGCAAAAATCCTAAGCTAGATATTTGCAAACCAAATTCAACAGTATGTATAAAAGATTATACAGCATAAACAAATAGGGGCCATCCCACCTAAGAAGAATAGTTTTAATAATAGAAAAATTCTTCAGTGTAATTCACCACATTAACAAATTAAAAAAGAATAACCATATCATTTTATTAAATGAAAAACATTTTTCATTTAATAAAAAAATACGCACTTTTTTACATTCAGTATTATTTTGTATTAGTTCCAGGTGTATAGCACAGTGGCTAGACAATCACATACGTTAGAAAGTATTCCCTGATATTACTAGTACCCACCTGGTACCATGCATAGTTATTACAATACTAGAGGCCTGGCTGGCAATCGATGTGCAAGCATCTGGCGTGGAAGGGCAGGTCCCAGCTGACCTCTGGGCCCTGGGCAGCACCTGGGCCTCCAGGACCCTGCATACCCCCCTCCGCCTGAGTCACGGCACCCAATCCCCACATGGAGATGCAGTGAGCGCGGCCAGACGCCGCAGGCCGGGGTGCAGCGTGGGCCTCTGGGCTGCATTGGGCAGCACCTGGGCCTCCAGGACCCTGCATGCCCCCCTCTGCCTGAGTCACGGCGCCCAATCCCCACGTGGAGATGCAGTGAGCACGGCCAGATGCCGCAGGCCGGGGTGCAGCGTGGGCCTCTGGGCTGCCCAGCAGCACCACACAGAAGCCGGAAGGGCAGTGCGCTCTCCCCTGGCTGGCCTCGCAGATCGGCTCCTGCGCAAAACCACGGGGAGCCCTACCAGCTCCTGTGGCTGCAGCCCAGCTCACCTGGAAGACATGGCGTCCCAGGGGAGGGTAGCAGGGGGAGTGAGAGCGAACTTGGCGGACACCCCGCATTCTCAGCGCACCTCCATCCCATCCGTCCTGCCCCCAGGCAGCCAGCAAGAGGTAGCAGTGCGTCACCAATGCCTGCCATGTTCTGCGCCGCCCCCTGGTGGTCAGTGCTGGCTGCAGCCCAGCTCACCTGGAAGACCTGGAGTCCCAGGGGAGGGTAGCAGGGGGAGTGAGAGTGAACTCGGCGGACACCCCGCATTCTCAGCGCACCTCCATCCCGTCAGTAGGTACCAGCCCCCAGGTAGCCGGCAAGAGGTCGCAGTGCGTCGCCAATGCCTGCCATGTTCTGCGCCGCCCCCTGGTGGTCAGTGCACATCAGTGCACATCATTGGTTGAATGACTGCCTGAGGGGACAATTTGCATATTAGGCTTTTATTATATTGGATAATTGATTTATTCTGCCCTCCCCGGGCTTTCCCTGAGTAGCCAATGGGAAGGGTAGCGGTCGTACGCTAATTACCATGTTTCTCTTTTATTAGTGTAGATTATTGACTATATATTCCCTATGCTGTACTTTACATCCCTGTGACTATTCTGTAACTATCAATCTGTACTTCTCAATGCCTTCACCTAAATTTTATTGTCTTTAAATTCTGGCTTTCTCACTTTATAAATGATTTATCGTTTGCTGTGTTTTGATTTCCTAAAATTTGTGCATATACAGTAGACAATCTCATAGTCAACTTCTTCTTAACCAACTTAACAAATTAAAAGCAACTCTTCAATGGGTGGGCTACAACCACATTGCATGGTATGCCTACCAGAGTGTTTGCTCTTAAACCTCTTCAAGCCAGTTATATTGATTATGTATTTATATATCTAAATGTGACATGGAACAACAAAATATGAGCACAAAAAGAACTGCTGTTTGAATAAAAACTCTGTAGAATGTTTTGGTGAATTGCTAAAAAAGAAAATTGCTGTCAAGTGAGGTGAGGTCCAGACAATTGTCAATGAATTGGGAGATTTTTTTTTTTTTTAATATAAAAAGGGTTTATACTGCCCTGATCGGTTTGGCTCAGTGGATAGAGCGTCGGCCTGCGGACTGAAGGGTCCCAGGTTCGATTCCAGTCAGGGGTGTGTGCCTTGGTTGAGGGCACATCCCCAGTGGGAGGTCTGCAGGAGGCGGCTGATCGATGTTTCTCTCACATCGATGTTTCTAACTCTCTATACCTCTCCCTTTCTCTCTGTATGTGACATGGAACAACAAAATATGAGCACAAAAAGAACTGCTGTTTGAATAAAAACTCTGTAGAATGTTTTGGTGAATTGCTAAAAAAGAAAATTGCTGTCAAGTGAGGTGAGGTCCAGACAATTGTCAATGAACTGGGAGATTTTTTTTTTAATATAAAAAGGGTTTATACTCACTACTCCTCAAATATCTTTTAAAGTCACACTCTATTTTAATGAACCCTAAATAGGAAATTATAGACTCTAAAGCATGGAAGTGACTCATGATGGAAAGATGTTGCAGAACTCCAATTTCACTCATCATCAGAGAAGTTTGTTAAAGACAGGTAAATATTTTAAATCAATTTAAACATATGTGTTTCAGGTTAAGACATTTTATGATCCTCAGCTTTAATTGACTTTTGTTGACAAACTAGTTACAAGACTAATTAAACTAATTTTGACAAACTAATTGTAAGTCTGGTCATGTCAGATCGGGGGCTTCCTCTGCATTTGTTTTATAATGGAGGAGGAAATGTTTTTTTGAGCAGAATGGTGGTAGGGTGGTCGGGTGCAGAGGAGAAAAGGGAAAAATTCGAGAAAACTAGAAAAAAAGGCTATTGAGATTTCTAAGCAGCAAAATTAAAAGTCTGTGCAAAAAATTTTAGACTATTTAGGTGCTGTGATAGCTAATTATAAGGTCAGTACAATATTGTAAATGTCTCATTTCCAAAAAACACCACAAAAGAGTTAACAAAAAATTTAGCAAGTGGTCATTTAATCTAGTTGATAAATATCATGCTATATAGCAGCAAAGCTTATATATACATAGTCAGTTTTATAAAACACTAGAGGCCCGGTGCACAAATATTTGTGCCCTCGGGGGGATCCCTCAACCCGGCCTGTGCCCTCTCGCAGTCTGGGACCCCTCGGGTCTTTTAAAGTCACACTCTATTTTAATGAACCCCAAATAGGAAATTATAGACTCCAAAGCATGGAAGTGACTCATGATGGAAAGATGTTGCAGAACTCCAATTTCATTCATCATCAGAGAAGTTTGTTAAAGACACGTATGTATTTTAAATCAATTTAAACATGTGTTTCAGGTCAAGACATTTTATGATCCTCAGCTATAACTGACTTTTGTTGACAAACTAGTTACAAGTCTAATTAAACTAATTTTGACAAACTAATTTTAAGTCTGGTCATGTCAAATCGGGGGACTTCCTTTGCACTTGTGTTATAATGGAGGAGGAAATGTTTTTTTTTTAGCAGAATGGTGGTAGGGTGGTCGAGTGCAGAGGAGAAAAGGGAAAAATGCGAGAAAACTAGAAAAAAAAGGCTATTGAGATTTCTAAGCAGCAAAATTAAAAGTCTGTGCAAAAAATTTTAGACTATTTAGGTGCTGTGATAATTAATTATAAGGTCAGTACAATAATGTAAATGTCTCAATTCCAAAAAAAAAAAAAAACACAAAAGAGCTAACAAAAAATTTAGCAAGTCATCATTTAATCTAGTTGATAAATATCATGCTATATAGCTGCAAAGCTTATATATATATATAGTAGGTCAGTTTTATAAAACATTTTTATTAAGGCTTAGGTGACAATTTCACAATATACAAATAAATTTTTATGTATGTATATACCTTTGAAACAGCCATGGCAATCAAGATAATAAACATACCCATTACTCTCAAAAGTTTTCCTGAACCCCTTGGTAAATCCTTCCTCCCAACTCTTGCTTTCCATTGTCCTCATACAACCAATGGTCTATTTTCTGTCACTATACTTTAGTTCACATTTTCTAAAATTTTCACGTGGACGGAATCATGTAACATGCACTTTTACTGGCTTTGTTCACTCAGCATAATTATTTTGAGAGTCACCCATTTTGCTGCATACATCAATAGTTCATTTCTTTTAATTACTGAGTTATATTCCCTTGAATGGATATAGCACAATTTATTGATCCTTTTACGTGTACAGGGACATTTAAGTCGTTTCCAATTTGGGGCTATTATAAAGAGAGCTCATAGTCACAGGTGCATGTGTCCACTGTCCTGCCTTTGACATTCATGTTCACGTCTTCATGAGGACAAAACTTACATTTCTTGGGTAAATATTGAGGAGTAGAATGTCTGGGACATATGATAGGAGTTATGTTTATTCAAAGAGTGATGCTGGGCAACTGTTTATCTGCAAAAATTAAGTTATATCATATCTCATACTATATACAATAAAATGTATATGAATTACAAGTTAGATTTAAAAAATAAAAGCATAGGACATGAAAAGCTGAAGAAAACACCAAAGAGGTTGTACCATTTCACATTCTGCCAACGCGTGTGAGCCTAATTTGTTCCCTGTCAGCTGTTTGTAAGTTTTACAGGACACAGGACCCACTGGCTATGCAACACATACTATACACGGCTTTTGTAGTTTTGTAAGACACAGGACCCATTGGCTATGACAACACAGCTTTGCCTAATTTAAAGGAACCAGAGCATAAGTTGCACATTCTCAGTAATTATGAAGGTGGATTTTTAATTTCTGCCCTTTCCCTGTTGCACAGATCATAATAAAAAGCAGCAAAATACATTGATAAGAACAGCAGCATACATTTATTCAGTGTTTTCCATGGGCTTGGTTCTATGTAAACCATGTTGTAAATACCCTATAAAAACCCTATGAAGGTAAACACTAAAATAAAATCACCAAACCCATTTGATAGGTGAATAAACTGAGGGAAAGAGAGAAAAAAAATTACTAATCGTCACAGAGCTAATGAGTGGCAGGACCAGGATTTGAACAAGGAAGTCTGAGCCCCAAGCTTTAGCTTTTAACTATTACCTGTATCCCCTGTTACCACCCACACATTCCTGAGTTCTGGTTACTTCTCTTACAAAGCTATGAATAATCCCTAACATTTATTTCCAGTTCTACCTTAGACAACTGACTTCATATCTTTAGGAAAGAGATGATGTAATAGCCCTGGAATATCATTTTGCACTAATGTGTTAGAGCAAATGCTGAATCCGTACAATACAGGCAATCCCTCTTGTCTGCAGTGTTGCTTTCCATGGTTTCAGTTACCTGAAGTCAACTGAGACCTGAAAAAATTATATGGAAAATGTGAGAAATAAATAATTTGTAAGTTTTAAATTTCACTGTTCTGAGTAGTGTGATGAAATCTCACACCTTCCGGCTCCATCCTGTCCTAGACATCCCTTTGTCCAGTGTATCCACATTGTATATGCTATCTGCCCATTAGTCACTTAGTAGCCATCATGGTATCAGATAGGTTATGAGAAAGATAGCCACCACATTCGTGTATCTTTTAGTACAGAATTATATGGTTACTAGAGGCCCGGTGCACAGCGTTCGTGCACTGGGGGCAGGGGGAGGGGGGGTCCCTCAGCCAGGCCTGCGCCCTTTCACAGTGATGTCTGCCTGCCACCAGCTTAGGTCTGCTCTGGGCAGGCGGACATTCCCCAAGGGGTCCTTAGCGCTGCTGCGGAAGCGGGAGAGGCTCCTGCCACAACCGCTGCACTCGCCAGCCAGCCATGTGGCTTCTGGCTGAGCAGCACTCCCTGTGGGGGAAGGCTGTTTCAAAAGCAGGCAGAATCATTATCCACCGTATCCCATGCTGCTGTGATTTTACAAAACCCAATCCTGTTACTAAAAGGCATTACCAAAAAAGCCCAGGCTGGTCGTTAACCAGGTTAGCAATGGGTTCTGTTTTAAGAACTTTTTGGTATTCATTGTCATCCTCCTCAAAGGTAAAACGAAGGGTAATAGTACAGCCACATCTTTGTCTAAACAGAGCCTAAGAATCCAATAGGGACAGAGGGCAGTGCTTGCATTGAGAAAGCCTGGAAAACAACACCTCCTAGCAGCAGCAGACTGTGACATCGACCGTGTTACACAGAATATTGACTCATAATCAAAAAAAAAGAAGAAAGGTTGGAGAAAATAATCAGCATCTCCCAGCACTCTGAGAAGAGAAAGGAAACTGCTCTACTGGCAAAATTATGTCCCAGTACAGAGGTCTTAGATTGTTCAACGACAAACCAACAGGTTATAATACCTACTAGGTGCATAGCACTGGGCTTAGACAGGAGGGGGACAGGTGGACAAGTCGGGGGTGGGGGTTGCATACCAACAAGAAAGAGGAAACAAGATCTCTACCCCAATTTGGAGTTTATCACCAAGTTGGGGAAAGGGCCGGAACTGATCATGACACACTCAGTGCCAGATCTACAGTCATTCACCACCGACACCTTTGCTCACACTGACTAAGTACAGCCACTGTGCCAAGTCCTTTCCAAACACCGTCTCCTGGAACCCTCCCCGAATCATGGGAGGCAGGCACTGCTCATCCCCTTTTTACAGATTATTATACTGATTGGGGAAAGCTCAGGGACTTTCTCTTGACCATGTATCTAGTAGGTGCTAGAGTTGGGGTTCCAAAGCTTCTGTTTAGCTACTAGATAGTAAAACTCCCCAGAGCCTTCAGAAACGCAATGATCCCTCTGGTCAGGGAGGGCCTGGAAGGCTTCCTGCAGGAAGAAGAGAAATGAGTGTCCAGAGAAACTGAAGGGAAAGAGGCCAAGAGCACTAGGAGATAAGGAAAGGCCTTCAGACAAAGGCTGGACAACTACCTAGTGGAACGTGGTCAAATAAAGTCACAAATGTTCACCAGTCACTTCACATGCCAGGCCCTGGTGACACAGGCATGGTCCCTTGCCCTCCAGGGACTTGCCATGTACTGATGGAGGCAAACACCCCCAGGTGTCTGGGGAGAATGGGTCTTCAGTCACAACTACTCCTGAGGCTCTGGCACAACCGGTGATCCACACCTGAGCCTAGAACAGGTGTTTCTCTTTCCCAGATGGCATGGCTGCCATAAGTCAATAGTATAAAGTCAGTTCTCAATTCCTGCACCTCGTCAGCTTTGAGCTTTTAGTGTTTTTCTCAAATATGATTGCATTATCTCAAATTAGGAGAGGAAGAAAAGGCTTTAAAATATTTGAATATCATCCTATTTTAAATTGGATTATAGAATATAAATGTGATCATAATATATAATTGCACCCCTCCCTCTTCCCTTCCAGTCATTATGTGGGAAAAGGATAAGGCAAGTGCCAGCAAAGGTACTGGGGGTGGGGGTGTGGTGGCATGGTGGCCCCAAACAGCGAAAAACTAGGTAAGGAACCCAATGGTGTTAAACTGGAATTTCAAGTATTGGTGTGAATTCACGGTTTTCAAAATAGAGAGATGAATGAACAGACAGACACACCCACAGACACATAAATGTATGTGTTTAATAGTAGTACTACTGTGTGTGTATATAGACAGACCGTCATTCCTCATTATTTGTAGATTCTATAGTTGCAGATTCACTGACTCACTCAAATGTAATCACAACATTAAAACTCAGAGAATGGCCACTGCCGTCACGCACGCCGCTAGGTGGAGAGGCTGAGCCTGCACTCTCTCCTCCTTCCTCCCAGCCTCCCGCTGTTGGTAGGACCTGTCTGCCACTGCCTCTGTGACCAGCCATTGCTCACTAGGGCAGGATGCCCCCAAAACAGGAGTTGATGTTATTAAGCCACCCCCAATCATTGGAAGATTTGGAAACTCCTTGAAAAGTAGTATTGTTGGATGGCCAAATGTTGGGAAATCTACCTCCTTCGATGTATGCACTAACCGATACTCAGGCTTTAGCAGAAAACGCCCCCTTCGGCCCTGCTGACCCTAATGAGAGCAGAGCCTGTGCCAGATGAAAGGCTTTATTTCCTCTGCCAGGACCACAGACCAGCAAGCAAAATCCCGGCCTTTCTAAATGCAGGGGGTAGTGCTCGTCTCAGTGGACAAGGCCTGGGAAATGCCTTCTTATCTCATATTAGTGCCTGTGATGGAGTCTTTCATCTAACACGAGCTTTCGAAGATGCTGGTATCACCCATGTTGAAGGAAGTGCAGGTCCTATCCCAGACGTAGAAATAATACTCGAAGAGCTCCAGCTTAAAGATGAGGAAATGACTGGGCCCGTTACAGATAAACTAGGAAAAGTGTCTGTGAGAGGAGGAGGTAAAAAACTAAAACCCGAATATGACATTTGTGTTAAGTCAAATCCTGGGTTAGAGAGCAAAAGAAACCTGTTCACTTCCATCATGATTTGAATGACAAAGAGATTGAGCGTTGAAAACACACTTACTCTTGACTTCAGAACCAATGGTCTACTTGGTTAATCTTTCTGAAAAAGACGACATTAGAAAGAAAAACAATGGTTGATAAAAATTAAAGAGTGGGTGGGCAGGTCTGGCCCAGGTGCCTTGGTCATTCCGTTCAGTGGGGCCTGGGAACTGGAGTGGCAAGAACTGAGTGCTGAGGAGAGGCAGAAGCATCTGGAAGCCCACGTGACACAGAGCGCTTTGCCACAGACCATGAAGGCTGAGGGTGCAGCGCCCAGCCAGCTAGAATACTTTCTCACTGCAGCCCCTCGAAGTGCGTGCATGGACCCAGGAGAGGGACGAAGGCTCCTCAAGCTGCAGGAAAGAGTCACACAGATTTTCAGAAAGGATTCACTATGGCTGAAGTCATGAAATATGAAGATTTTAAAGAGGAAGATTCTGAAAATGCAGTCAAGGCCGCTGGGAAGTACAGACAACAAGGCAGAAATTATATTGTTGGAGATGGAGATATTATGTTCTTCAAATTTAATACACCTCAGCAATAGAAGAAGAAATACGTTTTAAGTATTACTCAGATAAACGTAAAATTTCCAAAAGGCCTATGATTTTTTTTTTACATTTAAATTTCTAAAATCTGAAGGGTCACACAAAGGTGGGGGTGGGATCTTCTACAAACAGAATTATTTTTGTTTTAAAACTAAAATATGGTGGCCCTGCCAGTGAGGCTCAGCAGTTGAGTGTCGACCTATGAACCAGGAGGTCATGGTTTGATTCCCGGTCAGGGTACATGCCCAGGTTGCAGGCTCCATCCCCAGTAGGGGGCATGCAGGAGGCAGCCCATCAATGATCCTCTCTCACTGATGTTTCTATCTCTCTCTCCCTCTCCCTTCTTCTCTGATATCAATAAAAATATATTTTAAAAAAGAAAGAGGGACTTCAGAAGTGAAATGACTTAAAAAAAATTAAAATACTGTGTACATCCAATGAAATGCCAGTTCTCTAAAGGCAAAGTGAACAGCTTTGCCCTTCATGTGATTGAGACCCTACTCCAAACTGTAGAAGTTTTTCAGGAACCATATTACTCTCAGGATACTTCATTGATCTCCATCATGTACGCCAACCAACCCTGACACATTTTTCTTTTTATTTTTTGTTAATCCTCACCAGAGGATGTTTTTTCCATTGCTTTTTCAGAGAAAGTAGAAGGGAGGGAAGAGGGGAGGGATGGTGGAAGAAAAAGAGGGAGAAAGAAAGAGACAGAGAAGCATCGATCAAACCGTCAAACCTCAGAGGGAAGGTAGGGGAGGGTGGGGATAAGGGGGAGAGATCAACCAAAGGACTTATATGCAAGCATATAGGCCTAACCAATGGACACAGACGACAGGGGGGTGAGGGCATGAGTGGGGGGGATGGAGGGGTAACGTGGGGATAAGGACACATATATAATAACTTAATCAATAAAAAAAAGAGAGAGAGACATCGATATGAGAGAGACACATCAATTGGTTGCCCCCCACATGAGCCCTGAACAGGGCAGGGAGTGAACCTGCAACCCAGGTACATCTAGAATCAAACTAGAATCAAACCTGAGACCCTTGGGTGCCCGGGCCAGTGCTCTAACCACTGAGCTTGCTCCTTTTTGAATCTAGAGATAATGCATGTTTTACGGTATTCCAGATGTCTACACTCAATAAAACATTTGTAAAAACAAACTCATAGCCCTTTCCTGATTATTTTTCCTGGTTATTTGTGGACACAGGCAAAGTGGTAAAAACCTTGATTTGCCCAATGTACACATTCCCAGCTGAGGTCCAAGACAACAATGTTCTGCCTTTTGGTCTCAGCTCTCAGACTGTAAACAACTGTCCTTTTTGCGGTTTATTCAATGTCATGACTTTCGAATTTTTGTGTTTTTGCTGGTGATTCAGCTGTTTAAAATGTCCCCAAGCATCGCGCTATCTAGTTCCTAAGTGCAAGAAGGCTGTCATGTGCCTTATGGAAAAAATATGTTAGCTAAGCTTCATTCAGGCTGCAGTTAGAGTTCTGTTGGCCATTGAGTTTAATGTTAGTGAATCAACCGTATATATTAAATATAGTGTCTCTAAGCAGAAATGCACACACAATGAAAACATTTTGAAGAGGACGCATAACAGCGCAGTAAGTATGAGGAGGAAGGAAGCACAGGAGCAGCATTCCTCTCCACTAACGCTTCACCCAGCACTACAGCAAGCACGCCCAGCGGAGCCACACACCGCCGGCACTGCGCTGCCTCTGTCCTCCCCGCACAGCCACAGTTCCTGCACGAGTTCTCCACACTGACGGGCCCCCGATTACTTACCTTGTTCCTCTTCTGGCCTCTGCCCAGCATGGACAAGGTCACTCCTGCCTTCCCTGCTGATAAAACAGGCATCCCCTTTCCAGTCCTTGCCTGTCTGCACAGCACCGGACAATACTGGCCACTCCAGGGGACTCCCTCAATCTGTCTGACCCACTCCTTCTTAGTCTCCTCTGCCGGCTCTCTTCCTTCCTTAAGCCTCATGGTTCTCGAGTTCTCTCCTAGTCCCTCTCCTCCTTCTCTGCACCCTTGGCTGGTGGATTTCACCTGCTCTCATCAGATCTGCACACAGAAGCCAGGCCTGTCCCCTGTGCTCCTTATCCAACTCTACACTGTCTCTCCCTAAGATCTTCCACAAGCATATCAATTTCATCTCATTCAAAATGAGCTCATCCCTTCACCCCTGCCACCACCCCTCCCAAACCTGCTTCCCTCCCTGAGTTGCTCATCTCAGTGGCACCAACATCCACCCAATTGCTAACCAGAAATGAGAGAATTATCCATAACATGAGTCTCTCTTGCATACCCACATGCAACCCCTCAAGTCTGACAACGTTAACTCCTAAGTGACTCTCAAATCTGTCCTCTTCTCCTACTCAAGGACACCATCATCTTCTGCCCAAATTATTGCAACAGCTTCCCTACTGGGTCCCCCCCACACACACACACATCTTTTCTTGAACACACACCACATCTCAGCCAGTGGTCTTCCTCAAGTTCATGTCTGACTAGATCCCACTTAGATTAAACCAGCGGTTCTCAACCTGTGGGTCGCGACCCCTTTGGCGGTCAAACGACCCTTTCACAGGGGTCGCCTAAGACCAGCCTGCATATCAGATATTTACATTACGATTCATAACAGTAGCAACATTACAGTTATGAAGTAGCAACGAAAATAATTTTATGGTTGGGTCACAACATGAGGAACTGTATTTAAAAGGCCAGAAGGTTGAGAACCACTG
>NW_005355159.1:2903401-2913352 GCF_000412655.1 Myotis brandtii
GTTATAGGGGGGGGGGGAGGGGGGGGGGGGGACCGAGCCTAAACCCTTTACTAGATATCATAAAATCTACTTATCAACTCTAACTCTATCTTAAACCCTTTGCACCAACATTGTTACAATATTTCCCATTTCTCTCTTGCTATGAGAGAATGCTCCCAATATCCAGCAGAATGCCTGGCACTTTATAGATGTTCAATAAATGACTGCTGAGTAAATAAATGAGTCAATTAGATCTAAGGAAGGTTAGGCCAACTTAATATTTAACGCAAACTCAAATCTTCAAATATACAAAAGTATTAGTCACGTGACTCAAATCCTTGGCAAAGGATTAAGACTCAAATCCTTGGCAAAGGGTTAAACATATCAGATAGAGTTTGAACAAATTATAAGCAGCTCAAGGTCAAGGTCCTTGAGGTTAGACATTAGAGAGAAAGAAGGCAACATACTTGCTTGCAGTCAGCAGGGAGTGGTTCTCACTGTCACCCGCCACGTGGCTCAATTCCACTGCAGTTAGTGTGTGTGCGGCCCATTGCCCAGGCCGTGCTGACAGTAAACTCAAAGGGTGGGATAGTGGCCCACCCGGGGACCCACACAAAAGAACGGGGGAGTCAGGTCTGCTACACATAGGGATCAAAAAATCCTAACAAATAAAAAACTAAACAGGGAACATACCCAGAAACTCACTTGGTACATGATGCTCTGAAAGGATCTTTTTGAACCTTTTGTTCATTATTTGTTACATTTTCCCTGAAACTCCACTAAGTTACAGCCATTCTGGAGGTTTGCTAAAAAATATAGACCAAGTCCTGGACTGTTTTGCTCAGTGATAAGAGCATCAGCCCTCGGACCAAAGGGCACAAGGGCACCTACCTCCTTTGCAGGCTCCATTCCTGGCCCGGGTCAGGGCAGCGTGCGGGAGGCAACCAATCGATGTGTCTCTTTCATATCAATGTTTCTCTCTCTGTCCCTCTCTCTGTCCTCCTCTTCCTTCCTCCCTTTCACTCTCTCTAAAAATCAATGGAAAAATATTCTCAGGTAAGGACTAAAATATATATATATGAAAAAGGGCACAGCACCCTCCAATGTGCTCCCAACTCTGTCACCCACTTTACTTTAGGTACCACTGGGAAATTAAAGGAGAGATGGAGTCAAGAAAAAAACATGCAAAGGCAATGGAATGAAGGCCATGTTAGCTTAAAACCATCGCTGAAATGGAGTCAGTAATCTAATTAGGAAGGAGGGGGGCCATCAGCCTTTCAAGCCTCAGAAGGAGGTCTCGATGTCTGCATGACAAATAAAAAGCCACCACGACTTCTGTGACCCCATGATGGCTCCGTTGCCCATTAAGCACTGAGAGAGGTCTTTTCCCCGGAGGAAAGAGAAAGTCTGAGAGGGATCCAGGGGTGCTCGAAGGGCTGGAGAAAGCCCACAGCACAAAAGAAAGCAGCCTCCAAGGGCCCCAGGGCTGCAGGAGAGATTACTGCTGTGAAGAGACACAGCAGCCTCCCCACACAGAACACTCAGCAGGACAGGAGAAAAGGACACAGCACCCTCCAAGCTCTGATGGTGGCGCCACCATAGCCAGCCAGCCTCAGCTCACCATGGGCACTGGCTGTGTGCCAGGCCTGTGCTGGGCATCGCCTTACAGCACTATGAGGAGGGTACTTCCAACTCCCTTCAACATGGAAGACAGAAGTATGGAAAGAAAAAATTTGCAAACCTGTATAAATCTAGAAAATGAGGGAATTAGGACTTGAACCCAGGTCTGCCTGTTTCAAAATCAATGACCTTCTATTTGAAGTACCACTTCCAGTTACTCACTTGTGAGTGATTGTTCCTTCCCAGACTGAAGAAAGGGTGCCTACTTTCCTCTCATAAAAGAATCTGACAGTGAGAAAGTTAGCGGTAATAAATGGCGAACGAATGCTTTATCACGGACGTTACACCTGGATTAACACAATAAATGCTTAAGCAGTGGATGGTCGGGACAATATTTGGACTCACCATTCTTCATGGAGAAAATGAAATGTGTTCTCCAGGCCTGGATTCCACAATCACTAAAGCTTTTACTATTAAACCACAGGTGTTCCTTCCCTTCACGTTACCATCACTAACACTATCAACTAATACTCGTTAACTAGTAACACTGGTATTACATCAGTTATTATTACCACTATACAAGTCTATAAAAATGTATCACGTGTATCCAGGAAGGCAAATTCTGATGATCTCTCCCTCAACGGTGGGGTTGCAGCAGAATGCACATGTGAAGTGGCATTTACTAAAATTGGAAACTGAGGCAAACACAGTGGGTTGGCTCCCCTGTAGCATGGAGAGGCTAGAGAGCTAAGCCTTAAATACTGTCCAGACTTATTTGCCACTATAGTGCCCAACGTGGATTAAAACCTCCCAATGAGACAGGCTCCCAGGCGACTTTGATTTAGAACTGAGCCATGGGGGAGAGGGGCAGAGTGCCCGGGCATCCCAGAGAAGCAATTTCGCTTCGCAGGAGGTGAATTGTGGGAGCTGGCACCTCAAGCCCTGGGTTCCTACTTCAATAGCTTCCCGCAACAGCAGCCACAGCCCCTCTCCCAATTCAGTAGGAGAAAATGATTCTGGGGGTGGGGGTGTCCTGGAGGCTCAGCCTGGAGCCGATTCCTCGAAACCTTCGAAGGGTTCTGGAAGCACTCGCCCCCTGGATTAAATCTACTTTAGCTCTAACTCCCTAGAGTGGATTTTGTGTCTCATACAGGAAATGTGAGCAATAACAAGAAGCTCATCACTTTTCCTAGTTTATTAAATTCATAAAATATTCGGTATAAAATACTTAAGCCACAAAAGACAAAGAAACAAACTCAATTTATTTTAATTATATTTTGGTCTAATATCATTTGGGCTAGGGTAATTCATATGAACTGTAGTATACACAATTTTATAAACCTAAACCTACACTGTAATTTACCTCATTCATAAACATGAGAGAACTTGACCTACTTTCTAATGTATTCCGCTCCTTGTTGTCTGCATGAATCTGCAGTGACATTTTAAAAGTTGCTCTAATAATTTCCATTATATGAAAATGCATTTTTCATCGATACCATCTTTGATTTTTCTCCCACAAACAAAATACCGTTTTCTCAACAGTTAGCCTGCAAATGTCGTAGGAAACAAGGTGTACAAGGCAGCACATACAAAAGGCTCACCGTTCAAATGGGGTCAATATTGGGTTTCTTGATGGGGGATGAGGGTGGGAGGAGGAGGAGGCAGCAAAGAATGAGGCGATTTTTCCCAAGTCCACACCATGTGCGATGGTGGGGCTGGCTCTCCCTTTGTATCTAACTTGTAGGAAATTATAGAGCACAGCTTTTAAAAGTAAGAATGACCAGACAATATAATGCTTCTATGCTGTCCAATAATTCTCCAATCGCAGCCCATACAGAAAAAAAGAAAAGAAATCCACTTCTATTCAGCCACCTTCCTACTACATCCACATTATGACCTTCAGCAGCCTCCTGAACCTGGGCCTGTTCCCGCTGACAACGGCCTCTTTAATCCACTGTGATGACCCTTCTGAGCGAGGCTTTCCTGTGTTGAACTTCCTATGTCTCCCAAAAGCCCAGAGCAGAGTTTGGCAAGTGATGGTCCACAGACTAAGAATGGTTTTTACATTTTTAAATGGTTGAAGAGAAAATAATTGAAAAAAATAATTATATTTCATGATAAATGAAAATCTTGAAATTCACATTTGTGTCCATAAATCTGGTTTATTGGAACACAGGCCCCCTCGCTTAATTATAAATGGTCTATGGCTGCCTTTTGCACTCCAACAGCAGAGCTGAGTAGTTGCAACACAGACAGTAACCTAAAAATATTTACAACTGGGTCCTTTACCGGAAAAGATTGCTAACTGCTGGACTGGAATGTGAAAGCCACAGCCCTGGGCCTGGCAATGCAGGTCACGGAAACCTGGATCTAACCAACCTTCCTAAGCCCTGTTTTCTTCCACTGAAATGCTCATCTCCATCTCTCCCAGACATGCTCCCTCTCTGTTTCCTGCCCCAAAGCTCTGTGCAGTCTCAGCGGCGTGCAGACATCCTTCTCGCCCTTCATGAAAGGAATCACATCATACATACACTTAACTTCTAGGAGATTAAAAAGAAAAATGATTTTAAGAGTGCCCAATGCTATTCTCCACAGCACTATTTCTAACGGTAAAAGATAACAAACACCCAAATGTCCGGCAACATACAGTTGCTTATGCATTATAAAAGGATATAAGGATAGGACACAAGAATATATATTTTTTTTCAATTGCTACCTAATGGGGAGGGAGAAAACAGAATGGAGAGGGGACTGGGGTAAAAGCAAATAGATCTGATTATGCCTTATGTTATAAATGAGGCTTTGAAACTTTGACAATATTGTGTAAAATTATTTAAATATAAATTTAAAGTGGGAATCTCTAAAAACAGAAAATACAATGAAATCAATGAACCTAACTGTGTATCCAGTTGGAGACACAATCACAGAGAAAAACTATTCCAAATGTCTTTAAAACACAGTTTGTTGTGTCTATATATGCGATAAAGCAGATACAAAACTATGATAGTATTACTGAACTGGGATTCGGGGTGGAAGCTAGTAAAAGTCCTGTATTACTGTGCTATATACCTGAATTTCACCTGGAAGTATTAGTATGAACTAATAATCGGTTTTATCTCTGCTCTGTACACACAAACATACACATACATACATGTATATTCCTTAGTTTGATCCACTAAGATCTAGAAACAATGATAAATCCAGTAGTTATAAACATTCCTAATTTCTATATTGTGCCTCTAAACACTCAAAGAAACCAGGGCTTCTTAAAGAAATGATGACTCTAAGTCTGAAATAAGAAATGGATAAGACAATCCTGTAACATTTTGTTGTGCCACAAAGTACAGAAAAATGCAAAAACACAAGTCATGTCAAAAGGACTAGGAATTAGTTTCCACAAGTCACTTGAATTAGCTTCTACTGGTCAAATATGTGACAATTCCAGTATCAATAAGAATATTTAATTGAAATGCATCAATTATATTGAAAAAAGAAGAAGAAGAAAACACAAGCCAAATAAATAAATAAATAAATAAATAAATAAATAAATCCTCAGTGATCACTTTTAGAGGATGCTGCTAGGGAAAACATTGTTTTGAAAATGAAGGGAAAGTATCAAGCATTTGTCCCGACTTTCCTACATGAATCTCAGGGTAAACAAATAGTTGAGGTTAAATTTATTTTTGCGGCCGTAACCGGTTTGGCTCAGTGGATAGAGCATCGGTCTGCGGACTGAAAGGTCCCAGGTTCGATTCCGGTCAAGGGCATGTACCGTGGTTGCGGGCACATCCCCAGTGAGGGGTGTGCAGGAGGCAGCTGATTGATGTTTCTAGCTTTCTATCCCTCTCCCTTCCTCTCTGTAAAAAAATCAATAAAATATATTTTTAAAAAATTTTATTTTTACATAAGTATTCTTGTATATAAACAAGGAAGGAATGATAGAATTGTAATATCATGTTTTTATAATCACTAATAAATTAAAGGGTCGAGGCAATAATCATCAGTGACCAGTATGTATTTTTTAGTGAAAATACGCTGTCTGCCTGTGATGTATGTAGCCTTGGAGGAAAAACAAACAAACCCAGATCTGAATCTGACTACTGGAGATATAAGTAATAAATCACAGAAAACACAAAGAACAGAGAAACATGTAAAATGGTATCATCAAAGAAGCAATCGTGAAAACCCAGACTGGAAAACTCTATAGCATAGTTTTTTAACCTCAGCACTACTGACATTTTGGGCCAGAGAATCCTTTGTTGTGAGGAGCTGTCCTGTGTTCTGTAGGATATTTAGCAGCATCCTTGGCCTCTACTCACTAGATGCCAGTAGCAATCCCCAGTGGTGACAACAGAAAATGTCTCCAGACATGCCAAGTGTCCCTAGATGGGGGAAGAGGATCCTCCCTATTTCAGAATCTCTGCTCTAAAAGGACAAACAACTCACCTTCTTCAACAAACAAATCACAAGAGTAGGGGTGGGAGTGGCCAGGAGATACAGAAGGGAACCTGTAGATTAAAAAGGGATTAGAGACATCAATCCATTGCAATGTGTAAACTTTATTTGGATCCTGACTCAAAGAAACTTAAAAAGAAGTACTATAGCCCAGACGGCATAGCTCAGTGGTTGAGCGTCAACCTATGAACCAGAAGGTCATGGTTCGATTCCTGGTCAGGGCACATGCCCAGGTTGCAGGTTTGATCCCTAGTGTGGGGTGTGCAGGAGGCAGCCGATCAATGATTCTCTTTCATCATTGATGTTTCTCTCTCTCTCCCTCTCCCTTCCTCTCTAAAATCAATAAAAATATATTTTTTAAAAAGAAGTACTATAAGGCAATTGAAGAAATTTTAACATTAATTTGATATTTAATGACATTAAGTAAGTACTGGTAATTTTTATGTTTTTGGTGTGATAAGATAGTTAGATACGTTTTTAGTCCTTTTAGAGCCATATACCGAAATAATAACCGAGGAAAAATAAAATAGCAAAGATGCACTTAAAAACAATTGGTAGGAAAAGAATAGTATGTATTGATGAAATAAGACTGGCTAAGAATTATTTAGCATTGAATCTGGGCAATGGGTATGTGGTTCACCATATAATTCTCTTCACCTTTAAACGTGTTTGAAAGCTTCCGTAATTACAATCTGGCAGGCAGCTCCTCTCCCATTCCTCTCAATGAGCATGTAAGTCCCACAATGACCATGGCAGGGATGTAAGAATTTACAGTTCCCTGGGCTTGCTCAGTTTCTAAGTGCCTCCTGGGGTCCTATCTGGATGCCAAGAGTTCTTCTATTATTTACAATGTGGCCCTTAAATACAGGAGCCGACTACTTAGCAGCAATCTATTCCTAAGCTTTGAGAAAAGCCCACTGTGTTGAACCGACTGGGAGATAGGATAATTGCGTCTAGTGTGACATCTTCTTAAAGGATAGTCATGAGCAACTGTGTTTATATGAAATTTTTGTTTTAAGTGCTGAATTTAGAAGTTCACTCCCAAGTAAAGAATGAAATTTTGCTCATCTTGGAAGGAGCCAAGTCCCCACTAGCCCTAAACAGCCCACCTCAGACCCTTAAAACGTACATAAACTAACCCAGAAATAAATGTTACTTTCTTTCAAAGGCCTACTCTACTCATTAGAAATACCCACTTCTTTCTCTAAATTTAATCTCTTTGCTTATTCACCATAGATACTGCGGTCTCTCTGGAAATGTGTAGACAAAAACAGAACAAGGCCATGTCATTATAGCCTCCAGTGTCCATTTTTATGTCAGTGCTTCCTAGTTCAGGGTATTGAATGTGCTTCCTCTGAGTCCCAGCTTCTGAGAAGAGTGGACAGAGGGGGCAAGAGCCTCACTTCCACCGCTGTCCCCCGCGCCTGCATCAAACTTCCCAAAGGGACGGCAGAATTAACCGAGCATCCTGGAGCCAAACCGTCTCCGGCAGGGGAGACTGCATCCTGATTCACTGCTTAGAGGCGAAGAAATGAAAGAATATGTAATGTCTGGGGGGAACACTTAGGGTCCAGAGACAAGAAAGACTTTTTAAACTTCATTTATTTCCTTCTCTCGCTGAGGGACTGGGTTCTATAAAAGTCTTCCTTTTATAGAACCTTTTATATGAAGCTACTTTTCAGGTGTAGAATAAAATGTTGAGCGAGATTTAAATTGTCCTAATACATTCGTCCCTCGAAATCACTTGTGCCCAAGTGTCACTGGGCTTCTATAACTATGAGGATCAGTGATCTTTGTATAATGGAACCAAAAATGTCTCACACAGATTACTTCTCTGTCCAGCACTCTTTCCTAACCTTAAAAGCAATCAACAGATATGAAAATAAAAAATCGCCACGTCAGAATTAACCATGGCAAGATGATGGGAGGTTACTTTGGACCGCTTATCATGATCAACTTTAAATGTGGATCAGCACCCTAGTCACCACTGTAAATACTGACCCCTATCTATTCATTAAGCCGTGACCTCAGTAAGGCCAGATACCTCCTCCATAAGGAAGTGAGGCCCATCTCTGAAGATTGCCCTTTCATTCAATACTTATTTGAGGAACTAAACATAAAGAGGTCAGATGTGTGGAGACTAAGCACTACTTGCACCGAGGCAGCACATTGTTAACGCTGCCGCCCTGACCTAACGGATGTAACAAAGATGGACCCCAACCGCTGCCACCCACTGGGAGATAACAAGTTCATGGAGAGACTGCTGCTTCCACTGCCAACGCTTCCATGGGGTCTGCATAGTGAGGAGGGAGCAGCCCGGAGAGGGAAAAACGCCAACGCTGCATGAGGGACCCACCTGCCATCCATCTGGTCACTGCCATAATAGTCACTTACTAAATACAGTTACACAGAAGATGTATGCAGACCACTGCATTCGTGAGAGAAAAGGAAGTGTGGAAAGTAAAACTTGATTGTTTTTCCAACCTTCCCTCTAAAATAACTACCAAAGCACACCGCATATTAACATAATCCAATGTACCTGACTCACACACATACTTGAGGCTCTAAGAAAACATCTGGATCAGCAACCACCACTGACAAAGCACCTTTCCAACCTACCAGCAGGGCTGAGTGGGGAGCCCCATTCCTCACTTCAGACTCACAAAGGGAACATGATGCAGGTGAGGATATTCCCGTTGCCAGTCACAGAATTCGGTACCATGAGCTGCTGGCCACACAGCAGCCACAGAAGGAGGTGATGGGGAATGAAGCGGAGCCGAATTTCCTAGAGCAGCAGTGCTTTTCTGGGGAAAGATGAAGGTCTACTGAGGAAAGTAAGAGGTTCTGAAGACAGAAGTCTTTTCTAACCTGTGAAACCACAGCTGGCACCACACCCCAGGCAGCCCCGAGGTCTAAGAAGCACCTCCCAGTGGAGGCCTTGGAGGCTTCCCTTCCGGATCTCAACATCTTAGTGTCCAGAGTGTGAATGACAACATCTGTTCCATTCTGGTATGAGGCTGGTATGAGGACTGCAGCAGACACCAGGCCTCAGCACCTAGGTGCTAACACATCAGGGCCTCAGTGAATGATGGCGAATTTCAAAGACCAGGCTGCTGCCCCTTCAGAGACACCAGGGCCTGAGGTTGCTTTTCTAACAGTAGTCACAGTTTCTCCTGGTCAACAGCACTTATTGAGAGGCAGGCAGCACATGGAAATCAAAATGTTCTGGCTGAAGGTAGAGGAGGAGGTGCTGTGGGAAAATAAAGTGGGTTCTGGGTAAGATGGGAAGACAGAGTCTAGGAAATGTTGAGGCTTTGTTCAGGGCAGCTGGTGACCCGTGAAAGGGAGAATCCATTCAAACATAGTCCGCAGCCGGGCCCAGGTGTGAGGACAAGAGGCTCAGAGAGGAAGGGTTCCCAGACATGTGCCAGGCCCTCACTCTGCTGTCAGAGGAAGGAATGTAATCCCACCACACCATTTGGCTGCCATGGGAGCAGCAGTTACCTACCTGTAACAGAGTACATGCTGCTTCTTGGTTTTAACATTCAGAATCAAGTTACAGGTAAATCCTAGAAGACGTTACCAGATTAAAGAACATATAAAATTAAACATACAGTTGCCCAAGATTTGAGCCTTTTCTGTCTATTAATGGGAGGGGGGAGTGTCTCTAGGAGACAACAAGAAGAGGCTGCATGTGTCATCTGAGGGCACAAGGAAAGACGGACAGTGAATCAGTGCAGAGAGGGAGGGAGACAGGGATGCTAATCAGTGATCACAACAAGATACCACGAAAGTGCCTTTAAATCCGATAAAGTGAGAAATGTTGCCCTAAGCATTACATTTATACATGTGGAAATCCCCACTAAAGCAGCAAAGGATGGTCTATAAGCTGGG
>NW_005355159.1:2913430-2945040 GCF_000412655.1 Myotis brandtii
GGCGGGGGGTGGGGGGGTGGGGGAAGTGAAGGAGTTAGAATAAGACATGTTGCTTTTCTATTCTGTAATGTTTTCTATTTCTAGCCACTTGCATACTTGACTTTGACTGATATTCTTTTAAATAAAAGATCCTTGATAACACGATTGTTTAGATCAGTAGGATTTTACTCAAATTTTATCAGGCCTTACAGTGCTGTGGGGAGACCACTGCAGCTGGACTTCCAGTGTGTTTACTTTATTTTAATCTTAGTCAAGTCATGTTTAAACTCTACAAGTGCACTAGCCATTTTATGATTCTGAAAAGCTGTCCAATTCTGAGTTGTTGTAAACAGAATAAAATGGCTCTGATGATCATTCTAGGTCCTCAGAATATAGGACTTCACAGAAAAAAAAAGAAGAAAAAAGTGGTTCCAAAAGTTTCACATTCCATAGTAGAAGAGTTAAATGCAGGCACGAGCATTCTAGAACATTTGAGTCTATGAAATCCAATCAATTATTAGACAGAAAAGGCTCAAATCTTGAGTTCTTCAGGAGGGCTTTTTAACATTGGAAAAAGATTAACTGATAAGCATAAATACCCTAAAAGCTCAAGGAAGCAGCACATTCTATTATGCCCCTGGATAAGTATAATTATGAGAAACAATCTGGAAAGTGTTATTGTTGTTGTTCTGAAACATTTACTAAGCACAGACAGCAGAGTGAGGGCCTGGCACATGTCTGGGAACCCTGATCAAGGAGATGATGCTAATTAGCACGATGCTAATTAGGACTCCCAGCCACTCAGAGAGCCAGCAGTGGGGGAGCAAGTGGCAGTGTTTACAGTTAACAAGCAGAGCAAGCCAAAGAATTCAGCTAATGGAACATGGCAGGAAGACACCAGTGCATTGCGGATTACATTTTTTTATGGAGAAAAGTAAGCAAGGAACAACTTATCTTTACTGACGTCATTGCCTTTAAGTGGCCGATACAGAATGACAAACAGCTATGTAGACTGTGCTTTAAGTTTTTATGGAATCAATAGCTTCCCTAAACAACAGTGGGAACTAAAAATTCCCAGAGAGCCAAAAACAATGTTTTTCATTTAAAATCGGGTTTTAAATATTTTTCTTACAAGCCTGCAAGGAAAATGGAGATAAGTTCAGAATATTGCATTTATTTTCAAATCTGGACTATGCCACAAGTCATTAAGCAAAATGCAAAACAAGTCATTTATCATAAACCCCCACCTCCCTCTACTTATTCATGCACACACTCTCTCATATGCCGACACACAACCCTTTAAAGCATCATGTTTATTCCCCCGAAGCATGGCTGTCTCAAATTCGTAATTGCTCATCCCTACAAGATCTTACCAAGCATGGCCTGGCCTTCTGAGAGGCTCAGAACATGATTGATTGATTACATTGTTCATTCATTAAATTTTATTCAGACTTGGACTGGCTCAAATCCCTTAAAGCAATTCCCTTCCTCTGGTTTATGTCAAAATAAAAGCTCCTGCTAGCATTTATTCATGTCTTTAGACACTTTCAGAAAAGTCAAGATTTCAGGTAATCTCTCATGTTCCTATAATTTTAAGACAAACGTTTCTGTTGTTGACATAATTTCTTCCCAAAAAGGGTAGTGAGATAAATAACCCCCCAGGGGGTGGGGGGAAGGGAAGCAACCCAACTGAAGCATATAAACCAGAGAGTGAACCCAGAGTTGGTTGATAGAGGGAAAGCAACCAGGTAAGTCTGCCAAATTTCCTGTGAGTTCCCCAGAAAATAGGCATGTAAAACAAACAAAAGCCAGAAATGGTTCAGGGAGGAATTCTAAAGGACTGAACCACTATATTCCAATCGATGTAGACCCTGGTAGAACGTCACAGAACTTCCAGAAGCAGCCAGGATTAGGCAGGCATTTTGGAATAGGAGGTATGGTTGCTCCTCCCTCACATCATTTTACTGTCCTAATAATTTAGCCCATTATCACCTCGGTCCTCCACCCACCCTACAGCTCACACACATCCCCAGGGAGAAGTACAAGGGAAGGCTAGTTTTCAGTTCTGTACAGACCCACAGCATAGAAATCCACCTGACATGCTCCTCTCAGATCTGAAAACTTGGGAAAGGCTTATGTTTCTGTTTCCTATACACTGTGCCCAAGCCCTTCAGCCAGACCAGACCACCTACCATCTTCTGCAGGTTCTCAAAGGACATCCACAGAGGATCCCAAGGCAGGACATCTCCTTTCCTCTGCCCTTCCCCATGCCTCCGAACTCTTGCCTGTGACCTCCACCCCTCCATCCCAGCTTTGTGCTCCTGGCACTCGGTTTTGGATGGGTCTCCCTAGAGATGGACATTCAGCCCACCTCACCCCTAGCTCTCCACACCCCCACACCACAGGCAGACACTAATATGTGAAATACCACCTCACCAGAGGTGGCCTACAATAGTGTAAAGGGAAGATTCTCTATTCTTTGCTGTCAGTCTTCATTTTTGCATTGACTGCAAGGTGGCTCACAGCTAAATTTAATGTTCACACGAATGAGCCACTTTTGTTTGAGTTTCCCAACAGAACAATCCCTCATCTTCTGCTTGACCTCTGACCTCTCTTAGTTCCAGCATGCTAGCTGTCACGGCATTTTCTGGAAATAGCTGATATATATAACTAGAGTACATCCCTTTCCAGTTACAGAAGAATGACACCGTTTTGGAGGCAGACGACTCCTTAGCAGTCATATACCCCAATATTTCCCAAATGCCAGCCCTCGGGCCAGTTCTGGCTAGTTCACAGCTAACTGGTCAGCAGAGACAGGACAAAGAAGCAGGAAAAGAAGGGCGTTTTCATCATGCTAAATACATACAGCCTAAAGACAATTTATGACAGCCTACTTTTTTAGTATTAAAATATTTCTTCCCTCATGAAATGATGTTAGTAGACGGTACTTATTTTTTAAAATAAACCTTTAATTATGAAAAATTTTAAACACAAAATAGAACAATATGCAAATATGTAGTAAACCCTCCTATACTCATTCAGCTTTAATAATCATCAACTATGTTTATAAATAGCCACCCCAAATATAGTAAACATTGGTCCTGAATTTTTTTCCCTATTCTACAAAATCTATAAGCATGGAAATAACTAGGCTGGGCCAGCCTATACATTTTATGGAGACCAGCAGCATTAAGTAATCTGTCCTCAGCTGTGCAGCTGGTCAAGTACAGAACTGGCACATCTGGTGTGCCAGGACACAGGCTTTGAGAGTAGAAGCCAATCCTTTTTCACCTGGCAGACTGCAGTCGAGGCCTGCCCCAGACCCACAGTGTAGATGGCTTCCTTCCCTGCCGTTGTTATTTCTTACACACTGCTTGAGATCATGCAGCCACAACCCGGACAAGCAGAGGGAAAAGCCAATACTCTATAACCAAAGTTCACTTTACCTCATGCTAGAGCAGTGGTTCTCAACCTTCCTAATGCCGCGACCCTTTAATACAGTTCCTCATGTTGTGGTGACCCCCAATTTCATTGTTACAAATTGAACATAATTAAAGCATAGTGATTAATCACAAAAACAATATGTAATTATATATGTGTTTTCCGATGGTCTTAGGCGACCCCTGTGAAAGGGTCGTTCGACCCCCAAAGGGGTCGTGACCCACAGGTTGAGAACCGCTGTGCTAGAGCAATCGCATGCCATCCCTGGAGAGCTCCAGGAACTACCACGCAGTTTCAGTGCAAATATTATTGGAAGTTTCTACATTACTTCCTTACCCAGCACTTTAAAAAGGGGGGTTTATGAAGCAAACATATGTGAATAAATGAGAATTCATACAATAAAGTAAAAAACCAGCTACTCACCCCCTCTTATAACCACCCACCATTACCCCACCAACCAACTACCAGGTGGAGTATTAAATTGAAAGGGAAGTAATAAGACCGGGCAAGTACACTCTGGCCTTACAGAACCATGGTAAAAATCAAACAAGAAAGTATAAGTGATGATATTTTAACACTTTATCAAACTTTAAGAATGAAAGGCTGTATCTTTTTTAAAGGACTCACCTGAATTCTCAGTTTATGGAGAGTCGATTTCCCTGAATATATCCTGAAGCATCAGAGAAGCCTTCAGCAGCAATAACTAAAATAATAATAAAAGCCATCAGAATCAAGTAATGTTACAGACATCAGTGTTTGGGGAAAAAATCTCAATCTATACATTTGGTCATTCCCCCACCTCTCCCCCCGCCCTCACTAATCATGAAGGGAAATAACTCAGGAAACAATGAATTTCCGCTGCAACACATGGGCTGGGGATATTCTTTACCAACAGGGAATTAAGGTCCCAAGACACTTATTTCGAAGACCAAAATTATGTTACTGTTGGCAAAGAGGCAAAACACATTATTTTCTTCCCTGTAGTAGAAATGCTTAATGGCTTTGAATTTAAACAAAGACCAGATATATACATCGCCCTCCCTACCCCCACCAAGGTTTAAAACAAAAACCCCAGGCATTGCAAATTAACCTACATGAGCTCTTCTGGTCTTGTTCACTTTTTCCCTACTTAGTTCCTTTAACACGTCTGTGAAGGGGTCCTTTCTTGCTTCAACTGTTCCCACTTCATCCCCAGTTCTCCGAGGAACTGAAAACTGACTATTTAACACCTTATTCCTCAGAAACCCAATTTGAAGCAGAGAATCACCATAATCAATTGTAGGAATCAACAAAATGAGCCAGCCACAGCTAATAAGCACAGTCTGAGTGAGAGCACAGATGAATCAATGAAACAGAGTAAACATCCAGATATAGAACTATCCCTATATAATCAGATCTGTGTAGGTAGGCATGTGAGGCTAGTTAATAAATGGTGTTGGTTTGCTCTTTAGGAGGAAGGAAAAATATAGATCTCTCTTCATACTTATGATAAAAATAAGCTCAAAATAGAATTAGGTGAATACTAGAAGAATACACAGATGAATGGTTTTATAATATAGGGCTAGAAAGGGCCTTTCTTTTTAAACATGACATCATGACATTAAAATCTGAAACTATTAAAGGATTGAGATATTTGGCTGAGTACATTTTTTAATATTTCAAATATATGAATGGTAAAAACAAATCAAAAGTAAAAATGAGAACACTTATATTTTGGTTAAAAGGTAAAATAAGACACACTAGGTAAAATAGTTATATAAGAAATTTATAAAACGTTGCTATTCTTATGCAAAAAAAAATGTTTTAAAAACCAGTAAGTAAATTAATACTCCCCTCAAAACGGACAAAGCAAATTAAAAAACTTTCTATAAGAAAGTTTACTCAACTATATTAATAATGAAATAATTCAACTCTAGAACATTGAGACTTATTTAGCACCTGTCAAACTGACACTTACCAAAGATTGACAATAGCCAATGTTATAGAAATATCTCATAATGTAGCCACTTAAGCAATTATGTCAGCATGTAAAATAGCATACTCTTTGACCCAGCAATTCTATTTCTAAATAAGTTACTCAAAGTAGAAAAATTAATATACATAGAATTGTTTATAATTATGAGAAAATAAGTAAATAAATGTCCTAAAGGTCCACAAATAGACATGTTAAATAAACTACATGGACACTGAAAATCATGGAGGTTGCCAGAGGCTAAGACCAACAACTAGTTAGCATAATTATGCAAGAAGTCTGCTGGAAGGCTCATGGACTTTAATATTCAGCAAGGGCTGAAAATCAGCATAATATGCCCTGCTTTTGGCTGAATGGCTGAAGGCAATCCCCTAACCCAGTGGTCGGCAAACTCATTAGTCAACAGAGCCAAATATCAACAGTACAATGATTGAAATTTCTTTTGAGAGCCAACTTTTTTAAACTTAAACTATATAAGTAGGTACATTGTTATTAACTTAATTAGGGTACTCCTAAGGCTTAGGAAGAGCCACACTCAAGGGGCCAAAGAGCCACATGTGGCTCGAGAGCCACAGTTTGCCGACCATGGCCCTAACCTGATCATCATTTTACTGTTTACCAAACTTTACCTTTGATATGCCTGTTTGCTTTGGTAAAGGGCAAATGTGTATTCTAGTAAATAAAAGCTAATGGGTCCGAGAATTCAGAGAGCCTCTCTGCTAGAGAGTAAGGTCTCCACCTGGCTCCCCCATGCCTTCTAAATTTATATGTCTTGTCTAGTGTATCCATTTGTGCGCAGCCCCTTCTCCAGACCTTGAACCCTACCCGCAAATGGATGCAGGTCTATATGTATTCACAGGTCTATATGTATTGTTATGAAAAGGCATCTATGATATACTTCTGAGTGAATAAAACAGGCAAATGACTGTAAACAGTTGATTCCGTTTGTGTGTGTGTGTGCAGGTCTATGTGTGTGTGCACATGAGAGAGTGAGTGTGTGTGTGTGTGTGTGTGTGTGTGTGTTTTCCTGGATGTCTAGAAGAATGTTTATCAAAATAGTTATGATTAGCCCTGATTATCAGAATTTTAGAGAATATTTGTGTGTGCAGCTATGTGTGTGTGCACATGAGAGAGTGAGTGTGTGTGTGTGTGTGTGTGTGTGTGTGTTTTCCTGGATGTCTAGAAGAATGTTTATCAAAATAGTTATGATTAGCCCTGATTATCAGAATTTTAGAGAATATTTAGTTTGTTTATACTGTAGAATTTCATGTAATGAACCTGAATTTTTTTCCAAAGAATACGATTGAGCTATTTTTAAATCTCATGCTCAAATGTAAAGTGATAAACTGCATAGATTTCTACTTTCCTTCTCTGTCAGCTTTTCTCTTACTTTAGTGAGGTTTGTGTCACACATGTGCTTGGGGAGAACGCTCATTACAGAGTTCCCTTCCTGATCTGCGGGTCCTATTCACTCCCCAGGGCTACTTCATCATTGCCTTTGAGTTCCTAAGACATACTTGTATCCTTATTATAATTCTCTTTTTACTTAAGCTAGCTCAAGTTAATTTGTTACTTGTGACCAAAGGAGAACCAGTAATACAGTGCTTTTTATTTTCCACCTTCTCAAGCATTCCATCCCATTTGAAAACACATAAATAGATCCTATCATCACATTGATGAAGATTTACAATGTCATGTACTGTTTACAACTACAGATGAAGTAATCAAAGCAAGAAGCACAAAGCTAGTATAACAAAGGCAAAAAACTATTTCAAGAGATAGCCAAATTCCTTCTTGACTAATAAGAGAATTGGTGAAAATAGTATTTGAATAATAAGAACAAAAGGGACATACTTGTCCAGATGAACCATTTCTATGGTTAAAATATTCTCCATTATAATATTTTTAACCACTCCACAGATTTCTTTTTATTGGGTTATATTTATATGTGAAGAGCTTTTTTATTTCTATTTGGACTATAAAATACAGAAATGTATTCCCATAATGGGGCCCTTTATATTCAATTTATCTCCAGCAAACAAATATATTTTTCACATTTTCCTATTTTTATAGGTTCTGAAATTCCATGTCATACATGAATCCTCATAACACCATAATTACAAACCTTGTTAAAGAACCATAATCCCTTGTGGATGTACAAATCCCTCTGTAGGTGTGTTAATGTAAAGTACAAATCTAGTTAATTCCCTGTCACCTCCTGGGGGCTCTCCCTGCCCCTCAAAATCTCCCTCGATGGTGATGGACAATGGACAAGAACCACTACCAATTTCAGAGAGGAGCAATCACGAGGCTTAAAGTAACTCTGTCTCCAGAACATAACTCAAACAACCCACCGGGCTACTAGGGCCAACCCTCTGTTCTGACCCCTCCTCAGTGCAAGGGGATCTTTCTCATTGGATGGATGGGGAGCCAGCCAAGTCCATATTTGAGGCTGAGATGTATTAGGATTTATGAGACAAAACACTGCATTTAGGGGAGGCAATAACACAATGGTTAAAAGTAAAATGATTGATCCTGGTTCTGTCATTTACCAGTCATTTGGTCTCGGGGTGCATTAGACTCTCTGTACCTCAGTCTCCTCCTCTGTAGGAATGCCCAGCAAAACGGCTGGCGTGAGGATAAAAGGAGATAATGTACCTAAAACAATGAAGAGTGCTTAACAGTCAAACACAGTCTTGCTTGAGCTCCAGCTCAGTGGGAGCAGGGATGAAGCACGCCATTGTTTGCAGCCTACAGAACCCGGGGACAGAATATGTCCCTGTGCAGAACAGTTAATACTTACAATGCTTATTTTAAACATGACCCTTCCAATTAAATAGAAGGTGCCAGGAGTTTGTTATTTAAAAGAACCTTGCCTTAAATTAGCCTTCTCCAGATCATCAAAGAATAAATCATTTGGCAGCTCCCACATTATACCTTTTCTGGAGTATTTCAAGAAGCATAGATGTGACCAAAAAAACACCAAAAGCTATTGGCTAAAACACCTATAATCAACCGAGGACATTAGGGCGGGACTTTACTTCTGCATCCCAGGTCACCTCCTACTTGCTTGGGAAGCTTCAACACACTTCTCAGAGTCCCAGATCACTCGCCACCAAAACAGAGATGGTAATACTCAGCTATTTCAGATGTGGAAATGAAAGGAGAGAGTATAGGTCAAGTTCTTAACACAGTGCCTGGAGCCCAGTAAGTGTCCAGTAAATGGTACATCTACTATCAACTATCATCTTAACCACATTAAAGAGAGAAAAAACACATTAAATAATGTGATTAAGAACACACAAGGCACTTCCTCACAGTGAGGGTGTTATGGACTCTTGAGTTCACTTAGCATGATCCCCACAGTAATGAGGGGCCAAGCTGAAGGGGACCCGAGGCAGCAGGGGGGTCTGGAGCTATACAGGGCCTGCATGAGGCATGTGGCTGAAATCTCACTGTGTGGTACAGGTCCCAAGCGACCAAAAACACATTTGCCCTAAGATTTCTTCAAAAGGCAGGGAAGGGTGCAACACCACATTCGAGCTTTGCCCTAACACCTTCTGCACAAGCATAAAATCAGAAGATGGGCCCATGTGGGCATCATCTCAAGGAATTTTGCTGCCCAAAGTTAACAAGAGTGCTTTTATAACATAAGGCCAATTGAAGCAGAAAAAATCCACTAAATCTAGCTAAATCAATAAGCCAAGTATACCATTCTTAGCTTGAAGTTATCATTAACGTTTGACATATTACTAATCCCTCAAAATCATGAAATCTAATAAGGAAAGAAATAAACCAGCTAGTGCTTCAGTGGCTAAAGATAGAAAGAACCAAAGAGAGAAAACAGGAAGAATTTTTAAAACAAAATTCTCCCAATTTTCTCCAACTTCTACCATTTGCCAATGGTAAATGGTATTTTCTCAGAAACCTTGAGAAATTTCCCACTGAAAGTACTAGTACAGCTGAACGATTGCTATCCAGCTCTGCTAGGTCTGAAGCTCTCTGATTCAAGGGGGAAACGTCCAATTCTCATTTCCTGGCTTCTGTTTCCTGATTTCCCAGCTAGAAGCTGAGTGCTAGGAACTGGGCCCAAAAGAAGCTCAACAAAGCACAAGCTTGAAGCACCAATGCCCAAGGCCTTCGGAGGTGAGGGCCTTCGGAGGTGAGAAGAAATACGCCACCTTAGCCTTTGCAGGGCCAGGAGAAGAGCTCCAGAGACCCCTCTGGAGTCCTTTCAAGGCAGCATTCCAGCAAAGGAGGAAGTAGGAGGTGTTACAGGCAAAAATAAAAATAAAAAAATAAATTCTCTTATAAATGTGGGAAATGCTGGTTCAAACAAAATTAAGGAGTTTCTTTAATGCAGAACATTTTAGACGCTTTAGTATGATAATGTTGATGATGAATAAATGGCTCCTGCCTTATTTGTACAGACTTCTTTACTTTCAGGGTCTATGTCTTGGGACAAGTGCCACACACATCACTTTGGGGGGAAAAATAATGTTATAATTAGTTCTTTTGTGCAAAAGAGTATTGAAGGCTCACTGTGTCCCACTACACTCACAATTACATAACTTAGCCCAAAGCCCCTAAGACAGTGGTTCTCAACCTTCCTAATGCCACGACCCTTTCATACAGTTCCTCATGTTGTGGTGACCCCCCAACCATAAAATTATTTTCGTTGCTACTTCATAACTGTAATTTTGCTACTGTTATGAATCGTAATGTAAATATCTGATATGCAGGGTGTCCCATTACACTCACAATTACATAACTTAGCCCAAAGCCCCTAAGACAGTGGTTTTCAACCTTCCTAATGCCACGACCCTTTCATACAGTTCCTCATGTTGTGGTGACCCCCCAACCATAAAATTATTTTCGTTGCTACTTCATAACTGTAATTTTGCTACTGTTATGAATCGTAATGTAAATATCTGATATGCAGGATGTATTTTCATTGTTACAAATTGAACATAATTAAAAAATAGTGATTAATCACAAAAACAATATGTAATTATATATGTGTTTTCCGATGGTCTTAGGCGACCCCTGTGAAAGGGTCGTTCGACCCCCAAAGGGGTCGCGACCCACAGGTTGAGAACCGCTGCCCTAAGAGATCAGTCAGTGGTGCCATGTTAGCGCAAAGTAGTGCGAACTGGTTTACTAGGAGGACAAGAGAAATGATAGAACTACACCGCCTTACTTCGCTCTGTCTTTATATGTTTTTCACACCTGGGAAAACAGAGATGCCGTTAATTCCTCCTTGTTCTATACCTCAGTTTCCCTTCCCTCAAAATTTTAAACACACTTATAATAAATCGCAATTAGTAATGTGGGTGACTAGAATGTAAGCTTCATGAGAAAAGGAACTGTACTTAGTACAGGACAGCCCCAGCCCTTAAACAGTGTGGGTACAAGAATGCCCCATAAATATTTGAAGATGTGAATAAAGGAATCAATAAATAAGTTTATGTAGGTGTATCATTAACTCATTTTATAAACTGGCCAAAATATATATTCTACAGTCTTTTATTTTCAGTTGACTTTGAAATGCTCATTCTAAAGCAATTCATCTTTCTTTTTCTCAGAAAGTGTTATTTTTTCTATTTCACTCCCATCATAATCTCCCATCCTTTGCAACTCCACCACCACTACCCCCTCCCCCCCACACACACACACGCACACACACACAAAGGTATTCCTTCTTATGACTTCTGGGTTAGAAGGAAATTTCTGTCTCTAGACCTAGTACCATATTCAGTACATTATTACAGCCAATTATTTTCAATAAAAGCCAAATTAACTAACATTCAAAAGACTAGGAATTTCAATTAATCAGAACTACACAGCAGTTCTCCTTTGGGAGAAGGAAGAAGAAACACATTTATCTTCTAGAAAGCACCTATACACAAATAAGCTTTTATCACCAGTTTGCTGCAAAAGGCAACTGAGCATGGAATACAGGTATCAAGAAATAATCTATACCATTAATTTCAATATTCTGAACATAATGTTTAAAATAACCCTGAGAGCCCTGGCCAATGTTGATCAGTGGTTAGAGCGTTGACCCTTGCACCAAAGGGTCGCAGGTTCAATCCCCAGCCAAGGTCGGGGCGCATGCCGGAGGCAACCCAATCGATATTTCTCTTTCTCCTCTGTCTCTCTCCCCCTCCCTTCTTCCTTTCCATTCTCTCTGAAAAGCAATGGAAAAAATATCCTCGGGTGAGGGTTAACAAAAAACAAACCAAAAAAACCCTGAGATGTTGCAACATCGTCAAATGAACTAATAAAAAATGTTTTTTGCTAAACTCAATTCACTATGAAAATCTGACAACACATTTTAGAAAAATTTGCAACAGTTGTTTGTTTGTTTTAAGGGAAGGGGGTGAGAATAACAAGGAAATACTGCTCGAATTTGGTCATTCGGAAAAGTCAATGAAATAGATTTTCCCCACCACCATGCCTCCTACAAAGCAGGTAGTGGCCAGGGTGTTCCTATTTGCAGTCCCCAAGTTTTGCTTGGGCTATATTTCCATCTACTGCAGCTTTCTGGCCCAGTCCCAGCTGTGTGCCAGCTCCCTCCACCACTGGAGTAAACAGGCTAGGAAGTCAGCTGAGTTGTATCCTTGGCTCCCAAGGATATCCAGGACTGCTACCTTACCTCCCACCTGCCCTGCCCCAGCATCCTGCGCCCCAGCAGCACCGAGTCAGCACTCCTTGAACCATGCACCCTCTGAGCTCTTCCCCTGCAGTGGCCTTTGACCTCTAGTCTCCCATGCCTAAAATGGCCTTTCTGCATAAATGTCATGATACATTTGTCCAAACCCATACACAGTAATGTACAACACCAGGAGTGAGCCACGCTGTAAACTACAGACTGCATGATGATGCTGTGTCAATGTAAGTACATCAATTGTAACAAATGCTCCACTTAGGTGCGGAATGTGGACAGTGGGGAGGCTTTGCGTGTTTGGAGAATGGGCGTATGGGAACTGTCCATACTTTCTGCTCAATTTTGTTTTGAATCTAAAACTGCTTTAAAAACAAAATCTTAAAAATTATAAACAAACAAAAAGTTTAAAATTCCATTAAAAAAACAAACAAAAAACATGAGCAAGAAGTGAAGGGTGAACCCGGGCCAGTGTGGCTCAGTTGGTTGGGCGTCGTCCTGCGCACCAAAAGGTTACTGGTTTGATTTCCAGTCAGGGCACAGTCAGGGTTGTGAGCTTGATCCCCCAGTAGGGGGCGTGCAGGAGGCAGGTGTTCTGCTCTCACATGGAAGTTTCTTTCTGTCTCTCTCCTTTTCTCTCTAAAAACAAAACAAAACAAAAAATGAAAGAGAGAGAGAGAGAAGGAAAGAAAGAGAAAGAAGTGAAGGGTGAGATACAGCAATGCAGGAGCCCCCCAGGCACCAAAGCCAGAGAACCTCTCATGGGGCCCTGTCCACGGCAGGGCAGAGCCTGAGGAGAAGCTTTGAGTGAGACAAGGTGGGCTTGGCTCTAGGAAGCAGCGATGGAGGGCCTGAGGTCCTCCTGGCCAGCTAGAACCATCACTTGCATATACCAGAGTCGTCAGGTTGAACAGCGGCTGCCCATGCAGACCTCCAACCTGCTAGAACAACCCTGAGAAGTTACATCCTCCACTTCTATTCTCACTGCCACCTCCACCTTGAATGTGAAGACTACTCCCCCATGCCAGTACCTGGAGAACTGCTCCTACAGTGAAAGAAACTATCCAGCCAAAGATCATGCGGAGAGAATATGACTTCCTCAAGGGTGAACCACCTGGTTTTCCTGACCAGTGGGAAATGCATCAACTGTAATGGAATGGCCCGGGACTGCAGCCAGGAGAGGGAGCAGGCATCCTGTTGAGGAGACATGTTAACCCCCTGTGAGTGTGCATCTGGGCTCCTTCCTCCAGCCCCTAGAGCAGCGGTTCTCAACCTGTGGGTCGCGACCCCTTTGGCGGTCGAACGACCCTTTCACAGGGGTCGCCTAAGACCATCCTGCATATCAGATATTTACATTACAATTCATAACAGTAGCAACATTACAGTTATGAAGTAGCAACGAAAATAATTTTATGGTTGGGTCACAACACGAGGAACTGTATTTAAAGGGCCAGAAGGTTGAGAACCACTATTCTACAGAAAGCCACTGTTCACCTGACAGCAGCAGGCTTTATCCCACTCTGGGCCCTCGCAGCTGCCCTTGGGATTCATGCTGTCCTGTCTCCACCCACACCTTGATCAATCTTGCAGGCGATAAATCTTCCTTCGATTGTCCTCATTTGCGTGCGCCTTTGGTCTCCTTTTGACTGAGACGGGTGCACCACGGGATGGCTGTCTGGGATGCGGGGGGAGGACACCGGTGGGGGACGATCCAGTTCCTAAAATACGGCGTTCCCCTTAGGAGACATTGTCAAGCATCCCGAGCTGCTCTCGGGAAAACAAACGAGGTGGCAGGGCGTGGGGTTGTTGGAGAGGCGCCTGGCGCGCCCGCTCTCTGCACAGCTGTCCTGGCTGTCAGACAAGGTGGCGTCCTCTATGGAAGTTTACACACTGTCACTTAGATGAGAAAAACTGATCCCCAGGGAATCGGCAGCAATCAGTGAGTCATCGCAGATGCCACTACGGGGCGAGACAGCGGTGGGCCCTGGCTGGCCCAAAGCCTCTTCTCCTTTCCTTTGGGGACGTCAGGTAGTGTTGGGAATGTGCTGAATTGTGAGTAGCAAAAATTACTAGTTGCACACTTAATCATTGTGAATACTGATCGAGCGCTGCATGCCAGGCACCGTGTGGTGCCCTCCCTCAAGCAGCCTCCCTTCCCATGGTTGCCCCTTCTCTTGCCATTCTCTGAATTTTCTTGTGTCATGTAAATTTCTGCAGAACGTGGCAATTCATTATATCATGTTGTAGTCCTTCAAATGCTGGTTCCACATGACAACAACAGGTAAGGCAGACTCAAGTGCCCAGCACAGAGCCTACTGCTGGGTCACCCAAGGCCAGTAGCATGCTGGTCCCCTTACACTCCAGCTGGGTGAACGTGGGCAATGAGGGTCCTCTGAGCCTCACTTCACCCCATAAAAGGCTGGAACACCTCCCTCACTTCAGTAAAGACCTGGGGTAAAATATGCCTGCAACAGATACCGACCTTTTTCTCCTCGCCATGTGTGATTGTTCGGCTCTCTAACTGGAACAAAATCTCAGTGAGAGCAAGGTCAGACACTCCTTCCCTTATTCCTTCTAGGCATGTTCACAGTATGAAATAGCCAAGAGATGGTTTTAAAATAATGCTTTCTAGTTAATGGCCAAGTTACCTTCAGGTGATAGGGTTTCACAACTTTTCTTCACAACTTCATTCACCATATAAATACTTAAAACGTCCTTTTAAAACATTCAGATATGTATAAAATATAGGGAACATTATAATGAACCTTAAAGTACTCATCCAGCTTCAATGATCAACTGATAACCAGTCTTGCTTCATCCAGGCCTCCCTCTTACTTCTTCCCTAGTCTTCACTGGAGATTACTTTGAAGCAAATATCAGATAGTATACCATCTATGCCATCTATACGATCTATAATAATAAAAGTGTAATATGCTAATTAGACCGGATGTCCTTCCAGACGATCCCGGGGCTGTAGCCGCTGAATGGAGGCAGCCCCTGCGGCTGCAAGGCAGGGATCCAGGCAGCCCCCCTCTACCCCCTGTCTGCCAGGGAGGGATCCAGGCAGCCGCCCCCAGCTGTGAGGGAGGGATCCAGGCAGCTGCCCCCAGCTGTGAGGGAGGGATCAAGGTAGCCGCTACGGCTGTGAAGACCTACTCTTGCATGAATTTTGTACATTGGGCCTTAGTTTCAATATAAATATGTTATGAAGCTAGTATTTTTAATCAGAAAATGTATAATAAAGCTGCTTTCACTTGGAAAAAGGTAAAATTCTATGTCTATCAAATAAAGTTACGACCACCTCCATCTCTGTTTCCCATTGCACACTGGATGCAGGTGACCCAGGACCGACTCAGCAGGGAAGAGTTAGGATTCCTGGAGCACAGGAGCTGGCTGGCTGCAGGCAGGACGTTGCCCACCCATCCCCGAGACCTCTGCTTCAAGGAGGAACCCAGGGGCCTGAGGGCGCTGAGGCTCCCCAGCTGGTTTGCCTGGGCATGACCATGACTTTCTACTTCCCTGTTTGATTTCTGTGTCATTCCCAGCACCAGCTTCACTACCCAGAGTAACTTTGACTCCACTTGCTCTTTATCAAAAACAGAATGAATAAATACATAGTCAAATAGCAAAGTCTTCTCCAGGAACAGGTCTCCTCCCTATTACCCTTGTATTAAAGAGAAAAAAAAATGCAGGTGGCCAGAGGCCTGAGGGGAGGGGGTGACTTCCCAGAGGGCTCACTGCTGTCCTTGCTAAGGTAACCATGAAATCATTTAAAATTATTTTGGACCAAATCATAATTCAAATATAAAGCTACTTGGGAATTGTTCAAATTACCTACCTCACTGTGGACTTGGGTTCTCTATGTCCATCCTACCCAATGTTAAAGCCACTAGCCATGTGTGGCTGGAGAGCACTTGAAATGCGGCTAATCCGAATGGAGATATGCAAGGAGTGCCAAGTCCACAGATTTCAAAGACTTAATACAAAAAGAAAAAAAAATGTAAAATACCTCAATAACATCTTTTAAATTTTGAAATGTTCACACTTTGAAAAAATATATTTAAATGAATTTCACCTTTTTAAAATGCAGCTACTAGAGAATTTAAACTATGTGTCTCGTATTATAGTTCCAGTACGATGCTTCTGCAGATTCTAATTCCTTTCCACAACAGCCTAAATGTGTTTGATGTCAACCCACCATAACTGGAGCTATTTGATGTCAACCCTAGAGCTACAATCCTCTTGGACTTCTTTTTTGAATTATTTTGTATGCCTCCTCTAACGGTTCCTGCCAATTCCATTAAGATTTAAATATTTAATTTTAGTGTTCCAGTAAGACACTCACGGCTACCTTGAGCATAAAATATCACGTAACCACCAGATAGACCCCTTCAGACTGAGAGTCAAAATGTTTAACTGCTGGACTATTAAAAATGAGACTCACAATCTATATTTTTATTTACTTATTTTTTTTTTATTAATCCTCACCTGAAGTTATTTCTTCCATTGCTTTTCACATGCCCTGACCAGGGGCAGGGAGTAAACTGCAACTGAGATACATGCCCCCTGGACCAGGAATCAAACCTGCAACCCCTCAGTGCACAGGCTGATGCTCTAACCACTGACCCACACTGGCCAAGGCCCCAATCCATATTTTTAATCTCACAATCAGAATGTGATAAAATTTTTTCTGTTACAACCTTAGGTGTTAGAATTTCACTGTGCAGCTGAGAAAATATTCAAACCCACATTTCTGCTACAAGAGGAAGGAGAGTGGGGCCTGCTCCATAAACTAGGAGAGCCATTCACCTGCCTATCCATTTCCAGTGGATGAAATAATAAGCATATAATAAACTGAGGATTCAACACTGACTTTTGAAAAAGGGAACGTCAAATAAACATTACACCTGACCTGTGAGGGATGGTGGACTTCAGGGTGCTTCCAGCCGCCTTTTCCTAATGGCCAACAGGGATCAGAATAAGGGAGAAGAATCTGGTTTAAAAAAAGAAAAATGACTCCATGAAAACTGATGAAGTAAAACCTCCATTATTTGGCCCAGTGCTACCCAAAGGGTGCGCTGCCCACAGCCAGTTCCTGATTGGTCTGCAATAATACAAGTACAGAAACCGCAAGCAAACATTTGGAAAATTTTATAGCAATTTGACAAAGTTATTTATGATGATCAAATTAAATTTTTTAAAGTCTTTATATTTTGTATGTCTTTTTTTCCAAAAAAATATTTTATTTTTATTGAATTTCACAAAAGTGTGTTAGCCCCCAACATTAGAAACCAAATAACTGGCCATTCCTTTCAGAAACACTAGAACAAGACACCAGAATCCTCAATTTTCTGGTGGGGTCAGTCCCTATTTATAGGAACTGGGGCCAAGGATAACAAAAGGCTAAAGGAAACTGCGTCTGTACATTTTTAGAAAGAAGAAAAGAACCACTTGTGGGGGGTGGTAAAACAGAACTATTTCCACGGCGTAGTTAGGATTAGGATCTAACATAGTGTAATAATTTTACATCTACAACCACATATTTCTTCTATTATAAAACATCATGGATTATAAACCACATTGTAATATAATATAGTGTTGATGGGTCCCGATTTAAGAAATATTCAAATATATACAAATTAAAGTTCTTATGAACAATGATTATACCTCAATTAAGCAAAAATGTCAAGTGTTAATTACACACACACACACACACACACACACACACTAAATAATCATGCTTTTTAAAAGCCTTTCACCAAGTTTGAAAAGCTGAAAATGTCTAGGTGAGTAAGGAATCGTAAGCACCAACCATGAATGGTTCTGTGAGACAGGAAATTGAAGAGGCCCAAAGAATCCACAGTTGAGATGGGAAGAGAGATGGCTTCCAAAGTATTCAGGAATGGAGAGTTGAGCAGTTTAAGGGTCAAATGACTCACATGACAGTCATTTCAGTTACATTCAGTCTCAAAACTCCTTTCTTCAGGTCGGCCAGCCAGAGGAGGGGCTCTGAAGAAGGCTCTGCCCTCCCTGTGCCCTTGACCAAAAGGTTAAGGGTCTGGGAGCAGAGCCAGGCAGCCGCATTCCCACCCTGCTTTCCTCACCATCTGGTTCTGAGCCCGGAGGCTGCTTCCCTTCTAAGCCTTGTATCCTCTTTTGTAAAAAGGGTTAATAATGCCTCCGTCTGGGGTTACGCAGAGGGTTGGTTTTGTTTTAACAAGATCCAGGGATTTGAGCAAGCTGTAGCTGAAGGGAAGGAGAAACAGTGACCCAGGAAGGAGATGGGTTTCTGGAGAATGGAGGCTTGGGGGAGATTCTTCCACCTAAGAGCTCGTCCCTTACCAGCGGTTCTCAACCTGTGGGTCGCAACCCCGTTGGGGGTCGAACGACCCTTACACAGGGGTCGCCTAAGACCATCGGAAAACACATATATAATTACATATTGTTTTTGTGATTAATCACTATGCTTTAATTATGTTCAATTTGTAACAATGAAATTGGGGGTCACCACAACATGAGGAACTGTATTAAAGGATCGTGGCATTAGGAAGGTTGAGAACCGCTGCCTTAGACTAACACAGCAGGGAGAGAGGGGGAAGCCGGGCAGGTGGCAGCTCTGCTTTCTGTGTGAGCTGAGAGGAGAGTTCTCTATGAAAGTAAGTGCGGAGGAAAGGTGGAGTGAGGGCACTTAAAGTGAGATGAGAGTCTATATGCTGCCCAGAGGAACCTGAGCATGTGTGCACCAGGGCCCCTAAAAGGATGTCACATGGGAAGAGGACCGAACCAAGGTAGGGGGGGAGAATGTGTGTGGGCATCGGTCCCTAAATGGTGTCCTCAAAGGAGGCCATGTGGCTTTCATTCTCGAGGGCTGGGGCGAAGGGCACTGGGGAGCTCGGGTCCCTTCAGAGGACGAGTAGTAGAGAAGTGAAAGCAGGGGAGCCTAACAGAGTGAGAGGACAAGGAAGAGTTTCGACAGGGAGGTTTCAGCGAGGTCAAAGAACAGGAAAGGGGTGCAAACAGGGGGGTGCAATCAGGGTGAACAGAAAACGTCAAGAGGGGCACAGTATCTGGGGAAACCACACCTCGCTCAGGGTGTGGTTATGAAAACTGAAAGGCAAGGCCTTAACAGAGTCAAAGGTCAATTTAGGGGCTGGGTAGTTAATGGGTTCACCAGCAGGGGCGCTGCAGCTGCCAGCGAGGAGCAGAGAGGCTGGGAGTGCAAAGGCCCCCGCTCAGTGCATCCGCTCCAAGGTGAAGCCAGGCACTGGCCAGGAGAGATAGGGAGGGGCGCGGCAGGAGCTGATGGACATGCAGGGAGGGCAACTGAGGGGTCATGATGGCGACTCAGGTGCACACATGTCCCTCCTCCAGACCTGAGGGCCCCTGGGCGTGTGGGCGAGAGAACAGCTCCACAGGGAGTCGGCCAGGGCAACAGAGACTCAGAAAGGCAGGGGCCAGGAACATAGTCTGGAATGAATGTGTTGGGAAGGAGTATGCTGGGCTCAGTTTTGTCACTGACAGAACTTTTAGCTACTAGGACTAGGTACTACCTTTTCATGTATTTCCAGGACTCTGGCTGGTACCACACATACTGGGATAGAAAAGCTAGGCAGAGAGTAGATGTAAAAGGCTCCATTTAAGGGGGGGAATTCAAGGCACCTGCCAGCTGAGTACTTCCCTTGAGAAAAATGGCTGTGTTCTCAAGCCAGAGAGCCTGGAAGGAAGAGCATAACTTATAGAACTAGGAGAAAAGCAGGCACCTATTAGGTTCCTACCAGGTGCCAGGCGCTCCATGGAGCAGCTCACATATCAGCATATTAGACATAAGGAGAACGAAAGATGGTCTCCCGTATCTGCCCTGCCCTTGAGAATAAAAAAAGAAGAGTTTGCAGTATACTCAGAGACCTGAGACACATCAACCAAAAGCAATGGCTACTTAGTATTAAAGCATTATTAGGTGTAATAGTGGTTCGCTTGCTTGTAGGGATGATAATTATGGTTTTTAAAGAGCCCCAGTCTTTTAGAGTTGCATGCTGAAAAACCTACAGCTAAAATGTGATGTTGAAGATTTATTTCAAAGTAATCAAGTGGAGAAAGAGGGGTTCTAGATAAAACAAAATCAAGTATTAATTATCATGTATTAATAATTATTGAGGCGGTGTGATGGGTACATGGCACTCATGTTAGTTTTTCTACTTCTGCAGATGTTTGCAATTTCCGAGCAAGAGACAATAGGAAGGTAACATACAATGTTTTTAACATAATTGTATTAGTATGATGACATTACTGCAACAAACTCAAAACTGTGTGTTTAAATGATGAAGAGGCTTAAGGCTTTAAAAGGTAGACTGACAGGTCCATAGGGATAAAGTCTTGGAAGTTTTCTAAAGAAGCAAGACTAGCTGGCTGTGGCCACATGCAGTCACGCTTGAGAAGGTCGAGGAACTCCATCTACCCAAACAGTGTGTCACCTTGACATGGAAGGTCAGCACCTTCCCTCTGATGACACAAAGTAAGTTTGACTGACTTCACAGGCGTGATAGGCAACAGACTCCTGTCATGCTTTGTTGCCCAGTTGAAGGATCAACGAACAGAAAGGTGCCAGGTGTCAGGCTCATCTCCCGAGCACCCTCAGTGTGACTGGCATCCCCCCTTTTAAAACCAGCAGAGGAATGGCAATAAGCCAGGAAAAGAAAACAGCTAATACCTGCTCTGAAAGTTAACAGCCGATAATGTTGATTTGATAATCACCAACCTCCCTCACTTCCATGAGACCCACACCGTGAACATGTTGAGTACAGCTGAGTCAGAAGGTGAATCTCAAGGAGTAAGAGTCAAGATTAAAAGACACAACTACCACTCCTACACCCACACACACAAATCAAACTCTGAAGGGCTTACACACTACCACTTTGGGGAGGATTGGCTTAAGCCAATGGTCTTCAGCCAGGGTGATTTTGTCTTTCAGGGGACATTTGGTTTTATTTGAAGACATTTCTGATTGTCACAACTGGCATCTGATTATTAGAGGTCAAGGGTGCTGCTTAACATCCTCCAGTGTACAGGATAGACCCACAACAAAGAATTATCCGGCCTAAATGTCAATAAGCTAAAGTCCAGATGCTCTTGCTCAAGCAAGTCAAATTCAGTGCTAAGGGAATATTCAGAATTGTTCATAGAAAGAGGGAGTGAGGGGGACAGGAAACGAGGGATAGAAATGACACTGTCTTTTAAAAGTATTATTCATCTATTTCTACCGATGTTCTTTAACCAGATGTGGTGTTTGATGCCATGCCCTCTGGTGTAGTTCCTATTTTGCCCACTAAACTAAAGGGACCAGACACATGAAAGACTAATTGCCAAGACCAATATTTGCTTCTTTTCCAACGGCCATATTTACCCAAGATTATTCTGCTCTTGGTGAACTGGGAACCAACTGGCTGTTGACACACTTGGAAAAGAGCCAAGGAATAGTCTGGCACCTTTTTCCATGGGTAGCAAAGGGGAAATGTGGTCCAAGAAGACCAATCTCTAAAAACCACGTAAGCTTTTGGACAGAACCACTTTGAAAACAAGTTCTTATCAATAGGGCAATCCTGTTAACATTTTCGACTAAAGAGTCTGGAGAAGAGGAAAGAGAAGAGCAGTGGCGTAAGGAAAAGCACACAGAGTGGGTAGGAAGGAAGAAGGAAGATGAGAGAACAATGATCATAAAAAATTCAGCAGTGCTTTCACCTGAAGAAGGCAAAAAGGAAAACAAACTCACAAGTAATTATTTCTCCACTGACTGTCATTTTTAAAGCCAGATTATTGACCCTGAAATATAACCCACAACTGACCTCCACAATGACCAATAGTAGCTTCTTATTAGAACTCTACTGTTTACATTCACATGTGTGGGGTGTTTACATAATACTGGTAACTGAAATTCAGCTGCACTATCACATTTCTCTCATGTGCCACAGAGCTTCTGTTTTCCACAAACCACAAACATTCAACTGTAGCTATAATTACCACCACCAAGTTCACCTGCTTACGTAAGATGCAAAGATTCCTGACTACAGGCTCCACCAACCTCCCATGTGAACTCCAAATGCTATCCTTTCAAGAATGTCTGGGCACCAAGGCGTGTCTGAAAGGGCACCCTAATGTCCTGGCAATGCTGGGCACCAAGTGCTTGGGCTAATGGCCTGCCTCTGGTGGGACCTTTCTCAACCTCTCATCTCCTAGAAAGGAGCTGAGGCATTAGACCCGGAAGGTCAGGCCAGAAAGGCTTGCTCCAAGTGTCAATGGCACTGGGGTACAAAGGGTGGTGTCAGAGCAGACCGTTCGGTCCTCCCATGAGAACACACACCTACTCTCTGGCCTGTAGTGGCTGAACAGTGACCCCTCCCCTCCACAAAAGATATGTCCCTGTCTTTATCCATGGAACCTGTCAATGTGAACGGATTTGGAAAAAGTGTCATTGCATATTTACATCTGGATGTTGAGGATATTGAGATGAGATCATCCTGGATTGTAAGGTTGGCCCTAAATTCAATGAGAAGTGTCCTTATAGGGGCCTGAAGAGAAGACCATATGAATAGAGAGGTATTTGTTTGAAGTAGCCACAAGGCAAGGAGTACCTGGAGCCACTGGAAGTTAGAAGAGGTCAGGAAAGGCCCCCTAGAGCAGTGGTTCTCAACCTGTGGGTCGCGACCCTTTGGGGGTCGAATGACCCTTTCACAGGGGTCGCCTAAGACCACCGGAAAACACATATATAATTACATATTGTTTTTGTGATTAATCACTATGCTTTAATTATGTTCAATTTGTAACAATGAAAATACATCCTGCATATCAGATATTTACATTACAATTCATAACAGTAGCAAAATTACAGTTATGAAGTAGCAACAAAAATAATTTTATGGTTGGGGGTCACCACAACATGAGGAACTGTATTAAAGGGTCGCGGCATTAGGAAGGTTGAGAACCACTGCCCTAGAGCCTTCGGAGGGAACATGGCTCTTGCCAACACCCTGATTTTGCCTGACAGAATAAATTTCTGTTATGAATGAAGGGTAGCAAGATTTGCTACTCTGATATAATGATTATTTTGATCTGTAAGCAAGTAAAAACAGCAAATTCAGGAAAAGGCTTTCTTAGAACTTCCCTTATCTGCCTAGAGATAAATCTTCCAAAAGGAACTCAATTGTATAAATCACCTCCCAAGAGTTTTATCAACCAAGGAAGACTGAGTCATCTCGGAGGAGACCAGAGATCAACACCACGCCCAGATGAACTTTTTCATAAACTATCATATCTCCCATCTCTTCTTCCAGGGGCCCATTCATCTTTCCTAAAAATTACTCTCCGCCTTCCCTTTTCCCTGTGAAGATGGTATTTAAGCTTGAATTTTAAAACTACCTCTTAGAGTGCTTGTTTTGCTGGGCTATCTCCCATGTACACATGAAGTAAACATGTTAATAAACCTCTGTTTTTCTCCTTAATATTGTTTTTACAGAATGTCTCAGGTAAGAACACAGAAGGGTGGAGGGAAAATTGTTTTCCTCCCCTACGTAAGCCACCCCGTTTGTGGTAAATGGTGAAGGCAGCCCTAGGAAACTGCTACATGGTCTAACACTGGGTCTGTCCAGCCTCAGCCTCTCAGAACAGCCAGGTCAGGGTTCACCTGGGCCTCCAGGTGCTCCTTCCTGCAGCCCCTGGGAGGTCAGGAGCATGAGGCTGGGAGACATGTCTCCAGCCCTGAGAGAACAGGCCAAGGATGTTTTCCCATGGCCGGGCTCTGGGGCATGGCCAAGAAAGTGTTTGTCTGCCATAGGGCAGAGCCCCACCCAAAGAAACAAGTGGTCTTTGAGGAAAAACAACCCAGCATCTGGTGGACCCTCTGATGAGTGGCTGTCATCGTCAACCACTCCTGCTGACATTGATTCAGGACTTCCCAGGAGCCACACTGTGCTTTCAACAACATGAAGAACTTTGATTTCATCATTCTCTATCTTTTCTTTAAATCACCGTCTCGTACATGGACATGCCTAAAAATAGCCTGCAGTGTTACACCTGAAACGAGATTACCACTGTTGGCATGCATCCATGAGAAGTTTGCTCCAGGTCACTCGGCCAGCTGATGGACAAGCCAGAACCATGACTGAGAGCCGAGTCCAGAGCCCATGTCTTCAACCTCGTGCCCACACTCTACTCTAACTCCCCTGGGGCCCTCAGGTCTGTCCCCTTCTCTCCAGAGTGCTCCCTGCCAGGCGGTCCTGCCTCAGCCCCACTGTGGCAAGGACCACACCTCAGTCACTGCCCAGCCCCTTTTCTCCTGATCCCCCCCCCCCCAACACACACACACACACACACACATACTTTATGCAGTTGAATAATTAGGTACATAAAAAATGTGAATACCTTGGATTAGGGGCTCTGAGAACTCAGTTCAATAGGGGATAGTGACATTTAAGCACACAGTTACATCCTAAAAACTATAAGGGAAAAGAAAAGAGGGAATTCTGGAGGTCCTAAGCCAAATGCCCCATCCATAGCTAACAGTCCCCCATAAAGGCAAGCAGCTCACATTTAAGCTAGGTCCTGGCATTCTTTTTCAGATGCCACTGCCCTAGGGGAGGCTAACCACTCTGACTCCAACCTCCTTCTGCTCAAACCCACCCTCCCCTGCGATTCCAGGAGTCCGTAGGTCAAAGGTTTAGAAACCTTTTCAGTGCTATCTTTTAGGGAAGTACTTTGACAATGTGTTTTAAACATCTTTAAATGTTCCTTCCCTTGAACCACCACTAGTCACAATGATGGATCTCTCATCAGAAAATAATCTTAGATGCAGAAAGCTTCATAGGAAGGATGCTAAGTGTTCATTCTTTACTCAACACGAACACAACTCACGATCCAAAACAAGGGGTTGATTAAGTTTGTTGTTTCATTCTCTTGGTTATGACAAGACCAGAAAAATGCTGTTTATGAAAACTTGAAAAATTATTTACTCTATAATAAATGGGGGAAAGATTGTACTTCTAGCATGATTATAACTATGGCCACTCAAGAAGTAACCTAACCAATCAATGCTTTGGGGGGAGATTCTGTTAGAAAGTAGTCAAAATACTCATTTTTCCTCAGTGGTGGGACTATGGGTGTATTTCTCTTTTACTTTTAAGTTTTTACACATTTTCTATAATGAATATGTATTACAATTAGAATGGAGGAAAAATAACCTTCACATTAAAAACAAAAACCAAGGCTCCCATGGCTACCTCTGCTTTTTAGAAAAACACAGGCCCCTTCACCAACATGCACTTGCTTCCCTCCAGCCCATGCACCCTCCTTCTGGCCACATGGAGTTCCTTCATATTCCCAGCCTCTGCCTTCCACCCTCTAGCTCAGTGCCTTCACACACACCACTGTGTGCTTGCCTTCTGTCTCCTGCTGGGAGGTGGGCTCCGAGAGGGCATGGCCTTTATCTACTGAGTCACTCCTGTGACCCCAGTGCCCAGCACAGTCTCTGGCGCATCCTAAGGGCTCAATAGGTATTTGAGAGAGGAATAAATAGAGAAGCACTGAAGGCCTGCTCACAGGTAGCTTCCTCCCTAACAGTCTCCCTGGCCACCAGCCCCCTTAGCCCTCTCAGCCCCACCAGGAATTACCCATTCACACGTGTTTTCTCAGAACACAAAACATACCTGGTCTAATAGAACACGTGCCATGCTACATTTTATTTATTTCTTTACCACATTGGCAACAGCCACACCAGACAAACCATGAACATGTATGCCTGAGACCCTACATGGGCAACCTCACTTTTCCCCACACTAACTTTAGGAGGTAACTACTGTCTTTATCCTCATTTCACAGACGCAGACATTGAAGCTTAAAGAGGTAAAGTAACACATTTAGTTCTCACAGCCAATGAAAAGCAGGGACGTCTGCCTCCTAAACCCAGGCCTTGACAATGCTATGGCGCAGCCAAAAGCCAGTTTCTGTCCATCCTCCGCAGCGGACTGTGCTGCTTTTTGAAAGCTGGCCAGCGCTGCCACACACGCAGACATCCCAGTCCTTGCAGGTCTGGAGCACAGGAGAATGGCACTCGTGTGGACTGCACGGATTCACTGTGAGAAGTAACCCTAGACCCACACAGTTGGGAGTGTAAAGGGTCTGCCTAGCAAAGCCAGGGTAATCAAAATAGGTTCAAGTTCGTTCGGTTTGACACATGGCTATGTGAGGAATTTAAGGGTGCAACAGTTGCCAGAGTGCCCCTCAAGCTTTCCAGCAGCACTTAATTATGAAGTGGTATGTTAATTGTTGCTCTTAAATACCCATTAGCATAGATCCCCTAAAACCCTCTACTGGGCAATAATGTCTTAAATGTATGTCACAGATCACTTTTCAAACAGCTCTTTCAAGCATATCATCTGTCACTCTAGTGCAATTTAGTAGGTATATGCTTAATATTTTCAAATTTTCCCTAAATTGCTCTAAGTTAGCTGACTTTCCATTATTCCAAACAAATAAAATGTTGTACTGTACTAAAAGAACACTGTAAAGCGTCTCAAAACGACATTTAGGAACCTTATTCACCCCTGGCAATCAAGAGCAGCCCCGTGGAGAGAAAGTTTGTGCCCTGAGTGTTAGCTGGGGACATCAGGCAGCGGGTAGACTGTCGTGTTTTCACACTTATTAACAGCTTGTCTGGGATTGCTGCCGGTGAATCTCTAGCAAGTAGACACACACATTAGCAGCTCCTACACGCACCTCTCCTCCTTGGAGCTAATTGCACAGGCGACAGGGGATATTTATAAGCATTTCTGAGAACACGCGCGTCAGTGGGGGGAATGCAGCATCAGACATAGCATAGATAATTAATGTGCTCAGGAAAAACACTAAAGTGTGGCTCATAGGAAAATCTACAAGGTATAGAATGTGGGAGGAGACTGAGGTTAGCCCCGTCTTCTGCCCTGGCCGCGGAGCTTTCGCAGCCAGGCCCAAAACCTTCAGCTGCAGATTGAAAGCAGCACGGCCACCAAAGGCCGACTCTGACCCGCCCGCGGCGATTCTGAGGGCCCTTCCTGCTACCTATCAGAACAGCCGCCCAACCCCACAAGGAAACCAGAAACCAGGGCAGCCTGACTCCTGACAGCATATGACTTTTATCAAGTCCACAGGAGACTGTCTTATCCGGGAAAAAGCCCGCCAGACAAGGTCTCGGTCTGAGTCACCATCTCACCTCATCCAATGCACGTGGCTAGCGCCTGAGCTTCTGAGGCTCCAGTCCTCATCTGTAAAATAGGACATGTGCCCCTACTGAGGACGTGCACACTTATTTCAAAAAGGCGAAATTAAAACGCTCCTTATGGACTAATTTATTGGCTCAGCGAGCTGGAACTGCACACCTGGCCCTGGGGAATACAGAAAGGAGTAAGGCCAGGCCTCTGCCAGAGGAGGAGACCCACAAACAAATGGCTGCAATAAAATGCGATGCACACGAAGGGTGAAGCGGGGAGGGGAATGCCATCCCAAATGCCCTGGGTGACACTGGTGGGGAAACGCAGAAGGCTTCCAAAGGAAACCAGGTGGAGCTGAGCCAGGGCCTGCCCACCCATGGGGAGGGTGTGGAGCACCCACCCACCGTGCCTAACATGGGAGAAGGGCATCTTGTACGAGAAGCAGTGTGGATGGCGTTCTAACAGAATGGGAGCATTTCAGGAAGGCTAGAAGGGACAGGTGCAGGGGAACAGAGGGGGTGCAGTCAGGGAGGCACCATCACCTGTGTTATCTCATCCTCACTATCTGCTGGAACATAACAAGTCCCCAGTGAACAGTGAGGGCCACAGCCCACAGGCACCAGGAGTCATTTCCTCGCTACACACGTATTGCTCTCCTGGCATTCTGAAGTTAAACAACAGATACGGCAGCAAGAGACATGGGGGGGGGAAAAAAAGCTCAAAATGATTGTAAAATGTTTAATAGACAAAGCTGTAATAAACATTTATCTGATATGGGGCATAAAGAGAAAAATAAAATCAGAATATATAGTTTGTTTAAGAGAATTTCTCGGCCCTAGCTGGTTTGCTCAGTGGATAGAGCGCGGGCCTGCGGACTGAAGGGTCCCAGGTTCGATTCTGGTCAAGAACACATGCCCGGGGTTGTGGGCTCCATCCCCAGTAGGGGGCATGCAGGAGGCAGCCAATCAATGATTCTCTCATCATTGATGTTTCTATCTCTCTCTCTCCCTTCCCTTTCTCTCTGAAATATATATATATTTCATATATATATATGGAGTGGAAGTTGCTCTTCATTAAAAAAAAAAAGAAAGAAAGAAAAGAGACAATTTCTTCAGATCATTCAGGTGTACCTAGTATGTGCCAGGTACTGGGAATTTGAAGATCAATGAGACAGCCTTTAGCCTCAAGGAGCTTGTAAATGAAAACAAAACAAACAAACAAACAAAAAAGCATAGCCATCATTTAACAGTGGATGGTAAGAGCTAACAGAGGTGATGATACAGTGGATAAGGTGAACACAGGGTCTCTGTGGCATCTAACAGACACTGGGGACAAGGCAGGAGAGAGGACTTGGGAGAGCTGTCTCAAGGGAAGAGATGCTTAAAGACTGAAAAGAAAGGAGAGAAAAGGGGAAAGATGTGATGAGGGATGCAGCAGGAGGGAGCAATAGCACAGAATTCCTAAGAGGGGCAGGAACCTGGCACAGGGGAGAAAGCCCTAAGGGCTCGGAAAGACCCAAGGGGGGGGGGGCGGGCAGGAATATTGGTGATCAGAAGACTGAGGACAACAACAGGCCACCAGGCATGGTCACTCAGAATGATGCCCCTCTTGTCTGAGGAGAGACTTTTTATCTAAGCATCTTCCTCTCCTCCATATAAAGTGCCTCGCTCATTAGTGCTTGGAAATGTTGGCCATTGTTACTGGAACGTCAGAACCCGGCAGGCACTTTCCGCTGACTAATGCAGGCGAGGGTTAGAGAATTTAGCCACAGGACTCCCTAGCGAACTTTAATGTAAGGTAAACTCACCTGTAAAATGGTCCCCTGGCAGAGACCCTAATTATTCGGAACAAGGCTCTCAGCTCCTCTGGTGCAAGCATTTAAGCGTTGAGGAGAGAGCTGCAGGAAATGCAGACACACCCCTGAGGAGGGGCCTCCGTGGGGTGTGTTACATTCCTTGGAGAACAGGGCCCCTGCTATAATTTGTGTAATCAGCCCAGAGATTGGACTGCAGAACTCTGCTTCCCATTTATTACAATATCACACTCCTGCCCAGGAAACCCCACCCAGGCTTTTGTTTGGAATTCTCTTCCTTGATTAGGTGTAAGCTCTATTATTCCCACCGCTCAGGAATAACACTCGGGTCTGATGAAGCTGAAAAGCACAGCACAGTCAGAACCGACTTCCGAGAATGAGGCTACCCAGTTCTTTTCTCCTCTCTCGTTTTAGAATGCTTTCTTTGTCATTTCCTACTCTGCAGACGAAGAGCGAGAAGCCGGGACATCTTGTACAAATGGAAAGGCAAATCATTTCTGCTCTCTGGTAGGGCCATGCAAGCTGGGGAAACACTGCCCGGGCTGTGCACACAGCCCCTCCCACCTCCTGGCCCTGATGCGTGGCTGAGGCTGGGCACTGGGTTGGCGGGAAGGGGTGAGGGAGGCCTCAGAGCCGCATCTCCCCCCCTAAATCTTTCTAACTGCTACTCTTGGCTGAGCTGCTCCTCACTCTCGGCCTCCTGGCAGGAAAGGCGGTGCAGGGCTCAGATGCTATCTGGCTGCTTTCATTAATGCAATTCAGCTTGAATCCAAACCCAAACAAGAGCTGAGGAGCAGGGCAGAGTTCATCACCCAGAGGGATGGAGGACTCGCACTCCAGAATGACAACCGGAGACAGACTACAGGGAAATATCAAAACAGTGAGATTAACATTAGGAGAAAGGATGAGCCACTTCATTATGTAGCTAATACTCGAGGCAATTGAAGAGACGTGTTTCATGGTCTGTCCAGCTTGAAGAGCAGCCTCGGGTATTGTGGGACCTGCCTCACTCCTCACCTCCACCCCAGTTACCTGAGCAGAAGTGGCGCTTGTACCTTGAGGCTGAGTAGCCAACCCACTGTCAGGCCAGGGCTCTAGTGCTTCTATGGCCTGTTTTGGGCAATAGGATCCTCCCCAGTAACTGAGCCATTCCATTTGATGACACTCTAGCTGGGAGGTTGAAAATTAGGAGGTCAGAAAGACTAAGGCTAGGGCAGCCACAGAGGCTATAGCAAACTGGTAAGTAATCATGACTGTACAATCATCTGCATAACAAGAAGATAAAGGACACCCCAGGCAGGAACCAGGGACCCAGGCACCCAGGAGAGCTCCTTGAGTATCTCCGTCCAGTCCCCGTGAGCCTGGGGCCCCTCATTTCCCATCCTGAGATATCCCAAAGACACACAGAAACCTTCCCCATTTCCCACACTGGTGTGAATGGGTTTCCATCACAATCAAAGGCCCTTGCTGAAAATAAGCACCCACTATATGTCAGGGCCATGACAACAGTACTATGTCAGAGCGGGTGTGGCAGAAGAAACTGGATAATTACAGAATAGGGCAGCATGGCTGCAAGAAAGTGCTGGTGCTGTAATACATAGGATCTGGCAAATAATGGAGATCATAGCACACTACAGGTCAGATTTGCCCCAGTGAGCTTCTCAGAGAAAGGACCCCAATTCGTCCATGAAGCTTAGGAAGGGTGTAGCTGAACATTGAGGACAATGTTGATAATCCTTCTGTGAAATCAGGTTTCATTACCACAACTCCTCTGGGCTCAGGCCATATCCACTGGCCTTAGATACACAGACTGTAGCCCACGCAGAACTGGGAGAGGTCTGCTGGCAAGCCCTCCCGCCTCAACTTTTGGTGATCCTAGTAAAATACAGCAATCCCCAGAGGCAGCTACTTGGAGCTTTCTTAATAACCTGCCTGCCTGCTCCAAGGCCAGAGGGAAGCCAGGCTGCTGGAGAATTCACCCTCTGGACCTCTAACCTGCCTTCTTGTTCACATCACCAGTGGATGGGGCAAGGCGTGCTCATTCATGGAGGCCCGAGTGCAATGAGGAGCTCTGGCCATTCTGAACTTGTGGTATACGTGTTCAGGAATGAGGGTAGGAGAGATGGAAAACAGAATGAAGAAGACACAAGCAGGTCCTTAAGAAGCTTAGCGTTTTTCAGAGGAAATAGGACATGTACACAAGTGACCCAATCACACTCACGCACACCCTAACCCAGTGGTCAGCAAACTCATTAGTCAACAGAGCCAAATATCAACAGTACAACGATTGAAATTTCTCTTGAGAGCCAAATTTTTTAAACTTAAACTATATAGGTAAGTACATTGTTATTAACTTAATTAGGGTACTCCTAAGCTGGCCTTTGCTAAAAACGTCCTCAATCTGATTGAGGTACGTTTGCTGAGGTCGATCCCTTCCAACTCTCCCATTCACACTCATCTTATATACTTGTTTCAGATAGACGAGTATGGATGGGAGAGTTGGAAGGG
>NW_005355159.1:2945113-2954929 GCF_000412655.1 Myotis brandtii
TCACCCGACCGACCGACACCCCCCACTTCTTCTAATGCCACTTCTTCAAAATAGACTCGCCCAGGCCGAAAACCGACTTCTGCGCATGGGCCACGAAGTTTCAATCGCACTATACCTGCGCACCTGCACGTGGTATTTTGTGGAAGAGCCACACTCAAGGGGCCAAAGAGCTGCATGTGGCTCGCGAGCCGCGGTTTGCAGACCACTGCCCTAACACGCTATAAGGTCTACGTAAAATGGATGAAGAAATCATTTCTCAATCCTATATGCAAGGAGATTTTCCTTGAGAAATGCAATTAAGTTAGAATGTGAAAGGGTCATAGTTATACAGGCAAGATGAATGCTACTGTACAAACCTGATTTAAATTAGTAAAATGAATTACCATGATGGCCTTTCAAACTTTTTAGCAGCAAAGTGTTGTCTTCAAATGTAAGTTTACTCAGAAGCCCTAACAGCAGAGTTGGTCTTGTTGAAATGCGGGAGTGAGACGTGGAGACCCTAAGGGGCCTCCACAAAACACACCGTAAGTTTACTCAGAAGCCCAATAAGCAACGTAGATCCCTAACAGCAGAGTTGGTCTGGTTGAAATGCGGGAGCGAGACGTGGAGACCCTAAGGGGCCTCCACAAAACACACAGGGCTCCAGGAATCAGCGCGGGGAAAACCTTTCCTTTAAAGGTATTAGGGCGTATTATGGCTTTCAGGCTCACTTGGTCATTTGAAATTTACCTAATGAAAGTGTTCCCAGGTAGAATGTACTAAAAGGAAAGGATGATAGTTTACAAGGTAAGTGCTGAAGGCCTACACTACCAATTATTCTCCGGGCACACTTAGATGTGCTTCCATCTGCCTCCAGAAAACATGACTTCCAGACCCCCAAGACTCTACCCCAGCCTGGGTCACTGCCACTGGCCAGACCCCTCTATTCCACCAATGCCCTCCTTCAAAAAATCAGACACAAGTTCATGCTGATTGTAGTGGATGTGATACTTTCTTATAAATAACAAATACTTTCTAATAAAGAAAAGTAAATCTGAAATACATAGAAATGAGCAAACAAATGGTGAATTCCAGGCAATGTCCCAAGAAGATGACAAGGATGCCTGCTAAACTACTCAACATTTTACTTTACCCTCTATTTAAAAAAAAGAAAGAGAAGAAGAAAAAGAAGAAAGATAATCATATAAACAGAACCACTTTCAAATGGAGTCGGAACTACCATCCCAGAGGAAGTGCCTTGCGCCTTGCAAGTCTTATGCCCGAAACCTCTGGAATGTTAAAACAGAACAACTTAACCTTCAGACTGGGCCTAAAGCAACAATATGTCCCAATGAACTGTTTGCAAAGATAAGAAAGTAGACACTGTGACAGAAAAAACTGAAAATTGAAACATTCTTTAGAATTAACATCACTACGTTGGCTAATCTGCACCTATAGAAATGCTTCCCTTCATCTCCCTGAGTTGTTGCCCTTCCCTTTCTCACAAATGCCCCTTGCCTTTCTCTCCTAAATGAGACAGTGTTTGGGTTTCTGCCTGAATTGGTGCTTCCCAAATAAAGAGCTATTCTTCTTTATCTCAAATAAATGCTTGTTTCCTCTCATTGTGGCCTTTTTAGGTTAACACTTCTAACCAATGCAGAGAAATGCCATAGCATAAAATATCAGGAAGGTAGTAAAACCTTCATATTTGCAAATGATATGCCTGTATGCCTTGAATCTAGTGGCTTATCGATGGTCAGAAACAATAACCATTTAGAAAATGTCATTTAGGCCCAGCCAGTGTAGCTCAGTGGTTGAGCGTCAACCCATGAAACAAGTGGTCCCTGGTTCAACTCCCAGTCAGGGCACATGCCTGAGTTGCGGGCCCAGTGGGGGGCATGTAGGAGGCAGCAGATCGATGTCTGTCATTGATGTTTCTACCTCTCTCTATCCCTCCCTTCCTCTTGAAATCAACATATTTATCTATTTTTACAAAGAAGTTATTTTAATGACTTAAATCTTCTATATTTGATAAACAGATATTATTTACAAAGAGTTTTTTGAGGGGGGAACACAACTTGATCTACTACATTTTTTAAAATAATTCTTTATTGTTGAAAGTATTACAGTCAGGACACATGCCTGGGTTGCGGGCCCAGTGGGGGGCATGTAGGAGGCAGCAGATCGATGTCTGTCATTGATGTTTCTACCTCTCTATCCCTCTCCCTTCTCTCTGAAATCAACATATTTATCTATTTTTACAAAGAAGTTATTTTAATGACTTAAATCTTCTATATTTGATAAACAGATATTATTTACAAAGAGTTTTTTGAGGGGGGAACACAACTTGATCTACTACATTTTTTAAAATAATTCTTTATTGTTGAAAGTATTACGTGTGTTGCCTTTTTTTCTACTGACCCCCTCTAGCCAACCCCCGCCCTGCCCCAGGCCTTCACCACCCTATTGTCTGGTTCCATGGGTTATGCATACATGCAAACAAGTTCTTTGGTTGATTACCTTCCACCCGCCCACCTTCTCCTGCCTTCCCTCCGAGATTCTGAGTTCTGTTCCATGCTTCCATGTCTCTGGATCTACTTCATTCATCAGTTTGTTAATTAGATTCCACATATGAGTGATGATCTACTACTTTTTCCTCTAAAGCTTTCAATAATGATTAAGTCTTTCATAACAAGTCAGTGTGCAAATACTGTTAATGATATATTAGTAAAAAAAAGGTTAATATATAAATATATACTTTTTGTTTAGTAAAAAAGGTTAATATAAAATTCTAAGTTCTTTCATAAATATTCACAAATTAAAAATTTGTAGAGTAAAAAAGAGTTTGCTTGCTATTTTTTAGGAATAAAAGAGGAATGTGAACAACTATCTAAAATATTTTCCTTTAAACATTCTCCTTACTGCCTCTCCCACAGATGTTCTGAAAGAGAAACTATGCAGTTCTGAGGGTGTGCCTCCAGGTTTTTGATGATTATCTGAATGCCTAGACTGATAAACAAACTTAATCCCGAGAGTAAACTAAGAATCTCAGAAGAGACCTCATCATTCCTAACCTATGGGGAGGGTGTTGTTCTTTTTTTCTTTTTAAATTAGATAGAATTTATAAAATTTAAAAAGTTTGTAATTTTTTTCATAGCAAATACACCGTAAAAGAATTTTTAAAAATCCACATCTCTGCCAAATCATTAAATTTTCTCCACGTCTACAAGGAGACCTACTGGAGTCTTGCTAGTGTGCTGAATTTGGGATGGAGGTGCAAATGTATCATGGAAATTCTACTCCTTACTGTTAAATGGAGTCCTGTGTCGTCGGCAATCTCCCGGACCTGTCTCACTGTTAGGTGAAGAAACTCGCACTGCCTTAGAGGCATCATGGGTGTCTTCATGATCTTTCCAGAAAACAGTCCTTTCTGGCCTTAGTAAAGTCAGACTTTGTATTTTATCTTTTTCTCACTAGTAAGTAGGTAATGCTAAACCTGTACAATTTCTCTATTCCACCATTCTAGAAATAGCATCTTATGTGTTACTTATTTCAAAGGTCTGCAATTCTCCTGATCTTTTCAAATCAGTCAAAGCTCTTAATGTTTTAGTCTTCTTTCCCAGCAGCATTTTTATTGTGTGTCTCTACATCATCCTAAGTGAAAACTGCAGCTTTCTGACATAAATAGGGCTTAACATGCAATCAAAATTCCTGATCTAGTATCAATAGCTGGTACAAGGAGGTCTCATTTCCTCAACCTAGATGAAGGGAATTTTCATCTACAGGATTTCTAGTTACTCCGAGTAGTCCCTGTGTGCATAAAACACCAGTGAGCATCAGCTGTCCTCACAAGTCCTCTTCTCTCCAGCCCTGGTGAGGGGAGGGGTTAGAGAATCACTGTGACATGGAAGTGTCCTTCACATTGTAATCATTCCACCAACATCTGTTGTACTAGTTTATATTAAGCATCTTGACTGATTCTGGATAATGTTTACCCATTTGCATCCAATGTTTAATTCCTTTTTTATCAGGAAATTGAATTACTTGAAATCCTCTGTCAAGCCTACTGAGAGAAAAGAATAAAATTGCAAGACTGAATTTGTGCTGTGCTCTGTAGCTTAGGCTACTGGCAAAAATAAATAAATAAAAATAAAATTAGATTAAAAGATACTTATCAAAAGCTAATCACTTAGCACAAAAATTAAACAATAGCTATTAAACAGAAGCATCATTTATGCAATTTTTCCTGACAACTTAGGTATTTTATAAATGATGATGAAGCAGTCTCCACCTAAATTATATGAGGTAACATCAAGCATAATGCAAAGGGCATATAGTAGGCAAATGTTCAGTCCCTTCCATATTAAACATGGATATAAAATGCATTAATTTTATGTGCATTTTCTTAAAAGGCTTAAAATGAGACATACCAAATTCTTAACACTCTTGAGGAAGAAGTGAGAAAGGTGAGAGACTTTTACATTATACTTTTTAAATACCTGTATAATTTGAATTTCTGTAATGCATATCATTTTGTCATTTTAAAACTATGAAAAATGCAAAATAATGTTGGCAAATGTGCACTGAAAATGGTATTCTTGCAAGTTTCTTGTGATACTATAAATTGATACAACCTTTTTTTCACAAGATAAAAGCTTGAAAAATATTTATATCAATTGACTTGCAATTCATTTTATACATTCTCCAGAATGTAGCTATGTTTGTTAGTTTTTTATAAAAAAGCAATCTAGCTTAATACATATATCACATTGGATCTTTCAAATGTAATCTTCTGAAATGTAGGCTAGAAAAATAGAGTTGATTCTTGTTATTTGCAGTAGTTATATTCTATAAAGTCACCACAGACACTGAATTAGTGAATACCAAATATTGCTCTAAGGCAGTGGTTCTCAACCTTGGCTGCACATTAGAATCACCTGGGAATCTTTTTAAAATCCTGATTTCTGGGCCTCATCCTCCAGAAATTCTGTTTCTTTGTTATGGGGTGGGGCCACAACATTAGTAACAAAGAAACAGAATTTCCGGAGGATGAGGCCCAGAAATCAGGATTTTAAAAAGATTCCCAGGTGATTCTAATGTGCAGCCAAGGTTGAGAATCACTGCTCTAAGGGGAAATACAGGGTTAGGTTCCCGTGAGCCTCTGTTCACAATATAAAACAGCTCTCATCAACTGATCTATACAAAAGTTTATTTTATGTATGCTTCTGCTTAAAGACACACAGAGAGGCACATAGGCATTGAAGTAATGGCCAATAGCACCATAACTCATGCCTGAAGGAAGCTTATCTAACGCACAATTTTTTCCATAAGGCATAGTACAGCTTTCCTTAGTCTTAGGAATACTAGACAGTACTTCAGCACTACACTTTGGAGCCATTTTAAACAGCGAAATCACCAATAAAAAGCACAAAGATGGGGAAATATGGCACTAAACAGACCTTGAAAAGGAAGCTTGTTTACAATCTAAGAGCTGACCCGAGAAGGCAGAGCATCACCTTGTTTGACCTCAGCTGGGATCAGATGTATCAGGCGACTCAAATTTTTGGCCTCTTTGCACATATGTGTGTCCAGGAACGGGGGTTATATTTGGGGGTTATAAATAAATTTTAGCAAGTAGACAAATTTGCAAATATGCAGTCTGAATAATGAGAATCAACTGTCTTTACTTTGAGTAATTAGAACAAAATTCTCAAAAGATAGATTAACAGCAGAGTAAAAAGATACCCATAAAAAGCTTTGTTGACTCAAACAGGTGATTTTAATCCCAGGGACATTTGGCAATGTCTTAAGACAAATGGTGATTGTCATGACTGGGTCTAGTGGGGAGAGGCCAGAAATGCTAAAACAATACAACAATGCATAAGACAGCCTCCAACAACAAAGAATTATTTGACCCAAAATGTCAATAGTGCCAAGATTGAGAAATCCTGTGCTGTCAATATTTTTAAGTGTCTTTTTCTGCACCTTCTACTTTAATGCCTAAAACAAATTATGGATTGTCAAAAATGAAACAGCTCTCATACTTTATTTCTTGGTGGTCCCTTATTTTCAAACAACTAAAAACACAAAGCAGTCATAAGCTATATTGAAAGTATGACTTTTCATTTCCACTAAGCTTGTATTGGTGACCGGGTAACTCCAACTATAAGGCAAACCATAGAGCCAGTCTGAGGTCTAGTTTCTATTTTAACCCCGAGTAAATAAAAGTCATCACTGCATGGGAAGTAAGAAGTGTAGTCTGTAGTTCACTGTCCATGAGATGGAGAATCCAGCTCACTCACAGCAGCTTTTGGAGTAAGTCAAGAACTTCTGAGAAGGTTCCCATGGTTACCCTCTCTGAGGATGAAAATGTCTTACCAAGTCTTAATGATTCTATGAAAAGAAGTCCAATTTAAATGCCCTCCCCCCCGCCCCCCAATATTTTTAACTGAATAAATGCAGCACACTTCCTTCACTGCTCTCCATGTGGACTCATTATTACACATTTGTTCAGTCTTTAGTCAATCACATTTTTAAATAATGAATCAAGCAATTTGTAGAGCAGTGGTTCTCAACCTTGGCTGCACATTAGAATCACCTGGGAATCTTTTTAAAATCCTGATTTCTGGGCCCCATCCTCCAGAAATTTTGTTTCTTTGTTATGGGGTGGGGCCACAACATTAGTAACAAAGAAACAGAATTTCCGGAGGATGAGGCCCAGAAATCAGGATTTTAAAAAGATTCCCAGGTGATTCTAATGTGCAGCCAAGGTTGAGAACCACTGTTGTAGAGTAACTCCAAGGTTACTCAAGAACATGCCAAAATCACTGTGCTAACATAACAAGGATAAATAATTCCCAGCTGGAGTCAGACGAGGAAATTAAGAACTGCACTTGGAGTTTGGGACCTGATTATTCCAAGAGACTTTTATTCTGGAAAGATTATTTTAGATCCACTGTGCAAAAATAAGGCTACGATATTCTTTCCTGTTCTAAATATGCTCTGCTGGAGACCATATGCTCTGCTGCAGATGCCTTCAACTTTCCACAGGGTCCTCCTGTTGATCACTCAGACCTAGAAACTCTCCCTTCTTCTGCAACCTCGCTGACCGTTCTCTCAGCTCCTGCTCCTCCCCTGCCCCAGCCTCTACATGCAGCTCTGCACCCACATGCTCACTCTAGGCCAGAACTCATTAGACCACCATGATCAGAACCACCCAAGGAGCTGAAGATTAAAATGTGATTCACAGATCCCTTTTCCTGACCTACTGATTGGAATCTCAGACAGAAGGCTTGGGAATCTGCATTTCCATTCCACCTCCTACTTATTTAAAAACTGTAGCCCCAGTCACAAAATAACAGCTGTATTCTGCTCATATGTAATAGGAAATGTAATTTGTTCACACCTTCAGTTGAGAGAAATGCCTCTTTTCTAAACTTCCATAATATGCTACATATGATATCCATCACACAAAACCAGAACTGCAGATTTATTTGCTTCCCAACCATAGTTTTCAAGGGTAGGGACCATGTACATACTGAGGTTCAACCGCAGAGGCCAACACAGTTTCTGGCACATAGTAGGTACTAATCTGCTGAATAAGTGGACGGACAGATGGATGGATGAATGGCCTCTGAATGACACTATTGAAGTTCAGTAATTATATCTAATTTTTAAATAAATGTTAATGTAAACAAATAGAAGACCCAGTTGAATAACCTCCAACACAGAAATCTTAATTGAGTGGAGTATAGCTTTCAGGGAGCTCCACAGGAAAAGAGGCGAGGCAGTCCTCCAGAGCTATTCAAGTTTGGCACTCGGGTCTCAAAAAAGATCAGCCAATTGACTGAGCATGTGCAGTCCTAGGAAGGAGCAAAAACAGAGGATGAGGATGAGAAGGAAAACTGGTAAACAATTTTCCGGGAAGAGCAGATTATGGTTAGGGCCAAGGTTAAACGTTCTTAATTTCAATGGCCAAAACAAATACTGTAATCACCCCCAAGTGTACTGCCTATAGGATAAAGTCTAGAATTCCCCGAGATCATTTACCCTAGGATTCAAAGCTGCACATAATTCAAAGCTAGAGTGGACATTTTTCCCCTCGTTTACCCATCTTCTAGCCTCCTATAATTCCTTTCCACCTCTTCGATTTTCCTTTGAAAAATCAATATATAGCAGCCACAGAGTTTGGGTAGTGTTAACCCCTAACTAAGCTCCAGAGGTTGACCCTTACTGGCATAAGCCAGTCGGCACAATCTCTCCGTTCTGACTAACTGGGGATGAGCAGAAACCCAGGTCTAAGCACATGGCATTGCCCTGCCTGCATGAGGGTTAAGACTGGCTCAGCTCAGGTCTTTTGTTTGATGGTTATAAATGTGAACAGAGGCCGAAGCCGGTTTGGCTCAGTGGATAGAGCGTCGGCCTGCGGACTGAAGGGTCTCAGGTTCGACTCCCGGTCAGGGGCATGTACCTGGGTTGCGGGCGCATCCCCAGTGGGGGGTGTGCAGGAGGCAGCTGATCGATGTTTCTCTCTCATCGATGTTTCTAACTCTCTATCTCTCTCCCTTCCTCTCTGTAAAAAATCAATAAAATATATTTTTAAAAAAATGTGAACAGAGAAGCAGGTAGCTTTGCTTGCTGCTGGCAGTCATCTTGTGAGTATGAGAAAATCTAGAGAGAAAAACACCCCCTAGACAACCATGTCTGCAACTGGAAAAGTGGGTCTTTTTCCTGTTATTGAGCCAATATGTTATCCTTATCATTTAAGCTACTTTGGGTTTTCAACTACCCAAATCATTAGGATACCTGCCCATTCATTCCTTTCAAGTTGATCCTTCCCCTTTCTCTTCGGACAAACATAGATCCACTGTTCAAATAGTACGTACACTGTCCCCAGACATACCTCATCCATTCCCACCTCCACACTGTGTGTGTCTTTCCCCTGCCTTCATGCTCTCCCCTTGTTCTCTCTGTTACTCATATCCTGTCTGGTCCGCTAGACTCAGACTGGAGTCCTAATCCCTCTAAGGGCAGACTTCCAGGACCGTAGTTTTCTTGCCTCCTCTGAGCTCCGACCATAGATACTAGTGGCCATCTATGTTCCAGCTCATACTGTTAATTATCCTTTCACAAACATATTCTCAAACTGGAATGCAAGCTCTCTATACTTCTGTGACCCCTTGTAAATAACCCCTTGCACAATGTCTTTGTGATGAGCAGAAATCCAATAAATCCTCTTCAGGCAAATTCAAAATGTGATTTAAACCTCCTGATCACTGCCAGTCATACCCTCTTAATTCACATAGCAGTGTAGAGAATAGAAAAGAATCTGAGATACAACATATTCCAACATTACACCATTGGCCATGGTTCTGTCACATTTCACAACCAGATGGGCAGTAACAGCTGGATGAAGATCAGAAATTTATCAGGCTGCCTTCCCGTCTGCAGGTCACTGAAGTCCTTCCAATGAGTATGCAGACTAACTCCAGAGTTCTGAAGAGTAAAGCCCCACACCTTTCAAACATCTGTATGAAATCATCCTGGGGCTAACACCAGAATAGAAAAAATGAAAGCACAGCCAGAACAATAGGCTCCAATCACCTCCAAGCCTTTTATATCCCTTTTCATGCTTGTAGCTCCACATCCCATTAAAGCATGCTGGGAGAACATCTGTAGGATTTAAATGAGGAACGTGAAATAAACAGGTTCAGATTTATTTCCATCGCAGAGATGGTCAGGAGATAATAAGTTGAGGAATGATGTCAGGAGTCAGTACCATTTCCATTGAAGATGACAATTAGAATACAGGAAAAGGGGAAGTGTGTGTGTGGGGGG
>NW_005355159.1:2954975-2970446 GCF_000412655.1 Myotis brandtii
GCAGAAGAATGTCAATATATCATAGAATAGATTTATCCTGGCCATTCAAGGTCTAACCCTTTTGTATGTGGCATGACAGCTCTGCTATCTGCACAAGGATTTTGATGTCCCAGGAGGGGTCTATATTAGTAGCATTTGCCATGCTTTTCAAGAGGTCATAGAAATGAAAGGGCTATCTGACAAAATTGGCAACACTGTGATAAATGATATATAAAGCAGTACCTTACAAATATGCATATACCTATAATGATTGAGAGCTTATCAATAGTTCATCAACCCCTCTTAGGGATTCGTTTTTTTGGACAAATGGCCCTCTTCATCCTTTGAATACTGCTTCTTCCTCCTCTTTCTCCTCTGATTAACACTGTTCTCCTCCTGGGTCCTAAATAGGTTCTGAAGAGGCTCAGACTGTTTTCGGGGCTGGCAAGCAAACTGTAATATTGCAGTAAGGGCTTGTCCACTGGAATGTCGCATGCAGTCTTCTCATGGTCCCTGCAGGTCACATCACCATGAGGAATTTCATTCTCCTCCTTGCTCTAATCTGTAGATGCTCTCAAAGCTCAGCTTTGTTGTTAGCCATGTGAGAGAGTTCTCGAAGAACCCCCTGCTCTAATGGACTCTGCCTCGGCCCTGTGTGGCCAGTGACCAACTGGGTTTTGCCGTTTTCATGCACACTGGCCATGGTGCCACGATGGCCTCACCGGGTACGCCATCCTGTCCTTGACTACACAGAAAGAGCAAACCATAGGAAAGTGATGCTGGGAAGACTGTCTCCGGAGAAGCCAGTCCAGACCATTACCTCCTTTTCTGCTTCTCCTTTCAAAAACATCTCAGTAGCTCACAACTGCGGGGCAAGAAATTCAATAACCAAAATTGATATGGCAAAAGCAGAGGGTTGAACCCAAACAGCTGCTGTTCCATCAGGGGAAAAACAATCAATCATCCCCCACACAAACCTCTGTCCATCCTTTGAAATCCATTCCATGAATCCAACACAGAGGCAGATCAGTGCCTCACCTCACCTGTCTGGTCCATCGTAAAGAGGAAGTTCCTAGCAAGGATCTATTCCAATAAAGCAGCGGTTCTCAACCTGTGGGTCGCGACCCCTTTGGCGGTTGAACGACCCTTTTACAGGGGTCACCTAAGACCATCCTGCATATCAGATATTTACATAATGATTCATAACAGTAGCAACATTACAGTTATGAAGTAGCAACGAAAATAATTTTATGGTTGGGTCATAACATGAGGAACTGTATTTAAAGAGCCAGAAGGTTGAGAACCACTGCAATAAAGCCATGTGGCTTGCAGCTATGCCTCTTTGTCACCAACAGGTCAGAAAAAGTACTTACCCACTTCCTCCCCATGCTCTCTGCCAGGCAGACCAGCCACACCATAGCAGAAATGGCTATGTCCTCTCATCAAATTTCCAGACTTCCAGAATGTTCCAGCTCCACCTAGTTTCCTGCATATCTGGCCTGCCTCTACTGTTGCATAGAACCAGAAGTGGGTAGAATCCAAAGGCCGGGATTCAGAGCTTCTCCCCGATGCTCTTTCCAAAGCACGCCGAAAGAACTGCCAGATCGGTCTAGGGCACAAACACCCTCAGCTTCGAGTTGACATTCTGGGTATCCAAAAAATATTTATTGAATGCCCAATCAGAATAAGGCACTGCCAATACAGCCTAGCCAGGTTAGGCTTGCACAGGGCTCCGGGATGATTAAGTTTCACCAGTGCACACAGAGCAATATGGATTTCAGGCCTCTGTCCAGGAACAGGGAAAATTGTTCCTTATTGATTTACTTGAGCATAAAAGAGATGTGCAAATTTCCAAAGATCTGCAACTCTGCTATGCCTGGAACTCTGCCAGAAAACTCAGGAAAGCACACACACACACACACACACACACACACACACACACACACACACGACTAAGACACACAATGCAGATGCAGGATTGCCTCACTGGAAATGTTTCCCACCCTGTTAACCTACCCTTCCCCAACCCTTTCGCTCTATCCTTCTGTTGTCTTCCATAGAAGAATATGGACTCTCCCCTCTCCCTGTACCTTATTATTGCAACAAGCAATTTATAGAAGGAGCAAAGAAATGTACTATTCTCCACCTCCCCCCTCAACTTTCCTATACACATCAGTCAGTTTAAAAACAACCTTTAACACGCATAGTGAACTGCTCCCAGAATCTCCACTGACTTAGCACTAGTCCAGAGCTATTAATGCAATGACTGCGTAGCCACTCCTGATAACAAGAAAGAAACAGAATAGAGCTTACTCATCGCGACATGGTTTCTTTACTTCCATTATGCCTTGCTCTGGAAACATCAGACTGAGATTTTTTGGTAACCCTACTCAAATTTGCTTTTAAAAGGTTTTTCTCCCAAAAAGAACAGATGCTCAGAGGATGGAAGGACAGAAGATAAAGTGTGAGATGGCCTGATTATAGATAAGTTAGGAATGGTACTCCAGGGAATGAAAAGTGTGCTAAAAGCAGATCACAGTCCAGAATCTTTGCAAGGCTATGGAATTCACATCTGTCATTTCAGGAAAACACGACCCTTCCTGTCCACACTGCAGGTTTTCCTCCCAGGCACCGGTGGAGACAAGCTGTTCTAGGAACACATAATAAACCCCATGCCCTTTCAGGTTATCATTGCTTATAATCTTCTGGAAAGACCCCAGGAAAGATGGCTGCATATACAGATGCCCCACAGGTGAGAGAGACCACAGTGCTGGGGGCCCAAAGGGTGGGGTGAGTGAGCTTCAGGAGGGAGGAGCTGCTAGGGAAGAGGCGCCCAGCTGGGCTTGGACCACCCAGCGAACACCTTTAAGGGGAAGAACTGTGGACAAAAAAGGGCCCATATACTAAACCTGACAAGTTCAGGGGAGGCCTACAGGGCGGCTTTACAAACTCAGAGACCTAAAGGAACCACATAGGGGGTCTGAAATTAAAGCTTTCTAACCAAAACAACAAAAACAATTTTCTAATCAAAAGCAGTTCATTGCAGGTCCTCATGTCCTAAGGCAGTATTTTCCCTAACAAAGGTCAATCTTCACCTTAACTGAGCATGTCATTGTCTTTTTTCTTTTCTTTTCTTTTCTTTTTTTTTTGCACTAAGATAACATACCTGATAACATACTTTGGCATATAAAAGTAACTTCCTTTTCTCAGGATCCCTCAAAGCACAACCACAGCACCAGAGCAGAGATCACAAATCCCCTCTTTGTTATTATTATCATGTTAACTGTTGACTGTTAACTATCCTATATCCACAAATGTAAAATCAATCTGTCAATTCCTGTTACTTTTTATCCAATTCCAAAAATTCTGAACCCTGCTTTGCTTTCTCCAGCATCCCTAATCTATCACAATTAATTTCATGTGACCCCCTTATGTCTCCTCCCTTTTATTGTAACGTATAAAATAAGCTGCATAACTGCCATTATCTGGAGCATTTTCTCAATTCTTTGAAGTTTTGCTTCCCAGCAATTGTCTTTAGTTTGGCTCAAATAAACTCAAAAAATTCTTATCAGTATGGATGTTTCTTATGTTGACAGAACACACCATGATATTTATTAAAAGGTCTAGAGCAGCGGTTCTCAACCTGTGGGTCGCGACCCCTTTGGTGGTCGAACGACCCTTTCACAGGGGTCGCCTAAGACCATCCTACGTATCAGGTATTTACATTACGATTCATAACAGTAGCAACATTACAGTTATGAAGTAGCAACGAAAATAATTTTATGGTTGGGTCACAACATGAGGAACTGTATTTAAAGGGCCAGAAGGTTGAGAACCACTGGTCTAGAGAAACAAGAATTTTTTTCAACTTTCAAATCTAATACAGTATAACTATAGTTGCCATAGTGTACATGAGATCCCCAAAATGTATATCTTCCTACTGAAAGTCTGTACCCTTAGACCAGTGGTCGGCAAACTCATTAGTCAACAGAGCCGAATAACAACAGTACAACAATTGAAATTTCTTTTGAGAGCCAAATTTTTTAAAGTTAAACTATATAGGTAGGTACATTGTTATTAACTTAATTAGGGTACTCCTAAGGCTTAGGAAGAGCCGCACTCAAGGGGCCAAAGAGCCGCATGTGGCTCGCGAGCCCCAGTTTGCCGACCATGGCCTTAGACCAACATCTTCCCATTTCCCCCACCTCCAGGACCAAACAACCAGCATTCTACTCTCTATTTCTATAACTTGGGCTTTCTTAGAGTCCACATGTAGGATCATACAGTTTTTGTCTTTCTCTGACTTATTTTACTTAGCATGATACCCTCAAGGTCCACCCATCCATGTTGTTGCAAATGGTCAGATTTCCTTTGTCATGGCTGAATAATATATATACACCACACCTTCTTTATCCATTCATCAAAGAACATTTTAAAGGAATCTAAAATCTATATTATTTAACATACAGAAGAGAAGGTTCGATTGGAGATTAACCAATTCTAAGAACACACATAATTACTATATAGAAGTCTATAGGCAAATTCTCTAATGCCTTTCGGAGAGAGAAAGATAGAGACTTGACATGACCCCTCATTGTCTCTGAGAACATTGGGACTGGAAGGACTTTAGAGACATGGAACTTGACCCCTAATACCACCATGAATCTAGAACAAACCATACCTGAAGCACATCCCATGGCTGGATTTCTCGATCACAAGAACCACTCAGTTCCCTTTATTATTTAAACCAATCTGGGGTAGGTTTTCTTCAGTTTACAGCCAAAAGAATCCTAGTATATACCAGGAAAACTAAAAATGGAGGTATCTGCCGGGGTTCTTGTCCCAGCATCAAGAAGGGTTCAGGAAATCGGGAGAAGGCTGTGCGTAGATTAAATAGGAGTCCAGAGATGAAGCATAATTTTGAAAGCCACTTGGGGGTCAGAGGAGCTTCGCTTAAAGGAGCTAAGATCTAAGTTCTAAGTTCTTCTTGTCTCAGGACCCCATGCTTTTTATTAACACAACTTGTCCTGAGGCGATGCAGAGATATACACTTCAAAGGGTATACACAAGCATTGTTGTCAGAATGGAATTAGCCTATGGCTGTTTAGGTGTTTGGCCAGTAGGAGGCAATAATATGTAGATTAAGATGCCCTTTAGCTGTCTGTCATCCAACAATCATCCCTTTTCAGGTATGGGGAAATGCCCTCAGCAATTCCCAACAGGTGACTACAAGTGTAACTCAACCCTGTTGAGTCCCCAAGTTCCATCAACTTTTTGATGAAACTCTTGAAATTATGACATGCTAGAATTGGCTTCCGGCAGGTATCAATTATTTCAAAAGAGTATCTTACAGATAAATGAGGGACAAGAAAGGCCCTAGCACATTGTCTGGCACTAAACAAGTCTTATACATTCTTTGCTTCTTATAAAAAGATTCACTGGAGTTTCTTTAAATAGTCTTTTCACCTAGCATAGTAAACAAATTATTTACAAATAATCCACAACTTAGGAAAGCATCTGGAGCAGCCAGAAGTAAAGACATAAAACAGTTGAAAGTCCCTGATAATTGAGGCTTCAAACAAAATGAAAACAAACATCTTTGATGTTATAATAAATAAATGATAATGTCAACAGGCACACCGAGTCAGACGTTACTATTGCACATACCCACATAAATAAACAAAAATATGATGCAATGAAAAGCTAAGTCTTCCCAAACATTTCAAGAAAGACCCATGGGAAATAAAAGGGGATATTATCAATTGTGCTGACTTTGGCTCATTCTCTTCCCATCTCAGCCCCCTCCTCACCCTCCAACACACACAACACACAACAGGTACCTGGGCAAATAAGATTCCAATCAAGTGCGCTGACCTGGGGCAAGGCCCTAGGACGGGGGTGGTCAGTAGAGGTGGTTCCCTGGGCAAGATGAGCCAGAGAAAATAAAAGATACTGTCACATCCTTGCAAGTACTATCCAGGGTCAAAGCCAAGAAATCCAGATTGTCCAAAATCACCAGGGCAAATTCCAGACTGGTAACAGGAGAAAGATCCAAGAAAGTCAAGAGCCAGGAAGAACAGATTGGGGAAGCAACAGTGACATTCAGTCAGGAGAGTAGCCAATAATTGCAAGTCTATACCTACTGATCACAGCACTGTGTGAGATCCTCACTGTGCCCAATCTCACTGAATTCTCACAAGTACTGTGAAGCGATTATTCTTGCCATTTTAAGTTATTTTTTTAAAAAGTTTAAACATACACAAAGGTAGAGAGGATAGTGCAAGGAAACCGCATCACCCATAACACTGCTACAAAAATCTATTCAGGGACACCCCTGATATTTCTGTCCTCCCGCCACCCACTGCTGATCACTGTCCCTCACCGGCAGCCCAGGAAAGCAGCAGCAAGGCAGGTCAGCAAGCCCAGGCAGACACTTGAGTCAGCCTCTTACTGTTGACGTCATAAGCTCCTGGCCTGGTTCCTACAACAGGTGAACCTCCCTTCAGCTGCGTGGGAGCAGTGTCCATCTCTGTTCTGTCGATCACAGCGACAGCAGCAAACACCGATGGGGCAGCAGAGTTCAGGTGCCATGTTAAATGTTACTGCCTGCACTCCTCGATTTTCCCCACGAGTACATTAATTTTGTTTTCCCAACTAGGTTATGCATTGTGAACTCACTGCCTAAACCCCTTCAGGATGGCATCGACACTGCTGCCCTCTGGAACTCCCTTATCTCTCAAGTCTGTCACCACTACTAATACCCCAACAACACGGAACTTCTTGAGTTCCAAAAGCACAGCTTCCTGTCTTCTGCAAGGATTTTCTCACCTCCTACCCTTTGTCTGAAATGTCTTTCTCCCTCAACACCCTGGCCAGGGTCCCTACGCAGCCTGATTATGGCTAACATTCCTTTCCTCACCTCCTTTTGGAAGGCCTTTTGTGAAAATGTATTGACTCCAAAACTGTGCTGGGTACCACACCTCTGTATTCCCATAATACCTGCACATCTCTCTCTGCACACCCATCACATCATTTTATAATGATTGGTTGTTAGGTTTCCTTACTCCCAATTTTATCAAGTGCTCCTTGAAAGGCTAGGACATTTACTCATTTTTTTAAATTGTATATTTTTATGTTTAATGGACACAATGGTGAATTTATGTGGACTGAGTTTGAGGAAGAATGTTTAAATATATCTACATAATAAGCAGATGGAGGTCTAATAGTTAAGTCAAAATATACCTTTATTATTTTTTAGTCTCCTATGCCTAACAGGGGGCACAGGTGCAGCATGGCAGCCGCGTCTGTGGTGCCGCAGGTCCAGCACCCGCAGGGCAGCCCTTTATTATTTTTTAGTCTCCTATGCCTAACAGGGGGCCTGGCACATAGTAGAGCTTCAAGTAATGTTTATTCAACAAACAGAGTCAATGAAAGGGTAAGATGATAGCCAGCTGGATGGCAGGGCGCACACACACGAAACTCTCAATCTCTCTGGAATGCTTGATGGTCAGTAGATGCTTAGACGACTGGCTGATCCACCAAGGTAATGAGCCCCTTGGGTTAAGCACCCAACATGCACTGAAACTCCCTCCTTCCAGCTCATCCTGCTGCTCAGGTATTTGATACACAAGCTTGTGCTCACGCTGCTCATGCCCCTCCCAGGTGAGAAGCTGACTTTAATCACATCCCCTATCATGCCCTTCTCTGAAACTGACACAGACTCCATTCCTCTCAAGCATCCTCTTCCCACTGATGATGCAGCATCACCCCGATCACGTGAGCTGTCCTTTTCGGGACCTGGGCCCGCTCAGTGATGTATTTGCTAGAAATGCCATCATCACCATCAAGAGTTCTATTCAAAAACACAGTGGGTCAAGGTACCTGCCAATCCCACCCACCATGCAATCTTGGCACACACATCATATAACAGGGTACCCTTCTCCAAGCCCAACATCCTACACACATGTCTAAAAACAAAAATGCTTCTGAGAAAGTGTGTCTCCCAATCAGCACTGCCTTGGAATTTGTCTGCTTCTAATTTGACTAAGGTGTGGGGAAGTGGAGGGCACCAGGGAGAGGAAGTCATCAAATCATTCCCTGCAGGTAAGCTATGGTTTCTGCTTTAAGGTTAGCCTTAAAATTCAGATTCCACTGGTATGCTTTCTTTGCAAATCACAACTGAATCACCCTAAATCCCCCACCAGGGCTAAGCTGCAGGACACTGTTCTTTAAGGTCTATTGTCACTTGATGTTCCCCTGAGGAATACAGATGTTTTTATTATGGTAATCAGTAGGCTAGCCTTCTCTCCAGAGTAAATCAAACCTAATATATCTTCCCCCAGATTTTTTTTAAAGCATTCTATTTGTTCTTAGAACTTTTAACAATTTTTCAGAGTGACAGTCCTAAGTTTACTGAATCACAAATGGCCTAAGTCTGTCAAGTAGGGATATTTTTCTTCACATAAAAAGAGATTAGAGGGGAGGATTTAACCTTCTAATTTACTGGTAGGACTAATCTCTTTTCACCTTGTAGAAAGTGCACAAGGAACCCTATGGGTGTAAAAATCAAACTAAGATCCCAAATCTAAGGCTCCCTCAAGGCCACTGGGGACAGAATTTGCTCCAGTAAGTACATGTCCCTAAAAAGGCCTTTCCATTCCAAACCTTGGAAATAATTTATTCATTGGACACAGCTGAGTTTCCATCTAACACTTCTGAGGGCTTAGACAAATTATGTTACATCTAATACAGAATGTTGATGATAATATTTTGCAGCAGCCCTATATAAATAAGGGCCAATGGGGCAGAAGTACTCAATACGACATAGCCATTAATTGCTGCTACCCTTAAACTCTTGATAAATGGACGTGATAAATGGTAAAAACAAAGAAAAGGCTGGTTGGTGTTCTTCAAGGCCTAGGGCAGTGGTCAGCAAACTCATTAGTCAACAGAGCCAAATATCAACAGTACAACGATTGAAATTTCTTTTGAGAGCCAAATTTTTTAAACTTAAACTATATAGGTAGGTACATTGTTATTAACTTAATTAGGGTACTCCTAAGGCTTAGGAAGAGCCACACTCAAGGGGCCAAAGAGCCGCATGTGGCTCACAAGCCCCAGTTTGCCGACCACGGGCCTAGGGGAAGAAAAGCTGTTGTCACTGGAGAAAGCGGTTAAGAAATGTGGAATCTCCACAATGCCATAAAAAGGAAAGTGCAACTTAATTCAATGTCTAAACTGGGCTCTTAAGACTGAAAACTCCCTACAATAGGGGAGCCAGGCAATCAACCAGGCTTGGATTTAATAGAACTATCCCTTTAAAACCATCCTTTGTAAATTTTTCATCATCATCCCAATTCTTGGATGAACCTAACCACTGGGTGCACCATCTAAGGCTATGGGCTAAATTTAAGAACCAGCTGAGGGATTAAACAAGTAAATCACTTATCTTGAGGCTCAGTTTCGTCATCCATAAAATGGGTTTGCTCGATGCATCTCATAAGATGGTCTTCTATAAAACATTTTTAGAAATTTTATATAAAGCATGGCATTACTCCACTTCCAGGAGCCGAGCACCTTCAGGCGAGCTGGTTCAGCTTCTAGATTAAATAAATTCTGCAGGAAAATTAGCCCCTAACCCCTGAATATCAAGGAGCTGTTAGTCCCAGAGATGAAGGTGTACCTTGATCACTACTTATTTAGAAAACACTTTCTAAAAACTATAGTTATAGCATCTACTTTTGAAAACAGATAAATCAAGAAAGCATCTCACTGACTTGACAAAGCCCTAGCAGAGAGCATCCAGCCATGGCTTCCCTCACTCCCGCAATAAACGCCCAGGTAAGCCTGGCACAGCACCGAGACAACCTCCCCACCGCCGCTGCACAGACTGCACCATTACTATCTGCATGATGACCACGCTGCTCAGAGGGCCACGGAGGAAAGTCGAACAAAAGTGTTGTATAGATCAACAGTATTTCACCGCAAGTAGGCAAAAATACACAATGTATGAACAATATTTAACCACCCTCGATAACTGATGTCATTTTCCTTGAATTCTTCTTTTCAAAATTGAACTCAAATTGGTGCCACAGAATAAAAAATGAAATATCAGAAGCACCAACAGCCGAGAAAAGGAATATGGGCCTTGATATGAATCGTGACCTTTGACCCGGGTACTTCCTGGGAAAACCAGAGAAGTGGTGCTCAGGCCTGGCTGCCCAGTGGTAACATCTGAGCAGCTTTGAAAAGGCCAATGCCTGGGCCCCACCCTGGAGATTCTGGTTTAATTGGTCTGGGGTATGGCCTTGGCATCTGTAGTTATAAATGCTCTCCAAAACTGTAAACCACTGTATAGAAAATAAGGGTAGGGCATAGTTTTAAAATTTACACTTATTTTAAGATATGGGATTTCAGAGAGTGACAGCCATAATAATAATAACAAATATCAAATAAAGGCCATGTCTTTCAGTTTTATATTTTAAGGAAGAAAACTCTAAAAGAGCATTTATGAAAACCAAATGCTAGGAATCGTTCGCATGGTGGCAATTTTGTAACTTTATGCATTTGTCAAAACCCATACATACACATACAAAAGAGTTATTCAATGGAAATTAAAAATAAACTTAAAACATACAGAGGAAAATAACCAAGTGATATATTCATTTAATCCAGTAATTTTCAATTTTAGGTAAATGCTAGGGTCACCCAGGGAGCTTCTAAAAGTCCTGCCCAAGCTGCACCCCGGGTCAATTATATCAGAAGCTTCAGGGAGGTGGTTCCAGTGGGTAGCTGAGTCTCTGATTTCCCCGTAGAATAGTAAGAAGGATACAGACAAAAGTGACCTTAATACATATCCATAGAAATGTGGTTCTGAACCAGTGAAATCACATTTATATCTACTTTCCACTCACCCAGGGACGTTCACTAAAGTCTACCCAAGTTTCCAAATACATATTTTTCCTATCAACTTTCATTTGGTTTCAAGATACTGATATGCCCCGTAAGTCAAATAAGAGAGGTGCCTTAGTGCCCACTAGCCCCACGTTACATGGCCTCAAAAGCCGTGCAGTGGCTCTCCAACATCAGAACCCCTTGGGGAGCTGGCGGGCACACAGAGTGGGGACCCTCCCTGGAGTGTCTGCTCCAGTGGGTCTGCGATGCATTTCTAACAGATTGCCGGGTGATGCTGTTGCTGCCGCCTGGAGAACCGACGCTATAAAGAAATGTGAACTAAACAAATGGTCAGAAACATGAAAACCACGAGCCAGACAGTGCTTAGGTGAAGACAGCAAGAGCCCTGAGCCTACTTATTCAGTTTCAATGAACAAGTTGACATTTAGAAACCGACCTTGAGAAACACATTACAGATTTCTATGAATCACAGAACAGATGATCTCATCCAGAGACTTGCTATTCAAAGTGTAATGCACAAACCAACATCGGCATCACCTAGAACTGGTTGGAAATGCAGCATCTCAGGCTTCACCTCAAACCTATTAGTCAGAAACTGTCTCAGAAGGATCCCTGGGTGATTCAAATGCACATGAAATTGGCCTTGACCAATTCCCTCATTCACGGAACAGATCATTGCTGAGCGCCTACTCTGAGCTACAGCTAGTAGTGAACAGGGCAGACAAGCTTCTGCGGTCTTGGAGCTTATGGAGAGCAAAGGATCAAACTGAATCTCAGAGACTTGCTACTTACTCAAGGACGCAGAGCCAGTGAGTGGCAGCGACAGGTTTAGGACCCATATCTCCTAATTCCCTGCAGACTAGCAGAAATAATTCAGGTAACTGCCTCTAACAAAATCACAAACATAACTCCCAAAAAAGAGGCTACAAAAAAATAAATTAGAAGTTAGTTTCTACATATCACATTAGAAAAGCTCGGCATCAGCCGAAACCGGTTTGGCTCAGTGGATAGAGCGTCGGCCTGCAGACTGAAAGGTCCCAGGTTCGATTCCGGTCAAGGGCATGTACCTGGGTTGCGGGCACATCCCCAGTAGGAGGTGTGCAGGAGGCAGCTGATCGATGTTTCTCTCTCATCGATGTTTCTAACTCTCTATCTCTCTCCCTTCCTCTCTGTAAAAAATCAATAAAATATATTAAAAAAAAAAAAAAGAAAAGAAAAGCTCGGCATCAAAAGTCTAATTCTCATAAATCTTCATTCTCTGACCAAACCAGCATTACTACATTATACTGGCCAACACAGGGTGTTCACATGGGTACATTTTTTCTCGGAGGTTTCAAAACGGATGAACAGTAGACAAGTGTTTAGAAGGAAAAACATCTTGACCCCCAGGCATTACCTAATCCTCCAAATCTCTTTTGGTACTTGAAAAAAATCTGAGGAAACAGGAAGCCTTCTGATTTGTCCAGAATGTATGCTCTGACACATTTAGATGTTGAACCAATTATTGGTGTTTACTTCCTAATTTATCAAGTGTTGTCTAGTCGGAGGAGTGCTCACATTTGTCCAGCTAGGTGTTTTACATAGATTATCCCAAACAATCATATTGTCCCAATCATAAAAAAAAAAAGGTAAGCCCGGACAAAGTATCACGTAAACAAAGGCACACAGGAAACACACCTGGAGTGGCAGAGCCAGGCCTTACCTCTAGGTCTGACTCCTAATCCCCTTGCTACTCAAAGCGGGATCCCTGGACCTCCCACCTGGGAGCTGGCTGGAAATGCAGACCCTCGGGCCCCAGCCTAGACCTGCTACATCATAATTTGCATTTTAATCCCTGGTGATGGATGTCCACACTAATGGCTGGGAAGCGTTGTACACACTTATTCCAGAGCCAAGCCACCCAGCTCCCACTGGTAAAGACAATTATCAGCAAATGCCTTTGGTTCGTGCCATGAGCAAACAGCAGCTAATCACCTGAGCCTTGAAGCCAGAATGGGTTGCTTGGCACATCATGAACTCACAGTAATTTACAGGGCTTGCTCCAGGGGGCCTTTCCAAACAGCTGCCCACAGGTTGCTGGACGGAAAAACCAACTTCTCTCCCTGGGCAGAGTGCCAGGAAAGCCTGTAGGCCTGGTGTTAACATCTGCAAACTCCCATAAAGACACATAAATATTGTCATGATTCAAATCCTCTTGGCATTACCCACAGGGCATGGACTTTTTTGCTAAATAATCAATAAGATGAGAAAGAAAAATACTATTATTCTCAGAAAAAAAAAGCAGATCATCTTGGTCTCTCTCTATAAATGTGTGCGTGTGTGCGTGTGTGTGTGTGTGTGTGTGTGTGTGTGTGTAATGGTCCTGAGAGTCTAAAAACCTGAATTAGGGCTCTCACAACTAAATGTAAGTGGGATCCAAATGGATCACTGTTGGGTGAAGATGGGGGAGGGCTGGGGAATGGAGTCAAAGGGATACATCCCCACCACCTTTCCCCGACTGCCCTAACTCCAAGTGTGAGTCAGTTTTGAGTTCCTCTAAGTGTGGACCATAGGCCACCTGCTTCAGAATAACTTAAGATGCTTATGACAATATATGTGTTTGGACCCAGGAATACACATATTTAACAGATTCCCGCACACAAAAGTTTGAGGCCAACTGCCCACCTGGATGTAAGCAGTTACATGAGAATTATTAGACTCAACATTTAATTTTACCTTCACAACTCAGGCATTGCAATTCTCAGTTTGCTAAGGAAGAGCTGAGCAGAGAAGTTGGATGCCTTGCCCAAAGTTATACAGCAGGTGAGCAACCATGGTTTAAACACAACATTCAGAGCCCTTTCAACTCAATCAAGGCAGCAAATTCACAAACGCCAAGTACAGGACAGCATGGTCCTATTGCCAAATCATTTTTTGCCAAGTGATGCACAAGCAATGTTTTCCACACAAAAAAAACAAAGAAAGAAAAGATTTGGTCTCTTTTGTAGGAATATTTCAGGGACTGCTCTCAGCCCCACTTCCCAGGACAGGGCCACAACTGCCAAGAGGGCTGAAATCATGTGGCATGTTACATGAGGCTGTGCTGAGCACTTGGCTGGTGGCTGGGAATGGGCAACAAATACAATCCAATGGCCCAACGAAAGTTCATTCAGCCTCCAGTAAGTTCAAGTTATTCCCAATGAGTGAAATTTGAAGTAGCATAGACTATAGACCAGCTGTGGGCAAACTACGGCCCGCGGCCCGTTTGAAATGAATAAAACTAAAAAAAAAAAAAGACCGTACCCTTTTATGTAATGATGTTTACTTTGAATTTATATTAGTTCACACAAACACTCCATCCATGCTTTTGTTCCGGCCCTCCGGTCCAGTTTAAGAACCCATTGTGGCCCTCGAGTCAAAAAGTTTGCCCACCCCTGCTATACACTATTCTTTCCATTATGTAAGCCTAGGTCACTCATCACCTGGGGACACCCACACTTACTCAGAGACAAGGATTCCCAAATGGGGAGCTAAGGCTCTGTCTAAAACAAACTCCTGAGCAACTTCTGGCTTAGAGATCATAATTCAGGGGATGAAGCACAAATCCATAACAGTACTGGGGGTGGAGGAAATCTCTCATGTTTTCAAGCTGAGTGAGGAAGGCCCAAGTGTGACACATATGAGGGAAAAAATGGGTAAATTCAACTAAGTCTAATTATTTTAAAATATACATGGCAATATAGGCTATAAAACAGGCCCACAACCAGTGATAAACTAGAAAAAAATTCCAACTCAAACAACAAAGACTAACTTTTTAGTATATAAGCACTCTAACAAATGGATGAGAATAGACCAACAACCTAATAGGAAAAAAGGCACAAAAGTTTAAACAATTGTCAGAAAAAAGTAAGACAGTTCTTCAACAAGTAAAAAGATGCTCAACTCCACTAAAAAGAGAAATGCAAATTCAAACTATAAAAAACACACACAATTTTTCATCTGTCAAAAGAAAAAGGTCAACAAAGAAAGAAATCTGGTAGTGTCTATCAAATTTTCAAACTTATATTCCTTTGATTCAATTACTCTACTTTTAGGAATTTATCCTATACATAAACTTACATATATACAAAATGCTGTTTATTCATAAATATTAATTAACAGTAGCAAAATATTATAGACCAAAAATATCTATCAATAGGGGACTGGGCAAATAAGTTATGGCGCATCCATATGACAATACTAAGCAACCATTTAAAAAATAATCCATAAAACCTCAGATTCTTATACCAACATCTGACAGCTTCCCCAGTTCCACCAGCTGCTGTATGCACTCCTCACCTACAAGTCCAAAATCCAATCTACCTTCCAGGGCTCATGTCCCTAAAATTTTCCCTTGAGGCCTTCCCAAGCATCAGAAAGAAGCTCATGGTTCAGCTCTCTCTGGTACTAAATGTGCACATGTGAATGTAACTGTATGCAAGTGTGTACATTGTAGAACCACATATCCTATCTAATAAAAGCCTAATATGCAAATCGACCAAACAGTAGAATGACCAGTAGGCGGGGGGCGGGGCCAGCAAGCGGGAGGTGCCAGGCCAG
>NW_005355159.1:2970499-2998594 GCF_000412655.1 Myotis brandtii
CTCCCACAGGTCATCTCCCGCAGAGGGAAGCCAGACTGTGGCTTAGGCCCGCTCCCCCTGGGGAGCGGACCTAAGCTGTCAGTTGGACATCCCCCGAGGGCTCCTGGTCTGCAAGAGGGCGCAGGCCAGGCTGAGGGATCCCCAGAATGCACGAATTTTCGTACACTGGCCTCTAGTACATATATAAACTCTAACAGACTCTAAGCATAGACTGTTTATTGGTGGATATGCACATGAACTGCAAAGCTCACACATATACTGAAGTCTTGTGAACTTCCCCCAGCCTAACTTTTCAGTTGTTCATGGCTTGTCTGTGCACATGGCTTCTGTCACCTCTCTGTTACCTCTCACACAGAAACGAGAGTTTTTCTAAACTTTCACACAGAAACAGATCACTTGGGACAGGGTCTGAGAAAAATCTACTTGAGAGATAGAGACAGCCAGCAGCCTAAGCTAATAGAGACATGATATTTTATGGTTTTGCTTCTATTTGGAGACAGAACACCTTTACAATCTTGGAGGGATCCTGCCCAGCAGAGGAGAATGCCTCTTGACCCTTCGTGGGAAGGGGCCCTGGGACCACTGTGACGGGCCAGGTCACCCCAGAGCAGAATCCTGGTGTTGGTGTCAGAGGGGACTCAGAGGAGACTCTGCGGAGAGGCAGAAGTGGGCCCCAGGGGTGCACGTGTGCATACCCATGAGCCACAGTGCCCAGGAATAATGGTTATACACTGGCATGAGTGCATATCCAAAGGAAATGCACAGTGTTTTCCGGTCTTGGGAAAAATACATACTGATTAGTTTTCTTAAATATTTTGGTTGTTTAGTTTGCTCACTGAGCATGTTGCTTAAAGAAAAAAATAGATGCACAAACAATCTACATGACCAACCACATCATGGCCACTCCCACCCACCCCCTCGTGCCCCACTCCCACCATTAATGCAAGAGGGCAGCAGAGCTATAGATCAACACCACAATGCAGGGCGTTCTGACAAGCAGACTGTCAGAGCGCCTCAGCAGGATGCTGACAGACAGGGCCTGAACTAGAGGCGGGTGGTGTGGAGCCGGCGATGAGGGCAGCAACCCAGGCCTCAGCTCTGCTGCTCACCAATGGCATCTGAGGGGAGACCACCTGTGTGGGACTTAGTCTCCTCAACCCTTAAACCACAGAGGGGATTCTTCCAGACAAAATGTCTATGCCAATCTCCCATTTTCTGCAAGGAATCTGGCACTGTTACTGAAGGTGTGATATAAGGGAACAAAACAGAGGGAGTCAAAATTGTCAAGAAAAGGGAGACTGCAGTACATTTTCACCAGTTTCTGATACCCGAGGAAAAGACCAAACTGAACTCTAAAATTACCACCGAAAAGAAATTGTACCAACCTCAAGTACTGTTCTGCCAATGGCCCGAGAAAATACGACAGGGGAGAGAGGGTGAGGACCTAGTGAATAGGGACCCAGGGACCTGGTGAAGAACCCCCTTTCCGAAGTGAACATGGGATGCATTCAGTACATGGCAGTAGAACCAAGTCACATAAATTTGTATGCACAAGTTAATCTGTGCTGGTTTTAAGTCATCTCTAAGAGACTGGTACACATTCCAGGGACTTCTGGGAACATTTTACATGTGATCCTCATTTTGTGCAAGAAGATCCCTTGCCTGGGGCACATAGCTACCTTTAGTAACTTAATTTTACTAAGTAGATTAAACATACCAAAGAGGCAGTGTAGGGCCCTGGTTAGGAGGGCGAGACCAGACAGAACACGGCAGGAGCCATGTGACCTTGAGTGAATGCTGTTCATTCCCTAAGCCTCAGATTTCTCACAGGAAAATTGGAGTAGCAGCAGCATTCTCATAAAGATGCTGTGACATGAATTAATGGACACAGATACTATGGTGATGAGCAAGGCGATGACTACGACAGCATTACTCTTGTCCTAGCTGGCTAACTTTATGACTTGCATTCTGTGGGCCTTCCCTCCACCCCTTGAGTATGAAATGAAGGAAGGTCCTTTCTAACATAAATCCTTTGATTCTAAGCTCCTCTCTATTCACCTGCTTAAGAGACTCATCATGGACAATTGAAACCAACTTGAACTTCCAGATCCTACCACAGTTTCTCTCTTGTTTTAAAAAATATATTTTTATTGACTTCAGAGAGGAAGGGAGAGGAAGAGAGAGATAGAAACATCAGTGATGAGAGCGAATCATTGATTGGCTGCCTCCTGCACGCACCCTACTGGGGATCGACCCCATAACCCAGGTATGAGCCCCTGACTGGAATCGAAACCAGGATCCTTCAGTCCACAGGCCGACGCTCTACACACTGAGCAACCAGCTAGGGCTACCATACTTTCTTAAACATCCAAAAGAATGAATGAATAAAAAGCAAACATATAATGTGTGCATGAATGCAGCATCTGATTGCAAATTCTAAGCTGTGAGTCTGAATTAATGAAAAATGAAGTTGTAGGTGACTCTAGTCTCAATAGATATAATTTACTGACACTGACTTTATGCCAGACACAGAGCTGTCCAAAATACATAATTTCATCTACTCTTTAGGAATCTACTCCAAGGTTGGTGTCTGAGGTTGTGAGAGGAGAAACCACTGGCTTCCATCCCAGGAGACACAGCTCTCCCTGGCTCTCAGGCCTGGGGTCTCTCTACCCACACTTCCTCAGCACCACTGAGCTCCAACAAGGAAATCAAAGCTGCTTCCTACACACACACACACACACACACACACACAGACACACACACACACACACGTCCTACTGAGGATGGGAACTGTTACATTAAGAGACAAATTTGGAGTAGAAAATTTTCCTTTTACAAAGCTCCTATTCACAGCTTTTTGAAAGTCGATGGTTTTAATTTATGTAGCAATGAGACATTTTAATTCCCAGCATTGAAAAGGCTATGCTATCAGGGCACAGGAATGCTGGAAAATCCCCAAATTCCCATTACCAAGGAGTCTCAGGTGGTTTTCAGGGCTGTCCCCCCTGAGACACTGGAAGGGTAAGGATTTATGTTTACAAAAGACCTGACTGAGAAGCAGAGAGTAGTTCCCACAGCAAACAGTCCTCCACTCGGGCCCCTGGAAAGGAAACAGGAGCAGCGTCTAATCCCCGGTGAACCTGGGGTGGTCCACAGCAGACTTGCTTCTCTACTGCTCGGCATGCAGGTGAGCCCCGCCAGCCTGCGAGCTCCCCAGCTGGGGTCTGTACGCTCAAGAGGAATGGAAGAGCATCTTGCAGTCGCAGAGCCCTGGGACATTTATTGTCTTTCTGGCTTTCATTTCTAACGTCACTAGTTTCAGGGGTTTTTTTAAGTAGGCCATATGACACTGAGTTTTAAAAATTTATTGAAGGGAGGACATGGTCATTTTTTTTTCATAAATGTCCCACATTTGCTTAAGAATAAGCATGCTCCAGGAATAGGAACTGTGTTCTAGCCATGTCCACTAGATTAAGCTTCTGTATCTTTACTGCTTTATTGTTTGCCCATTTGATATATCAACTACTAGCAACGGTGGGTTAAATTTTCCCACGATATCAATGGATAGTCAACTTCTCCCATTGAGAGCCAGTCAATTATCATTCTCTCTACATATATGTGTACATGTACAAAAAGCTATGCATTGAGGGCAAGCAAGTTTAGAATTATTATACATGCCAGATGTACTGTGTTGCAGATTTACAGTTTACAGGTAGCGTCAGAGTCTGATAAATTTGGGTGTGAGTCCCAATTCCATAAAAACAAGACATACTTCAAAACTCATGGGCTTCATGAGCGGATTAAATAAGAAAGTGCGTGGCACTTAGCACAGTGCCTGCTCTCAAGGCGCTAGCTGCTAATAAAATGCTCCATGACTTGCCCAAGATCATGCAGCTATTGATTAGTATGGAAGTAGAGCCCTCTGACCTCTTGCCAATCAGGAGGCAGGAGGGGTTCGGGAGGAGGCAGATGCATCAAAAGTGCTTATTCCTGGGCTTCACAGTTGGAGGAGTGCAGAGTAACACTACCCCATCCTTACTATTGGGAATGTTAAGTCACTAATCAGCTGAACACTCCACCTGCACCACCTTAACTGCAATTGCCCAGTTTAGCTTGTTCTCTCTGGGATTTATCTTCGCTAGTTGCTGGCTTGAGGGCTCTGTTGAAACAGCTGCACAAGGATGCACTTTATAATCTTCTGGTTCTGAAAAACACTTGGCATATTTAAAGCGGGCAAGAGTTAGTATCTAAACTGTAGGTGACTTTTGAAGGATTATCCCAACCATGGGATCCATTGGGATCCATGGAGGTGTGTATGTGTGTGTTTGGGGAAGTGGAGTGTGTGTATGTTTGAAAGCAGTTTCAGGGCAGACCATTCATTTCATTATGCAGCTTCCAAATCCTCGACAACAGTCTCCCACATCCCAGCAGGGTGAGTGAAGCTTTGTCAGAGTCAAAGTTAATTGCACGTCAGAGGGAGAAGATGCAATTTTCTTCTCCAGCATTTGAACTCTGAAATTCACACTTGGGAGTCATTCTGTCCTGAAAATGTCAGCTGCAGGAAAATACAACAAAAGAAGCAGAATAAACTAACAAGGAAACTTGCCAAACAGAAGAACATTCTTAGAAAGCCTCAGGGGTTAGCAAGTCAGATTTGCTTTAAAATAAAATAATAATTTTAAAAAGCAGAAAACACACCCTCCTGTTGAAAAGGAACTCCTACAAAAAGGTTTTTCACCTCCAAGCTCATTAGGAACAGGTAACTGCAGAAAGCCCACAGGGTGTACAGGAGGGTGCCGGGTTCGGCTGCCAGGATCCAGCACGGACCCGCCCACACAATGGCTGGGCAGCAATCCTTGGAAAGCTGACCCATATCTCCTTCAGGAGAACTTGATAAGTGGACCACCACAGCCTAAAACCTCATTCGGAAACCAACCAATTGCATAATTTGTCAAACCCAGGAAGAAACTATTTCTCCCCAGGATTTACTGACATAGATTCTCTATCTCTCTTATTTCTTGATATCTTTCCTCTAAAATAAAAGGAAAACCACTCAGATATCCTGCTTTCTTTAGAGACTCTCCTCAGCATTTGTCAGAGCCCAATGTCAACAATTCGAGTCACGTATCCACAAAAGGCCGCACTAACTCGACTGGAGTGCCCCCAAACCCCACAATGGCCATCCTTTGCTTTCCTCAAAACCACCGCACGGACATAAGAAAGTCAGCCACAGGGAAGACATACAGGGCTGGGGTGTGATCTACAGTGTCCCCCCAAATTATTTGTGATCACCTTTCCCTTCCAGCTTCAGGTGTGTAGTTGAAGTACCTTTGGACCAGAATTCAAAGGACCATTCACGCTTCATTGTCAATCTTTGTGAGAGACAAAGGAATGACAGTAGGAAGAGAAAGTGAAGATTTAAAGTGAAATGCTCTCTCTCTTTCATTCCATGTGAGCCAATGGGGCAAAAGCCTCTACTTTAACCCTTCCCTATGGAGAGGACAAAGGAATTAAATATACACTCTCCTCTCAAAGATCAGACAACCACATACAAAACTAAAAGGTCCCTAGTAAAATGCCCTAGTAAGAATAAAAGTAAAGCCATCAAAGAAAGCCATCAAAGAGATTACTTTATACACAATTTTTTAAATCTTTCTGATTTTATTTTTCAGCTAATAAAGATGGATTAAATGCAAACCTAATTCCATCCCTGTTCCCCACATGCACCAAAATAACCCCAGTGACTAGTCAGACAAACATTACTTCAAGCATTTTCCATGCAAATGACAACTACCATTAATTGAACACCTGCTGCATGCCAGGTACAAGTCTAACTCTTCGCCTGTATCATCAGCTTGTTCTTCACAACTTTTCTATGAGATGGCTATTTCAAACCCACTTTATGAATAAGGAGACAGGCTGTGAATGGCAGCTTATTTGTCCAAGTCTGTACCATCCAACCCTACTGGTAAGTACAATGTCTAAAATAGCTAGATTCATATACTTTTATTATTGTTGTTGGTGTTAATGCTCATCCAAGGATATTTTTTCCATTGATTTTTTAGAGAGTGGAAGGGAGGGGGAAAGACAGAGAGAGAGAGAAACAGCAACATGAGAGAGTCACATCAATTGGTTGCCTCCCACACAAGCCCAGAATTTCCAGGGTTGAGCATATTTAATATGTTGTCATCATCTCCTGCTAATGATTTATATTGAAAAGGCACAGGAAGCAAAGTCCCTCAGTGTCTCATTTATGAACCACTAGGGATGCAGCTTAAAATAAGGGTGTAAGCAGCCACACCCAAATTGCTTAACCATTTAGTGCCTCCGTTTCTTTATCAATAAAATAGGAATAGTAGTAAACTATACTTACATTTGTTCTGAAGCTTAAATAAGTTAATACTTCCGGCCACACTTAGAACTCTGTGTGGTACATATAAGTGCTCAATAAATTTTAAATATTATCTATTCCTTTAGCATTATACTTCTATCCCACACTAAAAAGGCAACACTAACAGTTAGTACACCATAATTTTTCATGCTTTATCCCATTTAGTCCTCCAAACACTCTGAAGAGGCAGATAGGAATCTGATTTTCAGTTGAAGAACCTAAGGTCCAGACAAGTTTAAAATCTTACCTAACATCATATGTTGTCTGTGTGGGTTATATGCCATTGAGTTGGCTCCAACTATGGCGACCCTATGGATGAGTGATGTCCACCATGTCCTGCCCTCAACAGTACTACTCACGCCTGTGGCTTCTTTTATGGAGTCAATCCATCTCACCCTTGACCTTCCTCTTTCCCTGCTGCCTTCTGTTTTTCCCAGCATATGCTAGGGACCTGAAATCTGAACCTAAGTCTGTTTGTCTTCAAAAGCTATGCTCTTCCCACCTCCCCAAGCCCTGCGCTCCTTTCCTGCCTTAGGCACAAGTAACTAAAAAGGAGTCCTGCTAGCCAACATTTATTGAATATTCATTATGTGCTAGGCCTGAAGAAGGTGCCTTATATACCTTCTCACTCCACCCAGCAAACCTGATGGACAGGTAAAATCACTACTCCCATTTTTAAGATGACAAAACTAAGGTTTCAATAGTTGAAGTAATATAGAATTACTTCAGGGATATGAAAAAAGTAGGAGAGCTAGGACAAGTCTTTTGAGTCTCTTAATTGTTTTATTAACAAAAAGAAAGGGGAAGGGAGGAAGAAAAATTTATTCAACGGGTCCAGCAAACCTTTGTACCATCAAATCGGTATGTTCTGCAGAAGAGTTAGTATGTTCGTTTTTCAGAGTGAATAATGTTGGTAGGATATGAAGTTCCTAATTCTCTTATAACAACATTAACAGTATGTTTGACTTACAATATAAGTAAAATACTCAACAATCTCTAGGGCAAAGTTATGTTTGCTAAAAAAAAAACCAAACACAATAAATAGGCACAAAATAAAAATGTTGGAGTGGGGGGTAATTATTCAAATTCATTACCAAACAACAATCACCACCTCCTTTTTCTCCAGTGTCCTACAAAAGGAAATGGAGATGAACAACCACAACCCCTAACAAATCGAAAGGAAAATCAGGAATGATTTTGCTTGGCGTTTCTTTGTTTCTTTCTATATGGATTTAACTCAGCCATTTTTCAAACAAAAACATGAAATGTCACTCCCCCCGCCCCCCCCCAAATAAAACAAATATTTCAAACTTTCCTGTGATTTTCTGTTAACAGCGGTTTGGGGTATAAAGGAAATGGCAGGACAAATGGAGCGGGGTGAGTCTGGGGAGCAGTAAAGAGGGACAGACGGACGGACTATGAGAAAAAAGGCACAGGCACAGAAAGGGGGTGAACTGGAGGTGCAGAACAGGAGGAGGGGGCGTGGTCAGCCTGCTCTGACTTAGTAACATAACTCGCTCTGTCCTTGGCTGCAATAATGCCCACCCTCCACTGAAATCTAATTAGCGCACTCATCTGCATCCATGATCTTCAGTGAGACAGCGCCAGTGAGGAGCTGCCCCCGTGATGAACGGGAAGGAGTGGTTCTGCACTGTCTCCCAACCTCCAGCAGCAGTTAGAGTAATACCACGACTTGATGGCCCAACAGAAATCGGTTTCCCTCCTCTCTCTTCCCCTACGCCTTTGCAAGAAAACTCAGGATCGAGTTTACCGAAATAAAATTCTGCCTCTTTACCATGCAATTGCTTACCTCATCTCCTACCTGAAATCGTGTCACACACGCAGCTCAAAAACACCTCTCTGCTATCCAAGTGATGCTAGGCACACTACTAAGAATGACTGCACAGCACAAGCGACTGAGTAGTGAGTGCTATGATTGATCTCCTGCCTCTCAGAGCTTCCGTCCAGGGAAGCAAGGCAGGCATAGACTGTGCCAAAGGCAGAAGGACCCCAGGCCTTCAGCCCTGGGAAGAAACAAAAGGGGCAGAAAGGGAAACCGAGGCTGTAGCAGCTGCCTAGAAGCGAGCATGCACCCAAAGTTGAAATCCAAGTACTTGAGGTAATTATAGGTCACTGACAGTTCCATACAGTGAATGCATTGCTCCCTCGTCTGACATCAATTTTTCTCTTATTTGTAGTCAAAACAAGTCTCAAGTGAAATTTAGAATTCTTCAGGCAAAGCAGCACAGCTCCTAACTAGATGCCAGGGTGATGTGCTTAGGACAAAAATAAACCGCCAGCCCACATGACAACACCAAGAACATAAACCAACGAGGGGAGGATGCTGTGTGTCACTCGCCAAGAAGAGAGCACAGAAAATCACATATTCTGGAACTAATTTAAAAGCTCTCACTGCTCAGAACCGATAATAAATTGTGAGCACGTCAAGCCCTCTTTCAATACTGCCGTACCCTCAGTCCATCAATAATTTAGGATGAGCTGCAACATGAACAGACATGGATTCTACTTGGACAGGTCACTATACCTCTCTACACCCACATCTCCATCCCTAAAAAGAGACGGTTGGATTGGACAAGCCTCAAGGAGTCTCATTCTCAATGTCTTCAGTTTGGGGATTCGCCCGCACAGCTGTCTGTCAGCAGCCTCTAGGTCACAGCCGTGTTATATCGGGGCTGCCCCTCCCCACTCGGGGTCCTGTGGAATAGGGCATTCTCCGGCATGGGTTTCAGTCAGGCACTGCATGGGAGGGACATGTCACCGCTGGTGTGTGCACAAAGGAAAGGCAGAGGCCTGCGAGAGGAATGTCCAGCATGCTCTGCTGGATGTATTTATACTTTAGGATCTCTCCGCTGCCAAGGGAATTCATGGGAGTCTGATATAAAACACAAACAAACGTGTGTACACGCAGTGAAAACCAAGATAAAATAAAAACCTGGAAACCATATGGTGTTCTCTCCATAACACGGGTCACTTAGTCCCTGGTAGCATGTCTACACAGATAGCCTAAGGATGTCCATGCAAGCAGCAACCCTGCAAACCTTCTAGCACTCCTTCCGTAAGTGAGGATATGCATCCGAAAGTTTACTAACCTCGGCAAATAATAGGACCCTGCAGTAGTTATAGCTCAAAAGGAGAAGAGAATGCTTAAAATTCCTGTGCGCAGGTGCACCCGAAAACAACAGCATAGTTGCTGGCTGTTTGGCGAAAGTCTGGAAGCTGCCAATTTTCACTGACAGTAAAATGGGTAAATTATAGTGTGTTCACACAACTGGTTACTACACAGCAATAAAAACGAACAAATGTGGCAATCAATGGCATGGATGCATCTCACACAGGGTGCTGAGCTAACAGCACTGGCTAACTACATACAATAAGTGTTGTTTTCACTGGAGACAGTCATCTACCATATAGATTTACACAGAAAATGACAAAAATCAGAGGACTAGAAGTGATAAAAATCTCAGCATTAGCATGGGCCTGAGATCTTCTCTAGCTGGGCAGCATCAGAGCACAGATAAGGAATCTGAGGTGGGCAGGGAGTTCAAAGTCACAGGTGCTCCAACATCCCAAGTCTGTAACTTTGCACCACACCACCTACTCCTGCCAAAACGTTAAACACTTACATTTCTGCTCTCCTTCGTGTCCATGAGGCATGTAAGAGAAACCCAGCTTGCTCATTCACTTTCTTCCAGGGAAGTTTGCCTTCCCCAGCTTGTTAATTCCGCACCCCCACACGATAAAGATAGAAGCTGATTTAACTCTTCTCATGAGCTATGCCAATTATTTAGGGACGATATCTCTTGAATACTCACTTACGGGCTTCTGAGAGATTAGATGCAACTTATAACTCTCTGAGTCTTTAACACTTCAGTTATAATCACAACCTGACACAGACTTACTTTCCGTATTTTGAAATAATCCATCAAATTGACTGGTACAACTTCCTTGTTCTTCTCTCTGTCACATGTCAATGTCCATGCACTGCTAACATTTCTTCAAAGGTACTTGAAGGTCAGATTGTGTTTCCATGCTAATGACTGCTCTGAATTAATTACCACTCTTAGACAACCTTCTCTGTCCAATACAAGTTATGAAAGGCCTTTGAGGGGAAAAAAAATAAAACACATTAACACTTTGCTCAAAACATATCATGCCTACTTTTAAAGGGAGACCACTGGGAGTCTTCTTGAAGGCATCACATACATTTGACCTTTTGAACAGAATTATATTTCACTGACACAATGGGAGAAGTTTTAGGGTTATTTTTTTCATACTTCTACTGAAATCAGGCAAAACCTCGTTCACAGTCTATTCAAAAGTTTTGCTCTCAGGTAATACAAGAGCCTCTGGGAAATTAATTACTGAAAATAATGAAGAAAAGTTGGGGCTGTGTGCATATTGAGCTAGTAGCCTTCAAGAGATTTGTGACAAGGGGGAATGGGGCAAGTCACTGTGTGTGCTGTGCACATAATCTAAGCGAGAAAGTAGAAAAGTATGTCTTCCAAATTATAGGAAAAGTAATACTGGGGTTTCTGCCCGCTTCCTAACAAGGAGTTGTTTTTCTCTTTTGTTTCAATGGGGGCAGGGGGAGAAGGGATTAACGTGTAAGAGGTCTGGAACATTCTCTGCCCCCACTAAAGATAGAAATCAATGAAACAGGGCCAGAGTCATAGCTCCCACAGACCGGGCTATAGGGTTTTATGCCGATTTATTCTGTAGGTGCAACATACTATATAGGCTCTGGGGGGATTTACAATCAGTGTTTACTGAGCACCGGTTTCACACAGACCTTCTAGATCCCACGAGGACTGGGGACTATGGAGGAACTGGCATTTACTATGTGCTTCCCATGTATGGGACACTCTGCGAGGCCCCTTGCATGTCTGACCCACGCCATTTGTCATTTTCACAATAACCCTACAGAGTAAGAGTGATGAACCATTTCACAGATGAGGTACGAAGAGGTTAAATGACTCGTCGGCGGGCATACAATTCAGGAACAGGAGCAGAAGTAAACCCACGTTCTGGAGGCTGCAAGTCCAAGATCAAGGCACCAGCAGATTTGGTGTCTAGTGAAGTTCTGCTTCCCAGTTCATAATGGCCATGTTCTTCCTTGTGTCTTCACATGGTGGAAGCAGGGAGAGGGCCCAGTAAGGTCTCTTCTCTCGTTCTTGAGGGCTCCACACTCATGATCAAATCACCTCCCAAAGGCCTACCTCCTGATACCATCACTTAGGTTTGCAACATAATGATTTTGGGGGCATAAACATGTAGCCCATAATGAAGGGTCTTGAAATGAGGGCTGGAAGCGGAGGATTTGAGAAAGACAGTGTTCAGTTTTACGAGGGAGGTGAATGGGAACCAGATGTTACCAATCCCAGCAGCAGAGAGCAGCAATGTAGGTCTGCAAAGGTCTGTGCAGTGCTCTTTCCCGAACACTGTGACCCAAACGCAGTGCCACATGGGGGAGTTTTGGAGGATGGTTTCTCCTTCCAAGAAACAGAGATACTGTGGTCAAATCACAGAGAAACAGATATCCCCTAATTTTGTTTATTTACCTTAACGCAAGGGGAACTCAAGAATGATCAATAGTTGGCTCTGTCTCCCAAGTTAATCCAATTACAAACTTCAGAAGCCATCCCCTGGAAGAAAGAAAATCTGAAAGAAACACTCCTGCCTCTGAGCAGTTATCTTTACTTGTTAAGTGAACCAATAAACATCCTGACGGGAAGCAGCGGGGCTGATTCAGTTAGGGAAGCCTCTACAGCATCCTGCTCCTGTGACACTTATGGGGTCTTTTTACAAAGAGTTACCAGGCTACTTATATCAGTATGTTATCAAGGATAAAGGAAAGTTTAAACATAGAAAACAAAATGAGATTTTTATTCAGCCAGGAGACATTTCTGAACCAAGAGAGGCCCAGAAATGTGACACTCAAGGAGAAGAGACGGAACAAAGTCAGCCAGAGGGCCCCAGAAATGATGTTTTCAGTGAAATGTAGGCATTTCTCCATTAAAAGACTAAAATGTCCCACTGTCATGACAGACCCACACCATGCAGCGACATCAAGGGGCTATATGAATGTGCACCATGGTAAGTGTGTGAAGTATTCAAGCACACTATACTCATCTCAGGCTTCTCCTCCCCTCGTTCTGACCCAGGTCAGTGAGGGTGTACCTGTGGGCATGGGCCAGAGCTGGACGCTGAATCCCAGGCCACCACACAAAGGAGTTTAAGTCACAGCCCTGTATGAAGAGGCAAAGAACCAGCGGGTCACTGCTGGCTTATAATGGTGGCTTCTCAGAAAAACACTCGAAAAAGACCATCTGAAGGCACATAAAAGGCCTATTCTTTGTTTTAACTAAAGACAAGAAATCTAGGAAGATGGGGTTGCTCATTCCACCCTGACTCAAGAGATCGGTTTGAATACTAATACCTTCATCCCGAGTTAGATCCATCAATTCCTAGAGATTCCATAGAGGTTAGTCAATGAAATTAGAATTAATCCTTAACATTCAGGGGTGAACTCCTCAAAGCATGGCTACAGCTCCCACAAAACATCCTTCTGTCAAAGCAGAGAGGACTCTCCTTCTCCCAGGGGGCACCCCCCAGGGGTACACAGCGGTTAGGGAAGCTGAGGAATGCATCTCTTTCAGGCAAGTCAATCCTCCTCTAACATTCGGGAAGAAAAATATTCTTACATTTAAACAGATAAAATGCACTATGGGATGGGATGTAAAACCCAAATAGTTGTAAAAAAAAAAAAAGGAGAATTCAAAGAAGTTTTCACAAGCCTTCAGTGGACAGTCTGGAACTAGGCCCAACCCTTTTGAGAATGAATGTTGAATTTTTCGTAGTAAAACATAGGCAATGCCTATCATCTCTTCTTCTTTAACTTAGAAACATTCCAAAACACAAAAAGCAGGCTAACGACCCACTGCCTGTACTTCCACCACGTGCATATGGCGCTGACACCAGGCGCTGCTAGCGGCCGCCTCCTCGTGCCCTAATCACCCTCCTGGAACAGCACAACCACAGGAGGGGTCAGGGGCTGGAGGCCGCTCCAAACTGAGGACGGAAGGGGGACTGACTGCAGAGCCTGGCACTCAGCAGGCTATGGACGCACACAATAAAGAGAAATCCCTCTAGTGCCGCAGGAAGCTGTAGTCAACGTGCTTTAGAATTGCAAGCACACATACTTGGGGCCAAGCAGCCAAGGCAAAACCTGTGCATTTTACCTTTTACACTTCATTCTCAATGCGCTTCCTTTTCTGGACATAGGAAGAGCACTTCACACCAGGTACCACTTTATACCAGGAATTCGGATTTGCTGGAGGTTGTCTTCTTTCACATCCATAAAACACATTTTATTAATTCTCTGAGTATTGTCCTAAGGGCCTGTAGGGATCCAGGGGGCAGAGACGGGGCACTGCATGGTTACCAGACACAGTCCACCCTACAGCTGCAAACTACAGGACACGCAACCACAGCACACCCTTGGGGCAGGCAAAACACCACGAGGCATGGATTAGTGGGGAAAAAGGAACAGAGGTTCCATGTAGGACCCCAAACGACAACCATACCTTACAAATTAAATGGCATGCAAAGTGATGTGTCTTACTATGTGTCAGGCAAGATCCACGTATTACTGTCATAATATACCCATTCCTATAGCATATCATTACCTACATTACCTTAACTCTTGCACAAGGTAAGCCTCAGTATGTCCCCATTTTACAGTTTAAGAAACTACCTGCACCCAAGTCTGACCGACCCCAAAGCCCAGGGCTCCCACCCTCTGGGTCACTCCATCACAGGACCCACTGCCCTGAGCCCTTGAGGAGACAGTGCGCTCTGGGGGACTCCCAGTGCTGACCCCGAGGGGCTGGCAGCATCTGTCATGAGCAGTGACACTGAAACAGTCCATTTGGGGCCCTTGGACCACATCTTAACAGCTCATTTTGGAAAAAGTGCTTAACTAAAGCTGCCAGTGGCAAAATAAAAAAGAATGAGAAAATAAGACTATTAGGAGGATTCCCAACCTTAAAACTTTTCCTATGTATTAAGAATATTTTGTTTCACATGGCTTACAAAAATAAGATTTTTAAATACAGAATTTGAAACTAGTGTCCCTATCCAAACCTCAACCTTAATGTTTCCTTTTCTGATTGAGAAACAACAGAATGTGGACACTGGATCAAAAGCCACTGGAGCCATCTTCTCTCTCTTCTCTCTTCTCTCTTCTCTCTTCTCGTCACTGGAGCCATCTTCTCTCTCTTCTCTCTTCTCTTTTCTCTCCCTCTGTCTCTCTCTCTCTCTCTCCCCTCTACCCCTCGAAACCCCAACAGTAAGAGGCAGAGTGGGAGGAGACACTTCCAGAAAGGCAGGTGGCCCAGCAAGCCAGTCCCCACCCCCACCCCAAAAATCAGTGGTCCTGCTGGTAAATGAGGCTGTGGAAGGCCAAGACCTACCAAGCCCACACCCCCTTTCATCTCTGGATCAGTGAGATGCTAACCCGGTAGACCCCAGAGATCAGACTTAGCAGAGCATGTACAGTTCAGGTAAAAGAAGCCAAGGATACAAGTATGGGTGTCCACTCAACCCCCGGATGCTGTGTCTGAAATGGAATCCAAGACGAATCAGTCTTTGGAATGTAGACTCTACTGGAAGAACCTTGAATGTTTGCTAAGTCACAGAGACTGAAGGTGCCTACTAAATATGTAAGCAATTGAGTTGTATTTGTTATTATCACAAGATAGAAATGTATAAAATAAATAACAAATGGAGCGTGATCAATGGAATCACATGCAACAAATGCTGTTATTCACAATTGACTAAACAAATAGGCTCTCTATCTGAACTGAGGTAATAACATACATTATTTTTTTTCAAAACAAAGGTAATCCATAATAATAATAAAAGCATAACATGCTAATTAGACTGGACGTCCTTCCGGACGAAGCCCAGGTCACAGGTGCCAGAGGGAAGCTGATGCCAGCACCTGGGGGAAAGAAGGCCTACTCTTGCACAAATTTCGTACATTGAGCCTCTAGTTCTTACAGAAAAGCCAATCTATTTTCGTTCATCAGCCATTCCAAGATACTGATCCACTCCAAGGCCACCACTGTCAGCATGACCAGCATATGCAGACAGGCAATGTAGGGTAATGGGTAAGCTCTGAAATCCTAAAGCCAGACTCCCTTGGTTCAAATTCTGGTTCCACTATTTGGTAGTTTAGTTTCTTTATCTATAAAATGGAGATAAGAACAGTATCTAGCCCACAGGGTTGTTAGAAAGGCCAAATGAGTAAGAAAGTGAGATTAGATAGAGCCTAATTTATGGTAAATCCATCCACAAAAGTGTTCACTTACCATCACATGTATGTATAAGAATGCTAAATAAAGAATACTGATTAGAAGTAGTAGATTGTTATTCTATTCACAGAAGGAAGAGGTAAGTAATGGCTATATACAGACCATAACTGGTCTAAAAGTAACGTTACAGAAAAAAGTCTAAATAGGAAAATATGAGTCTAAAATAATTTCACACTAACTGAAAGTTTGGACCCATATTTTCAAGGAGATTTTAAGATAATAACCTAAGTTATGAAAATTTTACTTATTCACTCAAAGTTAAGTTACTTTTCTAATAAATAAACTTCATTTCCATATATTTCTTTTCAACTTGATTCACATTTTGGTCCTTTTATTTCATATTGCCTATTAAAAATATATATTTGCTTCATTGATCACCTATAGGGCTTTAATATTCACTCATCTAGAAGAAAACAACATATACTTAAATTTATCACCACGATTAATGGTATACTTATTTATCTCTACCTAACATACCAATTAAGGCTTATTCAGAGAGCCACTGTGGAGAACTTATAGGGAATCCTAATCTTAGAGATTCCCTCATTAAATAAAAAGTATTAAAAAATAGAGAAGTCAAAATATCTACAGAAAAAAAACCCACCTAAAAATTTTACCAAGGATAGCAAGTAAATATTCTGTCAAAAATAAAATACTATAAAATAAAGACTTTTTTATACAAAATTATGAATCTGGTTTTCACGTGTGGTAGATACAGGATTTGGACTTTTATCTTTAAGAGAAATACCTTATGTATCTTCTTTTGAAGACAACAGCACAAAACTGTGCCAAAAACAAACAAACAGCTTGCTAAAGACATCTGTGCTTCTCCTGCCCACTGCTGCCTATATCCTTGGGAAGACAACTCAATTGCTTACCAAGCATGTCATATTTTATTATGCTTCAATTACACACTTCCTCTGATCAACCACATTAGCATTTAATTACCACACAATTAACTCGTAGCAATAACACATGCTCATGGGCACTTCTGCTTTGGCCACGGAAATCATCAGTTGACCCAAAGCCCTACCTGCATGGCCCCACCCACCTGTGCTCTGTCTCCCAGGTATTTGCTGGGTCATGACTATGAAAGTTCGGCAGAACACCAAGTCTTCCACAGCCTTAGCCATGGCAGCCTAACAGAGCAGCAGGGGGGGTGGAGGGCTCACAATAGGAGCACCCCTACTCGATAGGGACTTGGTAACAGGAGGAAGACAACTCAAGCATCAAATGGGGTTTTCCATCAGGTGAGTGGTTACCAGACTTCGGTATTCTACAGCAGAAAAGCCCACCCTCCCTAACTGGATGGCTGAGAACTTAGTCTTCAATGTCCTCCTCACCTTGAAAAAAAAACACCACAAACCATCATTTCATTAAAAACAGCCACTTTGAAACTGAAAAAGTAGGAAGGATAATATCTTTCAATAAAAGGCAATTCTTTAAATAAATTTATTGTAATAAAAAATATTTTATTTTTCTCCTGTTGACTTTTAGACCAATTCAGGGATTAGTTCTTTGGAAAACACTGGATTAAATGGTTTTTAAGGTTCCTGCTAACTCTTAAATCACTTAAAATAGCCCAACAAGTGTTTTTAAGCTAAAAAGAAGTAAAGCTATTTAACTGTCACAGGTAAATACAAACAATAATGTGTAATTCATTCATTTCACATATGCTAAAGTGACAAACACAAACCATAAAGGGGGGGGGGGGGGAAAGAGGAAGCATTCTGCTTTCCTGGTATAATTTCTAGGAAGATTAATTTCCTGTCTGAAAGCCATTCTGCTCACACATGATTTCAAAAAAATGTTTTTCTGCTCTATGGTAGGAGTGGAATCAGCTGTTTTAACTGGGGGCCCTGGAGTGCAACTCTCAAGTTGCATAGTTATTTATAACTTCAGAGCAATGCCTGTTTCTGTCATATCAAAGTATGCAAGACCCCAGGGAAAGGTCATGAGACAATGTCGCCTGTTTGAGACGCACTGCCAATTTCAGACTCCCCCCACCTCTGGGAGAGCCTGCATAGTCAGAATGCTCCAGAAATGAACTGAAGGCCCCCCTGGCAGGAGGGCTCTCATCTTACCTCGTTCCCAGGAATTCACAATGTTAGTCTGAAGAGATGGATTCTAGTGGGTGTTTGCAGTACGACTCATGTGATTAGCCCAGGCAGATGTGAATTTGCTCCATAAATATTTGCTGAACATCTCCTACTTAGAAGGCACCCCTGGAGTCTCCTCACTTTCCCCCCCTCACCACACCCGGAAAAGGTGCGACACGGTCCAGTGTTCTGGAGGGGAGCCTAAGCCCTTTCACAAACGGCCACTCGATTATGTGCTGTGACAACTGCCACACTCAGAACCTGTAACACACACAAATGCTCTCAGAGGACAGAGAGGTCCCTTCCTCCTGGAGAGGCCACGGTTGACTAGATGTGAGCAGAGCCTTTGAGGAAAGAGACAAGCAAGAAAAGTGCCAGGAAGCCTCTGCCCCTGGAGTATAGACTCCATTAGGGCTGGATCTCCACAGGTCTCGTTCATAATGGTTTTCCCCGAGTCTAGGACAGAGCCTGCCAACAAGTACATGCTTATGAAATACCTTCTTGATAAAAGATAAGAAAAAAAGGAAAGAATGTTCTTAGATCCATCATTAACTTAGTCAACATGTAAGTAGCTTCAAGTCATTCAATGACCTTTGTTTAACCTAACAACCAAGGCCAGGTTACCCAACACAGCCGATTTCCCTTCCTCCACAGATGCAGACACGGTCAAACTGTACGTCACAGAATGGGTTTAGGGAAAACTTCCTTCACCCTGTCTCACCCATCTGTTGTAAATTTCTTAATGTGCTCCCGAACTACGTTACAAAGCAGTCCTTAACCAGCATGTGGAAGAGGGAGACAGACTCGAAGTTTCTCCGAACATGTAATGTTTGTGCCTAAAATGAAACAGAGCCAACACTGTAGTTTTGAGAAGTCCAGGAAGTGCTCCAGCCTGGGGCCACCAGATAAATTACAGAGCTGAGGACTCGCCCATCAGCTGCGCTCCCCATCCTGGACCCCAATTAGAGGGCAGATGGGCTCCAGAGGGCGGAACTTCAGGACAGAGCTGCCGGAAGAACACTGGCAAACAGAAGGGTTCCTTGCTTACTGACATGATGCCACAGGATTGTTTAAACGTCAGGATTTCCTAGTACATTTTAAAATAAGTTTGTTTAAGTGAATGTAAACCAGATTTAAGACAACGTTTTATGAGCATTGTAAAATCAAGTAAGATTTGCTTGCAAATAAGAGAGGAAGACAAGTGGAGAACCCAAGTCTATCCTCGGAGGGTATCACCAAGAAATATGGCTTTGTTTGTTTATTACCCAACAAAAAGTGGGCGGTGTCAAGAATGGTCCAAAGTCAAAAAAGAAAACACTTAGCACACGCTTCTCCCTCATGTTAGTTATAATAAATAAATAGCCTAAAGGAACGATCAGGCTTTTATTTTGAGTCTGCAATCTATCTCAAGTTATTTCATATGGCGTTAACCTAAAGATCAAGGTTCCTTTTTTTTTTTTCCCATGTAGATTCCCAACTGTTCTAGCATCTCTTTTTGAAAAGTCCACCCATTCTCCATTGAATTACTTTGGCCACTTTGATGAAAATCCATTGACTATATATGTGTGAGTCTATTTCTAGACTCTCTAGTCTGTTCCATAGATCGGATGTCTATCCTTACACCAATACCACACTGTCTTGATTTTTGTCACTTCAGAGTAAATCTTGAAATCAGGTCATGTAAGCCCTCCAACTATGTCTATATTTGTGTGTGCGTTTTTTCCCAACATTGTTTTGGCTTGGCTTACTCTGAGACCTCTGCATTTCCATGTAAATTTTAAAATCAGCTTGCTGATGTCTTAGTAAAACATTTTTAATACCCTTCTGGGATTTTTATTAAGACTACATTGAAACTTTTAGATAAATTTGGGGAGAAGACATTTTAACAATGTTGTCTTCCAATCCATAAATATGGTATCTGTCTCCATTTACTTGAGGGACCTATTAGAGTTCAACAAAAACAACATAAAATCTAGAGCTACTACCTTGTGTGCCAAGAAAGGAAGAACAGTTGGAAACCAGAAAATCTCTGCAGAATAATTTACAACTTTACACAGTTCTTTCATGAGCTTTATATGGAGTAGATTCTACTGATGGATAAATAAAGGTTCAAAAATGCACAGATCAAGAAAGAGGCAGACGTGGAACCCAAACCCAATTGATTCCTCAATTTGATATGATACAGCTTGCTGAAAGGTAGGAATATAGGGGAGGGTGTCAAGAGAGAGCACCTGGGGGCCCGGCCGGTGTGGCTCAGTAGTTGAGCGTCGACCTATAAACGGAGAGGTCATGGTTCAATTCCCAGTCAGGGCACATGCCCAAGTTGCAGGCTCGATCCCCAGTGTAGGGGATCAATAATTCTCTCTCATCATTGATGTTTCTACCTTTCTCTCCCTCTCCCTTCCTCTCTGAAATCAATAAAAAATATATTTGAGAGAGAGAGAGAGAAAGAGAGAGAGAGAGAGAGAGAGAGCCAACCTGAGGGGGGAAGTGGTATGAGCCCAGCCACAAAAAGACCATCTGCTCCTGGGAGTTAGGTAAGACTTCCTTACTCAGTCCTTGTTCTCGGACACGCTCACAGGACAGAGGAGAAGGAACCAATAAAAGAAGATGAAAATAAATTCCGAGCAGGAAAAAACTCTTCCAGGAAGGCCCCAACTGGAGAAGAGCCAAGAGAGGAAACAGGGCAAGGCACACGATGGAGCTCCACAGAGCATAGCCAAGGGCACACGCACATGGCCACTGGGCTGCCTGGGAATTTCCACGGAGGGAAAGGCTGAGGAGAAGGGCAGGCGGTGTAATTTCCCTTTCACTCCACAGAAAGAAAATCACTTGCCCAAGAAGCTTTAAAGGGCAATGGCAGTGAGTGAATCTACTAATCACACTTAAAAAAGCCTCTTAATGTATAAACACACATTTGGGTTAAACAGAGAAGTCAATAGTGAAAGTTTCAGTGACTGAAGGATTCAAGCTCAATGTAGATTAAACACAAACCATATCGAGATATGAGCATAAGCCCCTGTTGATCCCCGTGTCTGTGGGTGGCTAGTCCGAATCTCAGTGCTGCTAACAGAATGCAGGCCAGCTCCTTAGGAGGGTCAGTCCCTCTGTTTTACTATCAGTGGGTGATTTTTATTCTTTTCTCTATATTTTTCTACATCTCGCAGATTATCTACAATAAACAGATGTTACTTCTGAAATTTAAAAAATAAATAACACATTTTAAATGGGTATCAAGGGAGTCTGTTATCTCTGCTGCAGCAGAGCTCAAACACTGGCCACGTGGATGGAAGGCAATATGGATAGAAGTGGCCAGGCCGTGAGGTAAGAGGCACTGGGCCTTGGAAGAGTGAGCAGCTACTTAAGCGGTGTCTGAAAACACAGCAAACAGAGCTGTAAAGTGAAAACCTCCCGGGCTTCACCAAACTGTTTTTTCTTCAATCCATCTCTGGGTTCTATGACAGCGAAAATGAAAGGATTAGCCTCAATGTTGTTACCAAATGTACAAGAGTGAGGAAGGGAGGTAGAGGTGACAAAAACAGAGGAGTCCAAAAGGCACCCTCAGACACTGCTGGTAGGAATGTGAGCTGGCACAACCATTATGGAAAACAGTATGGAGGCTCCTGAAAAAATTAAGACTAGAGCTACCATATGACCCAGCAACCCTCCTTCTGAGCCTCTATCTGAAAAATCTGAAACCACTCATTTGTAAAGATATATGTACTCCTATGTTCATGACAACATTATTCACAGTAGCTAAGACATGGGAACAACCTCAGTGCCCTTGGATGGATGATTGGATAAAGAAGCTGTGGTACATATATGCAATGGAACACTACTCAGCCATAAGAAAGGATGAAATATTGACATTTACAACAACATGGGTAGACCTTTAGAGTCCAAATGAAATAAGTCAGATGGAAAAGGACAAGGACCACATGATTTCACTCATTATGTGAGCTATAAAACAGAAAGCAACAAGTGAATAAATAAAACAAACAAACTCAGACACAGATAACAGAGGGGACAGGGCAAGCAGGGAAGTCCAAGACCATTTACCACCCAGCCTGTATATTTCACACTGACTAGCATTTTTGCAAGTGGCAATTCTCACAGCCTGCCTGTGCATTCAAATTTCCAAGTTCCAACTCCAAACCTGGATCAGCCACAGATAACAACCCCTGCTTTCTCCTCCAGCTGGGCCAGAAGCCAAGCAACAGAAGATACAACGTGAGTTTTTATGGATCAACAGAGTGGTGATTACCAACTTCAGATGGAAAGTGCAGTTGATTCCTTTCTGAAATTCATGGTTTAGCAGGGGTGGGGAACATTTTCTCTGCTAAGGGCCATTTACAACATCATACACAGGCCATACAAAATTGTCAGCTTTAAAATAAGCCAGCTTTATTTGGTCAAACACGTAATTAATTCACCCCTAATGCCTTGGCAGGGCCAGACCAAATAACTTTTCAGGCTGGACATTCCCCACCCCTGGTTTAAGGGGAGCCCACATATCACCAGGCCGGGTGCTTCTGTCAATGAACCTGACACTTAGAGCCGAGCGAGCTGTCCAACCTCAGGCACCAGTTGGTAGCACGGGCTTGCTATCCTGGCTGACTCCCTACCCACTGCTTTTCCCGTTATGTCACAAAGGCAGGCTTCCTCCCTAGAAACTTCAAAGCCCAAAAACTAATTTCATATCCTTTCAAGAGGAAGCCAACAATTCAAGTATTTGTTTTTGGCAACTCCTTGTTTTGAAGGCATTTAAGAAAAGCCGTCAAACTTAGTAAATTCAAGCTACAATGCCTTTTCCTAGAAAAACAGTGCTTATTTTGTCTTTAAAAAATAATGAAGTAGCAGCCTTATCAAGGGGACTAGGCCCCCAAAGTCTGTGAAGCTTTATTCAGCTGCAGAAAGTAGTAGCCATGCCTTCCAATTCATGGATTAGACCAGCAGGCACTGGGCCTCCCACTAGGCCCATCAAAAGCATAGACAAACAGAGCAATAAAAATCACAAAGCCATGCCACATGCCATGCTCTACTGACCCTACTTTGCCCAAACTATGCTTGATTGTTTTTCAGCTAGTGTTTTAGTACTTGACCGCCATGGAAATAATGCCCATTCAGGTCAAAAGTTAGGCATAAGGCTTATGAGATTCTTCAAAATAGATCTTTTAAAAATTAAGGATATGAAAAAAATCACTAGGCACAGCATTACAATCATTTACCATTTTTAAATCCTGCTGGTATATAACAATGTCCAATTAAAGAACTTCCAGAGGTTCACTCACATCAGTATGGATGGATCCCACAATGATGCCCCTTCCTTCCTGAATATAACTTGCGGTCACTTCTGCCATTCAGATATCCTGCCCCTAGCAGCTGGCCTAGCTCTTCAGAGGATGACAGAATCATGAAAAGTTCTAACCAAGTATCAGCTTTTCCCAAGGCAGTGTGAGTGCAAGATTCATTTTTGCTAGAGCCACTCAAACAGCAAAGGGTGCTTTCCAGCAACCTCGTGGGAGGCCCCCTTCAGCACAAGCCTAGTGAGGATGGAACTGCTGGGCGTTCTCAGTGGCCAGTCATGGTATCTACCCGAGCCTTCCCCGTGGCCTTAGCTGAAGGCTTGCTTGACAAATCCAGGCAAAGAGAGACACATGTGACCCACTCAGGAGCTAGGGGAGCAAAAGGGACTTGCATAGCCCTGAGACTTGTATAGCTCTGAGTATGCCGATAGATGGCTCAACCCACTACTTTCAGCCAAGCTCCTCCTTTTCTTAAAAAATGCACAGAGGGAGGCTTACCTGTCCTAGGCTCCTTCACCCTTTTGAAAACCATCATTGTCCTGTGCTCACGAGGGTGGTCTGTAACATGCCCCCTAGCACACTGCCCCATTAAGCAGAATATTTCTAAACACCCAAATTTGCACAAAAAGCCTTTTTCAGTGGCACTGTTAGGAAGAGAAGTGCTCTGGCAAGACGGCAAGCCCCCTCAGTTACCAAATTCTGAACATCAAATTCATGTTGATATATGGACTGTGGCAGGGCCTGCACGTTCAGAAAAGATGGCCAAGAGCGGCCTGGGAGAACTGTCTTTAAACAATGCTGCCTTTCTTCTACATCTTTAACTGTTCCAGAAGAGTATGCATATTAAATAGCAGGGAAAAGTTACTCAATTGAGGCAAAAATTCCTTTCCCAACAGCACTCCCTCAAGAAGGAATTTCACATTGTGCCCAAGTCCAAGTGAGTACTGATGGCGCTGCAGATTGCCACCACAGATATACCGGGTCTTTCTTGGCCATTTCTAAGGGCATTTTGTTTTAACGAAATCTCTCTTCCCTTGCCTTCTTTATGAGTGAGGCTACTTACTATGAGCTGGCTCTGCTTGGGCACCAGGAGTCCAGAGGCAAGTACTGCCCTTGCCCAACGAGGACCCTGCTTAAGCATTTTAAATCCATGACAAAGGTGTCCTCTTGTTCTGTGGTATGGAGCCCCCCCCACACACATACACAATGCCTCCCTATACACTGAGCACATTGAAGACAATGAATATGTGTGCCCCACAGTGGTCTGTGGAGCCCTTTTGGCTAGGAAAGTCCTGTTGCATCACTTTAGACCTGAAAAAAACCACCAATGGCCACCATCCATTTTAGACATTCACTCCTCTTCTTCTCGCCTGCATTGAAATTTTGAAAGAATTTTCAAGAAAAGAATGTTTAAGGAATGGCAAATTATGGCAAATTACACCTAATCAGCTGGCACATTTGCACCACCTTTTTCTCAATTTCAAAATATATTTGCTTAAAGGAAGCCTGGTTTCAAATTATAGCCAGGCCATTTCTCTGTTCAATTCTTTGTAATAAATAATGTCCCAGGGAACAGAAAGATCAGATTGCAACTAGAAATGTAGCTCTAGGAAAAAAAAAGAAAGTGTTGAGTTATTCCTAGTATCTTCCATGAAGTCAGCATGGCATGTCTGTAGTTCTGTCTTAATAAATACTATAGCCAAGATCAAATCCTCTTGGTCTTTCACTGGTCATTTAATCACCAATGACTTTAGACTCCACTGCATTCCATCATCAGAGCTCTCCTCTGTTTAACTATAATCCTCACACAGCTCTCTCCAGAGTAAACCAATCCCTTTAGTAGTTTTGCCAAATTTCTTTTAACAATTTTTCATGCCCTTCACATACTCCCCGCCCCCCTTCCTAAAATGTAATGGATTGCTGACTAATACTGATCCACAAAAAGATGTAAACTAAGAAAAGTAAGCAAGTTTCGTGGAAAACATTTCACCAGGTGCTGGGGTCATTTGACACCTGGAGCTACCTCACACTCCTGTGAGAGAGACTTGGAATCAGGTCAGACGTGTGGCAATCTCAGCTCTGCAGGGCACACCACCAACCAATCCAGAAACATATTTTTAAAATTTTCTTCTGGCAGATGAAGGCATTGCCCAACAGCCCCCATTCTTTGCTATGAACGCCGGTCCCTCTTGCCTAAACCCAAATCTTCTGATCATTGCATTTGCCTAATTCCAAAAAACCTTGCCAAGTGGCCCGTCTGCCAAATAATATGCCACTAAGGAGGCAAGAAAGGACAGGCAGGTTGGCACAAGGGAGCTTTAAAAAACTCAAACATTCAGCACTAAAACGGCCCAAGAGGTTTGGGGCCATGCTTTGTAGGATCAAACAGTTCTACTCAAATCACTTGGTGTGCCACAGTAGCGTGGAATGGTGATGATCCCCTAAACTATGTGGGAAAACATGGCTCTAGTGCACTCTTTGAAACAAAGAAGCAAGAAATATTTAGACAGATTTATAAAATGGTTTAAATGAAATTAGTTGAAAGACTTTTAAGAGTAAAAATCTGTCATCTGGTAGGTTTATTCAATTTGAAATACTTCATGCCACAATGAGACTGGATAAAGGAAGTATTTTTGAGACAGTTTTGCGGTTTCACGTTGCAGTATTTATTCTTCATAGTAATTTTACTCAATATCACCGCTTCACATTATCCCTTGGAAAGCCAAAGATGCCTATTGGTCATTTCCACCATGCCAGATTTGTCCATGGGAGTCTAATTTATACCATTTATACAGGTGGCCTAAAGATAAAGAGCCTGCGAGACTTTACATCACCTCAAAGACACAAAGTCTTAACATAATCTCTCAGACTGGGTCAGTGGGTGATGCTAGAGGCTGCTCCACTGTGCCAAAGAAATTCAAACAAAAATCATAAGCCTACACTAGAGATATTTAGAAAAGCAAGTCCAGGTTAGATGGAAGAACTAGAGCATTTACTTTAAAAACAAAAATATAATTCTTATTTATATTTTTAACAGGTATAAAATTCTAGGCTTTAAATTTCCCAATTAAGACAGGTCACTTGGGGTTTTGCTTAGTTTTTCAAACAGCAAGTGAAAAGGCATCCAGGCTTGGGTATCAGCACAGACAGGCCAAAATGTGGTGGATAGCAGGGGAAGTACCCACAACCCCACCACCAAGAAAAGAACTTAGATGGCACTGGAATGCATACCCTTTTTTACAACTAAACAGTAAATGTGTCATCTCAATTATGAACTGCTTAAAGGTATATTAACTTGACTCTGGAGTCCCTCAGCATAAAACTATCCACAGGGAAACAAGGATCTTGCTGTCCCTGAGTGAACCACGGCTAGGTCAATCCTGGGGGCTGTGACATGAGGACGGAACTCTGAGAAACCGTTTTCAAATGTCATCAACCAAAGATACTTCTGGACCTGAACAGGGATACAAGCCACCCAGGGATATTCTAAATGTCCATCCCAACACCCTAGTTAAAGGTCCATCCACTCAGTCTCATTTTGTTTCACCTCTAGAGTCCAATTTCCAATAGAAAATGAAGTGATCCTTGCTCTCCACCCCCAGATATATGTTGGGGAGGGAGTAATGGAGAAAATTAAATGCACTGATGTTATCCACCCTCAGAGGAGGAAGCTGGGAGCCCTGGATCGCTGATGCCACTCACTCATTCATTCCCCCGGTGAACGTTTATCAAATCTCTACTATGCATCAAGTGTGTCCTAGACACAGGAAATGCAGCTACAGAATAAAATAAGGGTCTCATTCCCACAGAAATGTAAACAAAAATTCCAGCATGCTGGGGCAAGTGCAGTAACAGCCATGCACTAAGGGACGATCATAACCGGAAGTAGCAGCAAATCACCTTCCTCTGGGAGAGGGAGACACAGCCAGAGGCCGCTCACAGCAAGGGGAACAGGGGCAGGGAGAATAAAGGTAGAACACAAAACCCTCCTTGTTTGGCTACAGAGCACAGTCCACCTCACAAATAAAGTGTATGTGTGCACTGAACAACAGAAGGTAAAGCAACTAAGAGTAAAAGGCAATCAGTCCTAAAAGGTGATTCACATATAATTCCTAAAAAATTGGATGTATGCCAATTACAGCTCATTCCATAAGAGCGAAGGCATTGGTCAGCTAACTATGTGCATGTGTAGAATCGATACTCCATTTCCAGGAACAACCAAGCACTAATCATACTGTGTATTCTATGGGAGTGGGGCTTCTCAAACTTTGATAACAGCAGGTTCCGGTGCAGGGAGCTACGGGCGGAGACGGAGAGGCTGCACTTTGAACGCGCTGCCAGCGGATGCCCATGTTGCTGGGCCTGTGGCCTTCTCTGAGCCATGAAAGTGAGGAGGGCCGATGGTGCTCAGTCCCGACTGACCATACTAGTCACACATGGGGCTCTTTAACAATAAAAACTCCTCTCCTTGTCTCAAACCTAGTAAGCCAGGTCTTAGGAGTGGGGTCTCCTATAATTTCTTTTTAAGCTATACAGGTGGTTCTGGGGTGCAGCCAGGCTTATGAACCACAGTCAAGCAGGCATTCTGAGATGCAGGCCTCCAGCACACCTCACCCCAGGATATACACTGAGTGGCCAGATTATTATGACCACCTGACGTTTGTAGGCAAATTAGCTATAATTTCGTACTGAAGTTGCTAGAGGGCCAGACTATTATAAACAGGGAAGAGGTTGTTTACCACGACAGTAGAAGTGATTTTTTTCTGAAGATATGGGTAAACAACGTGATTTAACAGCCTTTGAATGTGGGAGATATATATATATATGTGTATATGTATATGTATATATATATGTGTGTGTATATATATATATATACACACACACACACACACACACACACA
>NW_005355159.1:2999196-3011156 GCF_000412655.1 Myotis brandtii
AGCTGGTTCCACAACCATCAAATCTCACAGAACTGGACAGTGCTATTCATCAGGCATGGTGTCAGATTCTTCGCATCACCTTTCAACATCTCATGGAGTCAATGCCAAGAAGAATTGCCGCAGTATTGAAGGCAAAAGGTGGCCCAACAAAGTACTAATGGGGTGGTCATAATAAACTGGCCACTCAGTGTATATATCTCCATTCTCTGTATAGACAGATAAAGCTAGCAACTGTGGGAGACATCCATGGAGATAGAGAGTCAAGAAGACAATGCCCAGTCAAAGCCTGCAGGCTAACAGCTTTCATAGAATCCATCCTGACCCTTCTCATAATAATCTGGCCACTCACGTTCAAATATATCCCACGTTCAAAGGCTGTTAAATCGTGTTGTTTACCCATATCTTCAGAAAAATATCACTTCTACTGTCGTGGTAAACAACCTGCTTCCCTATTTATAATGGTCTGGCCCTCTAGCAACTTCAGCGTGAAATTATAGCAATTTGCCTACAAACGTCAGGTGGTCATAATAATCTGGCCACTCAGTGTATATATCTCCATTCTCTGTGTAGACAGATAAAGCCAGCAGCTGTGGAAGACATCCATGGAGATAAAGAGTCAAGAAGACAATGCCCAGTCAAAGCCTGCAGGCTAACAGCTTTCGTAGAATCCATCCTGACCCTTCTCATGCACAATAATTGTTTTCCAAAGCCAATGCTTATATCATGATCATAGTCTACTTAGCTCATAAAACACACAAAGAGGCAAAGCAGATTTTTTTTTCGGGGGGGGGGTCTAAAAATTATAGATAAGGGGTCATCCATGATGAAAGACTGGAAAGAAGCCAAAAGGCAAGCATGCAATTAACCAGCCTGATGCCTCCAGGCTCCAATCATGAAAGGGCTCTCCGGCCACGCCCACCTCGCTGCAAAGTAACAATTTTGTTAATAAAAGGGATCGAGTGGAATGTGGTCCTTCGGGAAAAGACAAGTGACTCTCTCCAGGCAGGAGAGGTGATAGAGCTGGGCCCATTGGAAATACCAGCATTTCAAATTTCACTATATCCGCTATCATTTAACAAGGCACTTCAAATGCTGTCCCATGTATTCAGCCTTTTGCTCCCAATTTCTACCCATCTCACTGCAAGTTGTCTGCCCTAACCCCTTCTCTCCCTGGCTCATTCCCCTGGTCTTAGCTGGCAGAGGGCAGCAATTCTCATGCGAGTTCTTGCCTTTCCCTAAACTTGGAAATGCCCTTCCCAGGAGAGGCTTTCCTAACACTGCTTCCCAAGTGTCGCAGTCAGGGTCCATGTGCTGCTCCTCTCCAGTGAATGCTCTGGGAAGAAAGACCCAAAGCTTTCTCACCTATATGTGGGGAGAGAGACAGAGACAGAGAGAGAGAGAGGGAGGGAGGGAGGGAGGGAGAGAGAAGCTTGTCATTCCTACCACGTGCCACAATGTATCATGCTCATCTCTCTATTCTTGGGTCCTACGAGAGTAATTGTATAAAAGAAAGGAATGACTGGAAATGACAGATGAACAACATCCTGTCCTCCAGAAGTTCAGTGTTCTATCTGGGAGACTGAGAAGACACCGCACAGTGTCACTGCCAGTGCAGTGAAGACATTCAGACTCGCAAGCCCAGAGCCGCACAGCTAGGCGGCGGCGAAGCCTGTGCCAGGCCTTCCAAGGCCACACCAGTGCACTTGCCTGTAACAGTCTCTTCTCGGTAATACCCAGGCACAGCCTTCAGGGAGCACAGAGCGAGGAGGGCTGAGCTGGGAGGGTGACTGGGGAAGGGGAGCATGCATCTGAGTCAGGCTTGGAGGAGGAGCCGACTGGCTGGAAGGGCTGACATCACCAGTTCCACTGTCTTTGAGTGAATCTGCTTAGGCTCTACTCAGCACTTACTAGTATTGAACAAGCGTGGGGTGGGGGGCTGGGAGAGGGGACAGGTGCAGGGCAATGTCTTTTCAACAGAGTGTCCTTTGTCATCTTCCTTTTTTAAAGAATGCATTTGTCCTTGTCTGCTAAGGCTGGGAAGGAGGGGACAAAAGCTTGGGATATGCAAGAAATATGGATCGAGATTTTATTTTTCAGCTGGGAGAGGATGAGTTGGGAGCAGTCAGAAGTTACTGATAATTTTATCACATCTGTGGAAACATGTCTTTTAAGGAGGGGAACCATCCAGAAAGTACCCCGTGGGGCCTGAACCTCTGCCAGATAATGATCGTTCCTTCCTAAGGGAATAGCGGTTAACAGTTCTCTAACTAAGCTCAGACGGTCCTTCTCAGTCAGATATCAGCTCTCAGAATTAACGTGTACAAAGCCCCTGCTGGAATACACACCTCCCTAATCTACTTCTGGAGAGGCACGTGCTTCTGTTTAAACCCCCCAGGACCCTGCCAGCTGAGGTCCAGCCATAAGTGGAGGTTGTAATTACATTTCACCAAGAACCCATGACCCCAGCCCTGGGGCAGGTCAGCCCCAAGCGGAAGGCTGCAGCACCAGGGTGGGACTTCACTGTGCCCATCCCAACTCCGAGGGAACACATCGGCTCAGGGGTCTAGGACCCTGTGGATAACTGAAGACGCTAAATGCACTGAAGATAACAGTGCACGGAAACCTACTGGCTAGTTTCCTGTCTTTTGGCCTCTTGCCACGTGTCCCCTTAGGAATAAAGGAACCCTAGCATCACCTGGGCAGAGGAGAGCTGCATCCCCAATTTAGACAGATCTAAATACAACCTCTTCCCCAGTACCCTCCCTTCTCTTAGACAAGCAGGCTCAGTGTTATTTACTTACATTAGACGTAGCCTGCCCTGTGTTGCACCAGCATACTATGTGGGACAGTATGGATTTGGGGGACATTTTCATAAGGCAAGCTTAGAACAGATTCACTCCTGATAGTAACTTGCTCAAACCCTCCCATACTCAAAAATAGTAAGAGTGAGGAGACAATAAATTAGTTGAATGATTATTATGAGCTGGGCATGGTGCTGGGTGCTTTGTCTGCATATCTATTTAATGCCCGCCTCACAATCCTACCAGGGGGGTACACTACCAGCATTTTATAGGTGAGGAAACTAACGCTCAGAAGCCTTACAACTGGTCTGTACGCACAAAGCCATGAGATAGTCCACGCAGGATCTGAACCCAGGTCCACGTGACAACTGTCTGAAAGTATGGCTCTGCTGTTTCTGAGACAATGTACGACTCTCAGAAAGTTCACTTTCATCTGAGAATCTGTTCACTGAGTTACCAGCTCAGCAGCTGGCCAACAGCTGCTCAGGGACCAGACTTCCCAGATCATGATTTATGCCCATTATTGGCTCTCCGGCTAGGAACTACAAGCATCCCACTTGGCATCTCGAAAAAGCAGGCAGCAGGGCACACGAATCAAATTCAAGTCGTTGTTTCCAGATTCCCAGTCCTTCCAATCCTCAACCCCTACCAGGAAGGCCACCCCAACGCTCCGAGTCTCCAGTGCAACACAGAGGGAAGGTGGCGGGGCCTGGGCCTGGGCTATCACACGCCTCCCAAAGCACCACCTTGAGTCATCTCCCAAAGGTCATGAGAGACCTAAGACTTTACAAAGTTCTCTGGGATTCCAAGAATTCCACCATAACAGAAGGCAGCTATTTGGAATACATTAATGTAAAATAAAGCTTTGTTTGCACATTTTCATTCATGAATTTTGTAATTTGGGAAAATTTTGAAGCTATGGGAAAAAGTGTTTTAAAAAATATAAAGGGAGCTTACATATAGAAGAGTTCATTTGTTTTAAAAAGAGAATATTGCCAGATGGCAGGATTATAAGAGCAATTTTTATGGACTGGAGTTTTCTATAGTATCTATAATAGCATGTATTACTTATGTAATAAATAAAAGTTTTAAGTTGCACCTGAATAACCTAGCTTGCTCGTAAAATGACTGTGTGTTAGGCATTTAGTAAATTGAACTATATACATAACACACCAGAAACGGGGAGGGGAAACCAATGCCCCACCAGCACTGCCTCCCCTTCTGCGACTCTGAGAGGCGGAGTATTTGCTACCTTTCCCTTTGTGAGTGGAAGCCTTCTCTATCTTAAAGCACACTCGAAAACAAGGACAAGAACAGGAGGCTCCCTCCCCTGACGGCGGAGACACCTCTTCCACAGAAGCAGCTGTCATGCAAGACCCCACAGACCACGGAGTCAGAGGCTCCCACTGTCATAGAGCCTCCAGGCACCACAGACTTGGAGCTGAGGGTGGGAATGACCCCAAAGCACTCAGACAGTCACAAGGCCACCGCTCTCACTGTGTTGTCTTAGATCCTGGAATTGTTTATGTAGCATCCATTCAGCGAGCGGGAGGCAGAGGAGTTGCTGCCCTGCCTGTCCAGGCAGCAGCTATGAACCAAATGAACCAAATGGGGACACGATGCCCCAGGCTACCCTCCTCCCAGAATCCACAGTAAACATGAAGGTGGCTCCTCAGGGAGCCCCTGGCCCCTCTTGGTCCATCCGGGGACTACACAGAGCCAATTACATTATAACTCTATTTTCTTTTCTTTTCTCTTCATCCTTTTTTAAAAAAATTATTTAAGACCTTTATTAAGAGGTGCTTGCTGTTTATTGACTTTTTTGAAAAAAAATCAAGTTGTAAACTTTTATTACAAATTAAAAATGAGGTTCTTAAAAATCTCAACTTGACCAGATATGAAACAATTTAAAAACCTTTAAAGGTGTATTAAGGAAAATCAGGCTTTTTTTTTTCCTTAAAAAATACGTTTGTCATTACCAAAAAGAGACGTCTTTAGATAAAAATAATAAAAACCCCATCTTGACACTCTGGTATTTGGGGGCCTTTCAGTCCCTGCCCCAGGGAGAGACTGCCCCTCCCAGAACAAGCCAGTTCTTAGAGAGTACCAAGGGCTGGGCCAGGAGCACGCCTCTCATATATAAGCCAACCAATCTGGAGTCTACCTCCCCCAAGTACCTCCTTACCTAACTCTCACCAAGCCCCGCTATCCCTGCCCTAAACCACCCCAGGGCCAGGCACCTGGAGACCACAGCTCCAGTCCAAAGCCCGCTGGAACTGTGTTTCCTCTGCCCTGCCTTCCCTCCCTGGAGACCCAGTAAAGGCTCTGGCCAAGGCTTTCTCCTGCCTCCTGATGACCTAATGCTTCCTATGTGTGGCTCCTAGTCTAAAAAAAAAGTAATAAAAATCACTTTCAATGGCACTGGCCTCTCTGTACCATCATCCAGTCCTACCTCTATACATTAAGACCTGGGCTCAGAGCAGCCACCAAAAGAGGCTGCCAAGTAGAAACTTAGTAGCCATGACTAAGCCCAGATGCCTGAAGTCATCGAAGGAGCAATCCCTGTGAGAGCAGCATCTATCGACTGGTTCGTGGGTATACTCTGGCGACCTTCGTCCTGCTGAAGCCATGGTACCATCTGCACAGCACAGGTACAGGAGATCCCGGGGCACAGGAGAGGGGCTCAGGGGAGGGAGAACGTGCCAGACAGAGGCCCAGCCCAGGCCCCCTCACAGTCCGGAGGGCAGTGACTGTTTCACCCCAGAATTCTGAGTCACAGGAAGAGGTAAAATTATGATACTCATCTACTACTTCTTAAAGTGGGAAAGTACATAACATACTTCAGACCTTTTCAAGAAAAACTGAAAATAGTTTCATCTATAATTGGGGAAAACTGCAATAACTTAGGAAACTCACTCATTCTGAATCCCTCCTGCCCAGAAGACACCAAAGTAAACGAGGCGCCACTGTATGTTTGTCATTTTACTTTTAGTTTATTCTAGCTCTTCTCTAACCCTTATTCTCTGCATTTCCAGGACATCTTAGCCCTATTCTATCAACTTCAGCCTCGTTCCCCACTCCCTCCCCAACATCTGCTCTCCACCACGACCCCACCAGGCCACACTTACCTAGCATTTCGGTACAAGGCAGAAAGGACTCAATGCAAAAAAGGTGATGCATGAGCCAAAGCCAAAATTCCATAGGAGAAGAGCTAGTGACATATATCAGTGCCTTTAAGAATCAAAGTCCGTACACAACCCTGAAAAGCTTCTGCTAACACCACAGCGCAGGATAAGGAATTAAATTATTAACATCCTTTTAGGGGAGATGGAGTGTCTCCAAATCTTCTGTTCCTAAGGCTGCCTGTAACTTTTACTCCAATTCAGGCACAAGCAAAAGCTCTGGGAACATTTGCCCAAGCATATTTATTTTCCCAACCGGCTGTCGTTGGGCTGTGCTCAAGGCCGGCTGTCACTGCCGATCCTTCTGAGGATACAGACAAACATGCCCCCAGTCATGCAGGGGTAACCCCCACAAGTAACCCCCACAGGCATTTCAACTTCCCAGAACAAAGCAAAAAAAAATTTTTTTGAGAAACAAACCCATAAATCAATTTAATAGCAATGGTCCCTTTAAAAGAAAGGCCATATCCTTGAGGTCAGGGGCTATGTCAGACTCCTTTATATGTTTCCCACCTTTTTAAAGCATACCAGGTAGGCCTGTCAAGATATACTGTTGTTCATAATGAGTACTATTTCATTTTTGTAATCATGTGTATTATTCATTTTCAGAGAGTGCCATTTCCCCTATTCACCCTAAAGTGGATTGCACGTGGTCATTTTGTTGGCTTCTGTAATGACAAGTGGGAACAGCAGCTCTAGGGGTAAGGTCAAATGTCCAGCAAAACAGTTCCTGAACTGGAAGAGGTCTGAGAAGCCTTAATCCAGGATAATACTGACCACAACTAAACTGAAAATCTCTAGAGATCTAAGCAGCACATCCTTCCCACACGACAGCCTCCTAAATTCTGAGAGAGACATCTACAAGAAGTCCCAGAGCTGGTGCAGGAGCAGCATCCTGGGTCTAACTAGCATGGTACACAAACATTACCCGAGCTGACCAAATGGGCCCAACAAGGCAATGTCAGAGGAGGAGATCCTCAAAAGAGAAATGCAGTGGCAGCAGTAGGACCACGGTCTTCAGCAACTGTCAGATGTGTGCAAGGAAGAGATGTCTCCAGGTCCTAGTGTATCTCTTCTGCCCCTACGTAATTCAGGGGCCCCCAGGACAGTCCGAGGCAGTCAGAGGACACCCACTGTTCACACGGCAGTTTTGCTTCTGTCTCCAGGACGGAGCTTGCTACTCCGGCCGCAAGAGCAGAAATGATGTTCTGTTCCAACCTCGGGTGATTCCTTCCTCACCATGAGCTCTCTGTGGGCTCTGAGGATGGTAGCCCTGCTGCCTATATCCAAGAGCACACCTTGCCCGGGACAAGGGTACCCACCTCAGCAAAATCCCTGAGTATACAAAAGGCACTTGCAATCTAGACATTAACTGTAAAGGCGGAGAAAGTCGTCTTCTTTAAAAGCCCAACACTAAACACTCAACTCCTCTAGAACAGAGAGGTTAAATTATACAAGTTCAACACCACACCAACCAAAGGATCGAAGCTGGCATCACCAATATTGGCACAAAATGACGCCACGTGTCTCCTGATGTGATGTGCAGAGAAAGATGCAAATCATCATTTATATAACATCCCAGACAAAAAAAAATACATCTAATTGTGAGGCATTACCATACAAACCCAAATTGCTATGAAATGACTGGCTTATACTCTTCAAAAATGTCAATGTCATGAAAGACGAAGAAAAGCCGAGGAACTGTTCCCAAGTAAAAGAGACTCATCAGGAGACATGACACCTGGATCCAGTTTGCAAACCTGCAAAGCCGAGGAACTGTTCCCAAGTAAAAGAGACTCAGGAGACATGACACCTGGATCCAGTTTGCAAACCTGAGACTGAACCCTAGGTCAGGGGGAAGAGCTGCTCGAAAGGACAGCATTGTGCTAAGTGGCAAAATCTGGATATGAAGTGCATATTCAATAACAGTACAGCAATGCTATATGTCCCATTTTTGCTAAATGACCGGTAGTGATGAAAGGACGGCTCTCGTTCCTAGGAAAGACATGCTGAAGTAGTTAGAGGGAAAGGGGTATGGTGTGGGTAACTTTCACATGGTTCGGGAAAGAGCATCTATACTATGGAGAATAATAAAGCAAAGGTGGCAAAACAAACAATCGATGAATTTAGGTCAGGCTATAGAGGAGTTTTTCATATTCTTGCAACTTTTCTGTAAGATGGAAATTATTTCAAAATATTTTAAAACAACACAAATTCAGATTCAATTTGCAAAGCATTTTCCATGGTAACATCTGTGGAATAAGGCGGGGCCCCGCTCCCCATCTAGAACTCATTGGTCAGGGTCTATCCACTCACAGACCCAGCGGACTGTGCTTCTTTCACCTCCAAGCCAACAGGACACCTGCCCCGAGCTCAGCTGAGACTCCATTGGAAGTTTAGGCAACGGAGCTGATCTGGTTTTGATGAGCAGGGGAGTGGTGGCCTGTACAAAACTAGTCCAGAGCCCCCAGAAGGAACCCAGCCCTGCCCACACCTTGATTCTAACCCAGTGAGACTCCTATCCGGTTTCTAATCTACAAAATTATAAGACAATAGATTGGTAGTATTTTAAGTCACTATGTTTGTGGCCATTTGTGACAAGACCAATAGAAACGAATACAGACCTTAATTCCCTCACTTGAAAATGAGTGGGGTTTTCATCCTCTTTGAGAAGTGGGGTTAGTGGAGCCTAGAGTCTGCCCCTTGACCTCCCAGAATCCCTCGGGACACCCTTGGAAAAACCTTGTCTGTTGACCAAGGGATCCCTAAAGGTAAATCACAAAACAAATGCCCGCTGTGTCAGACTGCACTTACTTGGATCAGAACGCTAATCTTCTCTTAGTAATAAAAATAAACTCTGTCCCAAGTTACGAAGTGATTAGCAGATCCCAGTGTCCCAGAGCACTAGCATCCAAATCCGTATGCGCTTCATCAGTAAACTCTCCCCGCCAACCGCACCCACCCCAGAGGGCTTTTGTGCTGCCTCTGATCTAGTAGTGAAATCACCAGGGCCACCTTCCAGATTTCGGAGTCATCCGCCCCACAGCAGGTCCAAGCAGCAGCAGCAGCCGCTGGACTGTGAACTCAAGGCAGCGTAGCCCAAACCCTGCCCTGGAAATTCAGCTGCTGCACAAGGGTCTCGCCCTCCCTCCTCCCACCTCATTACTTTCCCTAACATCTTCATGCAATTGCCCTTTCGTCTCCCGGGAGCCGTGCAGCTGGCTGAAAGACACGCTGCCAAATGCAGTCCATGGGTGCAGGGATGCGCTCCAGCTACATAGCAGCAGCCACTTAACTGATTGCCTCTGCTCTCAGAAGGGCGTTTGAGAATATTTTTTTTCATCGTTCAAATATTTCCATTGGACAAAACATCTGGGGGAGACAGCTACTGTCCTAACTACTATGTGGTCTCGCTAAGAAGGCCCATGCCAAGCCCTGTGGCTGTTGTCAAGATGGTTTGTTTTAGAGGAGGGCCTCTTTGGAGCTTCCACTTTTTCATTATCAGCATTTGCTGGAAATGAGTGGGGTTTTCACTCAGGGTGTATCCCTACCTGCACTCTCAGCAGTTCCAGGGTAAGGAGGGCAAGGCAGCCCCAGGCTGACCCAGGAGGAAAGAGCTGCGATTGCTTTTGATAAATTTTGTTGCATCTACTCAACACTGAAGCCCACCAGGTAGGCTGCCCAGGAGCTCTATCCAGAGATAGAAAACATGACTTTTAAAGGAAAGAGCATAGATCAACTGAGGACTGGCACTAGAAATGGTTCTGGCCCAAAATAGAGGTCTGTTCTACGCACTCGGATGCAGAAATCTGTCAGACAGGGCACCGGCCGCTACACAGAGGAAGCCTGTTCCAAGGTGGGCAGGTCAGCAAAGCTCACCCCACAGGGAATTTTATCAGCCTGTTATCATCCTGTCATCATCCTCTCTCGTTAAATGCGAGACCTGCCACAGATGCCTGCCAAATGACAGAGAGGGACCATGACTCTGACTCGGAGAAATGCGCTTCTGACAAATGTCACAGAGTAATTCAGGGCGCCTGGGAGACCCCGGCCACAGACTGCCCAGCGTGGCCACAGCAAGTGTGCCAGCGAGCTTCCCTCTGAGCAAAAATGGAGGGAGGGGAACTGGCAGGAGAGGCTAGGGTTGCCATGGGCAGCAAGGAGCAGCCTCCGGCCTGACCCACATCTCCTCTCTCACATGCGCTTGAACAGAAGCGGCCGCCTCTGAGCATCTATCAACAACTCAGCACCACTGGGCACAAACAAGACCAGGAGGGAAGCAGAGACAAGGAGCCCTCGGAGAGAACCGGCCAAGTCCGGGGAAGCTTTGTGATGAGGTCTTGGAGGCTGAACCAAAGGACCAGAGAGGTTGTCCTGGCAACCCCTGCTGGTCAGAGACTTTGTTTGAAGCCCTCTGAACTCCAGACCTGGCACGGTCATATTTTTAGAAGCCTGTATATATTCATTTAGTTTTCAAAGAAACAAAAATTGTATAGATTAACAACAGTCTGTGCTAGTGAGGGTCCCCACACAGTTGTTGGGAATATAATTTATATCCTCTCCTAAAAGGTAGATTTTTAAAGGTAATATCTTTGGACCTTGAAATTCTACAGAAATTCCCACATGGTCTACAAATAAGTATTATAAAAATGCTCACTGCATTATTACCAAAAATAAAAGAAAAAGCAAGGGGAGGGAGGAAAAGAAGCCCAGCTAGCAACAAGAAAATGAAAACGTGTGTAACTTTTCATGTAAAACATATGTAACAATTAATGCAAACAAATAATATGCAGTCTTTCGACATGGGATAGGTTTATGTTAGCATGGAATCAATGTCTATGATATTAGTTTTTAAAATATGTTTCACAGAACATTGTTATGCTATATTATTTTATTTTATAAAAAAATAAGCATGCTTTCTCACACACAAAGGGTCAGGAAGGCTTTATTTTTGGAGTTCTGATACCATCTTGGAAATATTTTTCCTTCTCTGCAAAAGCAAATGGGATTAATATAGTTTATTGTTCTTGAGCCAGGTAAGAGCTCTGTCTGCGAGGAGGAGAAATAGGAACTGGCTAATTCCCAGCTGACGAGAAATTCCTTCAATTAGAAATCATGTTTTTTGAGCTTTTCTTTTTTAACAAAGAGAAACCTGCCTCTGCAGGTCCCAAGTGAGAAAAGAGCTGTGATTGGATGTCACCATGGACGCACAATTTCAGACAAGGAATAAAATGGACCAGAACCCCAGTTTACTGGCACTGAGCGCGGGCTGCAGGCCGCAGCCCCAGCCCAGCTGCCCGGTGAGCAGTGCTGGTTCTGGGGTTGAGACATTTTGAATGACAGAGATTGACAGAGTTCTGCGGTGAGGCAGCGGCAGCAAGCAAGACTGGCAGGACCGTATCTGAATCCTGTTTAGCCATGAAGGGGGAAGGGGACTGTGTCTCTGTCCCCTGGCACCCTAAAATGTGTTACATTGTGATTGTTTTTAAAAAGATACAATCTGGTACAATGAGAGGAGCCAGTCCCAAGCCTGGCCTGTAACATAGGCCGAGAGGCTGAAACTTTGGCAGAAGTTGCAGCATGAAGCATATTATGAGGAAAACTGCTTTCTTCCCTTTTTATAAATCCATTCCCTTCATTTCCTTCTTAAAAAAAATCAACAGGTTATAAATTACTTTTGTAACTCTGTAAAGTAAAAAGACATTTTAAAGAAATCCAAAGAAAACTTGTTATAGGACGGAATGTACTTTTCTCCCATGACTGCAGATAACTGAAGGCCTCAGAGAGGAGGGTTTCTGACGTCCACAAACGGCTAGGAAGCACCTGCCGTGGGCTTACTTGTGAAGACTTGTCACTTGACCACTGTGATCGCCCTGTGCTTGTGCAGGGACCCACCAGCAGTGCCTATACTTCACTGCTCTTCAAACAGGCTGGATTTACTTTATTTTTTTATTGATTTCAGAGAGGAAGAGAGAGA
>NW_005355159.1:3011514-3011957 GCF_000412655.1 Myotis brandtii
GAGAGAGAATGAGAATGAATGAGAGAGAATCATTGACCGGCTGCCTCCTGCATACCCCCCTACTGGAGATTGAGCCCACAACCTGGATATGTGCCCTCACCAGGAATCAAATTGGGACTTCCTGGTTCATAGGTCGATGGTCAACCATTTAGCCACACCGGCCAGGCTAAGCTAGCTTTAGGTCAGCAAATGGAAGAAGGGAAATTACATAGTTGGGAAATCACATTGTTTCGTTCATTTAACAAAGATTTGAGCTCAAGGCTGAGGGCTGGGCCCTGGGATATAGGATGGATGAAACATAAACCTTGCCCTCAATGGGTTCATTTCTACAGACGGAGAAATTGGCTTCAGACACGGGAAAAGAGCTCAAATGGAGGGAATTCAGCCAGACACAGGTGGAACGAAGAATCAGTGGCCAAACTGAGTACACGGTGCCCTAAAAG
>NW_005355159.1:3012604-3017107 GCF_000412655.1 Myotis brandtii
TATAAAGAATTTAAATAAATAAATAAATATTAAATAAAATCACAGCATAAAATAAAAAAAAAGAAAGAAAATGGCTTTCAGAACACACTGAATGAACCGGACCCCTCGGCTTCTGCCTCCCAGCGATGAGGACCAAGCTGGCTCGCAGGCCCCACCGGCAGTAATCACAGTCCCCGTGGAACTGTCCCTGGGAGGCTGGCTGGGGCAGCAGAGCTGGGGTGAGAAGTTGGCCTCCAAAATGAACACACACTTTTCTCTTCCCTGTTCATCTTTGCCCACATTGACCAAGCTCGTCCCTTAACTCAAGGGGCTAAAGTGCTACAGAAACAATACTTTAGAGTTGACACAACAGGGAAGGCTCATACCCCAGGGTATAAACGGGGGTGGAGGGTGGAGACAGAAGGAAATAACAGAAATAATCAGCCACCCTGGGCCCGACAGACAGGCTGAACCCCTGACCCTGACTGTACCTGCTGTGTGACCCCGGGTGAATTACCTCACCCCCGACCTCAGTCTCGTCCTCTGTAAAACAGTGACAACCTGCCTAATGGGCTGTGGGGAGGTTTAAAGCACAAGACCCTGTGTCAGGCACTTTGCCCAGTGCCTCATATGTTTTAAGTACTCCGTAAATGGCTGTTAAAACTATTAACTACTCAAGGGGAGACTCCAGTTGGCTTCTTGTGAAAACTGAAACCGACTTTTGAAAGGTCTGACGGCAGCAATGCCACGGGGCCGAGCCTGCAGCCACACACAGGTGTCTCAGGAGAACCACCCTCGCCCGTTCCCTGCCTGGACTCAGCACACCTCTTTGGCAGGGGTGCCTGGGCTCCTCACTCTGCCTGCTCTGAGGTTTCTGTGGTCAGTTCGCAGCTGCCAGCATGGTCTCTCTTCTCCACACCCCACTGAAGTGCCGCATTAGGCCGACTGACACAGCCTCCTCTTAGGAACAAAGAAAACACCTTCGGTCTTTTCAGAAATACTGACGTATGGAGTAGCCACACTGTAGAGACCCCCACAGGACTTCATCTCATAAATCTAAAAAGCACATTATTTAAGGTAGAATTTCATTGACAAAACCACAACCTACAATAACATGAGGTACAAGCCCACAGACACAGGTGCGAGTAACAGGCTCCCATACTTTCCAGCCAGGCTCATGTTCCAGACCACTCAGCCTCACGCCGCTGAAGCCAGACACAACCCCGCTGGGTCTCTTGGCGGCTTTACCGATACACAGCTCAGGCAGTTCACCAAGAGCCACACTCAAGGCCACGTCTCATATGCATCAGGAGGCTTAGACCTTCCTTCTCCAAGTGTGATCTACAAACTGGCAGCATGGGCATCACCCGGGCTGGTTAGAAATGCATACTCTCAGGCCCCACCCAGACCTACCCAATCAGGACCTGCATTTAAAATACCTCCAGATGACACTGCTTTAGAGCATTTACAACAGTCTACACAGACAGACTTGCGATAATTTGTTTAGGTTTCTACTCGACCTTTTTCTTTCCTCATGGAAATTCCATGACAGCACAGACTGTGCCTACCATAGCCACTGGCATATAATGCTCAATAGTCATTGGCTGGCTGGTTGAATGGTTGGATGGATGGATGGTTGGTATACCAAGTGACTGAAGAGACCTATCCTGTTGTAAATGCAAAGAAAAAAATGCAAGCAAGGGTCCGAGTGAGAGAATACCTGGGATTGGGGGGAAGATGTCTTTACACAAGGCCATTAGATAAGGCCTCTCTAAAAAGGGTTGACATCAGGGGTTGCATTAGGACATGTCTTGATGAATGAGGAGGAGCATGCTGGAGAAGATGATAGCAGGCAGAGGGAACAGCACCTGCACTTGACCCCTAAAAAGTCTTTTCCTATAGGCCAGTAAAGAGAGAGAATCATGTTTGGCTCTGGCGGTGGAACAAAGAAGCTCCAAGGAGGCAGATTCAGAAGGCCCTGTGACGATCATGACTGCTGGGGGCAGAAAGACTGTGTCTGCAGTCACAGCTGCCTCGCCAAGGCTCTGGGAGCTCGGTGTGAGGGAGGCTGGCCGTAGAGGGAGGCATCCATCAGCTGCCCTGCTTGGACTTTGCGGCTGCTGGCCACAACCCCTCCAGCCTCAGATTCCACTGGTCTACAGTTGCTTGCAAACTAGAAACATGGAAATTACTTACTGCTTTCAACAAGTCAATCCAGGAACTTGTGGGTAGGGTAGCCCAGCATCCAAGGGTCCAGGAATCCAATCCAGATGTTACCCTGCAGCAGCACACTGGCAAGGAAGAGAAATGACAGGTGTCAGTGCAGGGGAACACATTAGCAGGTGACCAAGATTCTCCCAACACTGAATGACACTGAGGGGGTTCGGATTATAAAAAGGGTGAACAAAGGAAATGTTAAGGTGGGGTAAACGATCTTGGGGCACCGTGCAGTGACGCAGCTGGCAACCCTCGGCCTCCAATCTCAGGAGAGGTACCATCCTGCTACCAGCGGCTCCAGAGCAGCCTCTCTGCCAATTCCACAACGTGGAGTCCAGACATAGGGCTGCAAAGCACCCTTGGAGATAATCAGGCCCAACCCCTCTCTTTACAGATGTCAAGAAACAAGACTCAGAAAGAAAACAGGCCTTGTCCAAAATCAGCAGCGAGTAATGGCAAGTTCAGGAATGGAATCCAGAACCAAGTCCATAAAGCTTAAATTTACCTGTAAATTACCTTCCTTAATAAAACTCAGTTTCTAAATAAATGTTATTCTTACTCTGTCTGGCTCTTAACCGAGGAGAAGAGACAAGGCAGCCTGCAGTTCCAAATCTTAGCCATTCCCCTAGTTCCCTCTTCGTAATCCCCAAAGACTTTCAACAGCCAAACTGAAACTCCTGGTGTTCTTCACAAAGTTTTTAAAAAGCAAGAGAACAAAAACCCCAGAATTGTTTGCATTTGGCTACAAGAAGAAACTAAAAACTTTTGAGAAAAAAAACCGAAGACCTAAAAATTCTGAATTTATGAGATATAAAGAACAACACAGACCGAAATGAAAGCTCCTTTTGCATACATTAGGATTCCAGACCCTGAAAACCAGACTGCCCCCACCTCACCCCAGGAAATAGTACATTTCAAAGAGGGGTGGGTTAAGACAGTGGTCAAGGGTCATTTTGTTAAAATGAAATGTATGATCCAAATGAGAATTCTCTAGGAAATGTCTTCTGATTATGATTTCTTAAAATTAATCTTCATCTAATTATATATTTAAACCATAATCATTAAATAGCTGCTTCTTCCGCTGGGGTTCTAGGTCCAGCTGAGCCTGACAAGTTGAAGCAACAGTGGGCAGATGGCATCTAGTCTTACAGCCCCTTGGTCAACTCACCTGTAACAGGAAGATGGACAGGATAAAACTCAGGTATCTCTCAGCTAGGGAATCCCACAATTCCCTTACATGGCTGAGCAAAGCTGAAAGTCCCTCACATTAAGTCAGCTTATAGAAAGCATAATGACTCGCCCACTTTGAAGAAGTGAATGTCCCTTGTTATAAATTTAAATTGCCATATCTCTTAGGAAATAACTAGGAGGTTGGTGTAACAATAGTTGTATTTTGTTTCCAGGGAGTTAGCTGCAGCATTGACAAATCTGTCCCCACCCTCACTAAATGGGCATTTGGATCTGTTTCCGCAAAGATCCATTATATTTCTAAAGCAAAAGGGTTTCTTTTGCATAAAGTGGAATTTCATAAAGTGGAATTTCGGCAGTGAGGTCATCTGTTTTGAAACTACAACAACCATTCCAATTTTTTCCTCCACTTGAGCATTCTAGTTTCTCTGGGTCAAGCAAGAGAAGGAGACGTAGGTTTCAGAGAAAATGCAAAGCCTGCTAGGCCACCCACAGCATAATCAGGGATTCCACCCTGGTAACTTCCGGCTCATTTCCCTTTCAACAGTGAGGCACGCTCAGAGGTAAAAAGTCAATGCAGACTCACACACAAGCAGACCAAACACGTTTCAAGAAATCTCCAACAGCCTCAAGATTCACTTAAAAACAAACACACACAACCTACCACAATGGCCACATTATTCCTTATCCTTATGGGGGAAGGGGGTCCACAAATTTCCCTGGAAATGTGATGGACCCTCTCACCCCAAAGAACGAAATGCCTTCAGCTTCAAAGGGTTTGTGAGCCACCTGAAATTTCTCTCTGTGCCTCTGGTTAAGGACCCCTGCTTAATTAAAATGTTATAAGGAGTCCCCTTTTATAATTCTCTGAACTTTCTATAACCCCTTTGTAAATGGGACTGTGCATGGAAACCCCATGAACAAAGTGATCCACTGCTGGGAGCCAGTCCATCCTTGCTGCTTGACACAGTCGCTGCAGAGAAGAAACATCTGCACAGCATATGTTTCAAGGGACCTGGCGTATATGGCATGCTGTTCTTAATATGTTTGCTCCCCTTCTTGGCGCTATGTGTTTTCACCAAGGTCACCTCTCCGAGAAAGGTTGTTTCCCCAGGTAGG
>NW_005355159.1:3017380-3017933 GCF_000412655.1 Myotis brandtii
ACACAGAACCTAGAGACAGGACTTGGCTGGAGATCCAATACAGAACCTAGAGACAGGACTTGGCTGAGGAACCTAGAAACAGAACCTAGTGAGAGAACATGGCAAAAGATCCTGGACAGAACCTGGCTACAGAACTTGGCTGGAGAACCTGGATAGAACATGGCAAGAGAACCTGACTAGAACCTGGTGACTGAACTTGGCTGGAGATCCTAGCCAGAACTTCACTGGAGATCCAGACCAGAACTTGGCTGGAGATCCTGGCTAGAGGTCCTGACTAGGCTGCTGATCAACTGAAGGCTGTCTCCGTGTCATTCCTTCTTCGCCGACTCTGTCCACACCTTGGGGGACCCCTGGACCCGCTGGGGTTGGACCCCAGCAATCCACAAGTGCAGGGACCAGTGAGGACATGGGCTTCTTGCAGCATTTATGGTGGAGAAGTATGACTAGCAAGGCTGACAACTGCTGGGGAGCCTGTGCTTCTCTTGGGATCCTTTGCATAACAGTTTCAACAGGGAGCTTCCCAAAGCTATGTTTGTACTTGGTGCTCAATTTC
>NW_005355159.1:3018106-3047334 GCF_000412655.1 Myotis brandtii
CAAAGCATCTGCCCCCTGGTGGTCAGTGCACATCATAGCAACTGGTCGAGTGGTCAACTGAACCGTCGAACACTTAGCATATTACGCTTTTATTATATAGGATTGTTTATGAATGCATATATAGGTAATAAAAATAACAGCAAGGACTGGTTAAAACAAAAAGTTGGAAACACTCTTTACTTCAGAGGGAATGGGGGAGAATCTAAGGTATTCATAGTGTTGATTTCTTAATTAGGTGTTGGCTTTACAAATGTTCTTTTTAACTTTGCAAATTATACCTATATATGCATATATATAATCTGCCAGAGTAAAGCAATTAAAACAAATGACAGATGCATGTCAGTGACCCGGGCCTCCAAGAGTTCTCAGCCCCAATTTAAGACACACCAGTAACTCTGTAGAGTCCTGTGCTGATCAAGGGGTGGGGCCTGACAGGGAACAGTTACAAGCTCTGGCCCCAGGGGCACCGTCTATAAATAAACTTCGTTTTTAAAAGTCCACGCCCTGGGACAGTCCTGTGCTCTGGGCTGAGGCCATAGTGACCTCTGATGCCTCCTGTCACTGTGGGAATAGCCGGTGTTGGGTTTCGAGAACCCATTGGTCTTTCCCCACACACGCCCTGCAGGGCTATTTCCTGTGGCACATTCTGTTACGGTGAACAATAATCACTGAGTCTTCTTAAACAGCTAAGAAAGGAGCAATGGCCCAGACACTTCTGCAGAGTTCAGATGAACGTCTGGGCATCTCCTTCCTCAGGTGGATACAGGCTGGGGTTTCTTACATCTTCTCTGTCAGGTGCCTCATCAGTATCTTCCTTTGGAGAGTTCTGCTCATTCAGTGATTGGTCAAGTCATCCACTGGCCAGAAAATCCGGTGAGGTGTATGGAGACATGACCAGTATGTCTCAATTCCTAGTCCTTGCCACCTACTTACCAATAGTATCTTGACCAAATAAGGAAAGTATTTCTTCTTTCCTAATAATTTGAGCAAGAGTATGCCCAATTATTAAGGAAAAGACTTTTTTTTGTAATCTCAGTAGCAGACAAAGCTGTCATTTTTATTTTTAGTTGCAACAGCCAAACACTGACACCATGACATCAAACATTTTTAATCTGATTTTGGATAGCCTGCACCATATCCTGTGCTGGACCCATGCATAATGTGAAACATGAAGGAAATACGGTAGCCTGGTCGGTGTGGCTTAGTGGTTGAGCGTCGACCCATGAACCAGGAGGTCATGGTTCGATTCCAGATCGGGGCACATGTCCAGGTTGTGGGCTCCATCCCCAGTAGGGGGTGTACAGGAGGCAATCGATGATTCTCTCTCCAATCATTGATGTTTCTATCTCTCCCTCCCTCTCCCTTCCTCTCTCTGAAATCAATAAAAGCATATTTTTTTTAAAGGAAATATTGTAGTCCCTTATCTCTTGCTAATGGTCTTTTCTATTCTAACACAAGTCTGTAGTTTAAAAAAAAAAGGCAAAAGCCAAATTAAAAATGCAGACCCACTCTCCAATATCACCTTCACAGTAAAACATCCCACTGGACACTGCCACCTCTGCCGAGTTCAAGATGGGCATGGCCTTCCTGTGTGCGCGTGAATGCGTCTGTGTGAGTGTCAGTGTGTGATTGTGTGTCCGTGTGATTGGGTGAGTGTGTGAACATGAGTGTGTCCATGAACTTTCACAGGAGTGCACACACGCACATGCAAGCCCAATGTTCTTCTTGATTGACTCTAAACAATAGCTTACAGGGAAACCATCAGTAAGGACTCAGGAAAAGTGCAAGCCTGCCAATTCCAGAAGGACAAAGGGCTTCAGAAACTAACATGGGAACAAAATGATCTCATGCCCCTTTCCCAGCGAGACTGCGCCTAAGTGGGATCCTTCTCGCATTCGAGTGCTCACTTCCAGGCAGTCACTGCTCCCACCCTAGGGGACCGTTTGGGAGGATGGCCAAGCCAGGAAACAGATTCCAGAGGTAGGTTTTGATGTTTAACCCAGGCAATCCACAGACAGGGCTCCTCAGCCCGGGAGGGGGCTGAAACTCCCTGCGAGAAGTGAGACCGTGGCTTATGCTAAGGGCATTAGTCACTCTGACCAAAAGCTAGTTCTTTCATGAGGGTAGGGAACATCTGGCCCGCGGGCCGTATGGCCCGAGAAATCATTTGGATGGGCCCTGCCACAGCATTAGGGGTGGGTTAATGAAACCTTTGACCAAGCAGAATAATTTTTAAGTTGATAACTTTGTATGGCCCACGAATTATGTTCTAAATATCCCAATGGCCCTTGGCAGAAAAAAGGTTCCTCTCCCCTACTTTAAATCAAGGGCCTGGGTCGGGGCTGAAAGCGGTCCCTCCGATAACAGGCTTGCATCTGGGGCACTAGACTGTGCTAAACTTTAATTCCTACTGGTTCTCAGAGCCTGGGAGAACACAGGCAGGAAAGGCCCCAAGCCCCAGGCCTTATGGTGCCTCCTCCCCATTATCACAGCAGTGCAATGGGAGTGCGGCATTCAACCTAAGGGGATGGTGGGTCACATGAATGAGCTCTGTAGGTAGCTCTGCTTCTACATCCAATCATTTGCCCCCTTCATTTATTCGATATACACTGAAGTGCCAGGCTCTGTGCTAAGTGCTGGGAGAGGAAAAAGGTGGTACCTTTTAAGGTCAAAAAGTTTTGCAGACACCCCACCCCCACCCCCACCGCCACCAGCCCCAACACATACACACAATAGTTGTACTTCTGGTATCCTTAGAGAGGGGAGATGTCAAGATGAAAAAGCTCTTAAGTGAATTAGTTTTTAGGTAGTCTCAATAGCTGCTACATATATTTTTTAAATAGTGAAAAATATTTCCAGGACATTATTAATTTATTCTATAGGCAAATACTAGATATACACAGATTAATAACTTCAACACAATAGGATAGTCTGTATTCTGCCCCAAACTGGTTGTACAAACTGGAGGTGCAAATAAACCTATATAATAAAGAGCTGGGGCCAGGGGACCTGAGGCCAGGCCAGGGGACCTGAGGCCACGCCCCCCTACTCTGGCGCTGGGGCCGTGGGACCTGAGGCCAGGCTGGGAGACCTGAGGTTGCACCCCGCACCCCAGCGCCAGGGCTGGGGGTCCTGAGGCCGCACCCACTGCCCCGGCACTGGGGCTGGGGGACCTAAGGCCGTGCCCCCTGCCCTGCAGGACTTGACTGGGGTGGGGCTGGCCGGGTCTGGGTCTCACGTGATTTTGAGGCACACACAGGTGGGCAGGGACTTGACTCTGGGTCCCGTGGCGTGCCCCAGACTCTGACAGGAGGGAGATTTTCATATACATTTTACTAATTTTCTTTCATCTCTGATACTTCTATTATAGAGAAAGGGCAAATAGCAATATTAAAATATTTCCTCTAATTAATTCCATTTTAATGTGCACGAATTTTGTGCACCAGGTCACTAGTCTATATAATAAAAGCCTAAGCAACCTTTATGGTGAGACAACCAGAACAACTTGTCGCTATGATGTGTACTGACCACCAGGGGGCAGACACTCAACACAGGAGCTGCCCCCTGGTGGTCAGTGGGCTCCCACAGGGGGAGTGCCACTCAGCCAGAAGCCAGGCTCACAGCTGGCAAGCGCAATGGGGGTGGCAGGATCCTCTCCCACCTCCGCAGCAGTGCGAAGGAGCAGCAAGCCAAGCGGTAAGGAGCAAGCAGGCAGGCAGTAAAGAGCGAGGGGTCCCAGACTGCGAAAGGGCGCAGGCCGGGTTGAGAGACGCCCCCCCCCTCCCGTGCATGAATTTCGTGCACCGGGCCTCTAGTAACCTATGACATGCGTGTCAGAGGTGACACGCGAACTCATTTTTTTGGTTGATTTTTCTTTGTTAAATGGCATTTAAATATATAAAATAAATATCAAAAATATAAGTCTTTGTTTTACTATGGTTGCAAATACCAAAAACTTTCTCTATGTGACACGGCACCAGAGTTAAGTTAGGCTTTTTCAAAATGCTGACACGCCGAGCTCAAAAGGTTTGCCATCACTGCTCTAGTATAAGTATATATTTGTCATACCTAGAGGCTATAGTGTTTCAAAGAAATTTTAAGTCACCTGTGAGGATAGGAAATATTTAAGTAAGCCTTAATCTTCATCACCTCCCACAGCCAGGTGGTGACATAGCTACTACCCCAGCCAGAACCCCTTATTCATTCCCTCTACAGGGAAACCCCACCACCTCACCTCCATCCTGTCCCAGAGCCCTCTCTTCTCTCATCTGTCTCAGCCTGGAGCTCCTTGAGAGCAAGGTCTTCCCTTTCCTGCTGGCACCCCTAGACCTTTCACACAGCACCCAGTGAATTTCCAGTAAGGAAAGAGAGAGAAGGTGAAAGATGATTCTTCTATATGGAGGACGTTGCAGGTAATGAAAACAAATAAGAGAGATTGGGGAAAAGGAAGGGTGTGATTGGACCTTCTTCCAAATCCAGCATAACTCCATGATTTCACATTCAGGAATAAAGATATTTCACATTCTGTAATAAAGATATGAGAAAAAATTCCACAGTCTTCCCAAAGTTCCAGCCCACATGAGCAGCCCAGCTTCCCCCATCAATCAGTCTGACAGCAGCAGAAAGACGGGAATCAGACTCAAAGGTGTTCACGCTCTTTTTTTTTTTCTTTCAATCCTTACTCCAGGGTATTTTTACCATAGATTTTTAGAGAGTGGAAGGGAGGGAGGGAATGAGGGGGGAGGGAACAAGAGAGGAGTAGGGGGGGTGGGGAGAGACACATCAGTTGGCTGCCTCCCGCGTGTGCCCCACCAGGGCTGGGGATCAAACCTGCAACCCTGGTACAAGTCTTTGACCAGGAATTGAACCCAAAACCCTTCGGCACATGAGCCGACTCTCTAACCACTGAGCCCACATGCCAGGGTTCTTTCTTTGGGCTTTCCTTTCTGTGCTCCTTATAGTACCGCCTTTCTTCCTTCTCCCCTGCACTCGGGATATGGCTCTAATTTCTTACTTCGGGACAGGAGGCCCTGTACCCTTAGACCTGCACCTGATCTCCCCTGACTCAGCCTCTTCCCATAGACACACACACCCCCACGAACCACAAACCAGTCCCAAGAGTGTGTCTGAGATTCTCCCCACCCCACGCACCACATCCTGTCTTCTACTTACCCACTTGGAAATCTGTGCCCAAGTCATTCCTCCCAGCAAAGTCCAACCTCCTCATCTGATGTAAATCTACCTTCCCCCCCCAAACCCAGATCACACCTCTGGCCTCCACGTCGACCCCTCTGATCATCCCACCAAATAGTCTTCTCTTTCCCTACATGCCCTGAGAGAGACCTCGTACCAGAGAATAGGGCTTCTGTGTGCCCTCACCATCCCCAGACTGAGCTCCTGGGAGGCAAGGATGCCACCACCTTTATTTTTGTACCCTAGGTGGCATCCTACGTAAACCTTGGCAACAACAAACCTTGGCTTAGTGTGTCAAAGGTTCTTGTGGGTGGCTCTCTGGAATCAAATCAAGCACACAAACTGCCTGAACAAGAGGATAGATTTTTGTTGGGGGGTGTTTTTGTTTTGTTTTGGGGGCTTTTTTGCACACCGCACTAATACAAGTATTCCATCACATCAGTCCATCTGTCAAGACTCCATGTCTCAAGGGACGAACAACCAGACTTCCTCAGCAAACTCCGCGCTCCTCCGGGAGCGACTGAAGAAGCCCGTGACCTCGGGACGCACAGGCACGCTTTTCCATAGGAAGGACACTGCTTCTGGATAAGTAGCCTGGCTAAAGGAATGCAATTTATAAATTCCCGCTAAAGCCATATATTTCTTTTGAGACAGATCAACCCACACGCTTTTTCTTCTGATTCATTGCCTGTGTTATGTGGGCCTAGAATTTAGATAATTCCCTATGGTCGGAAAATGCATGTGCTTATGACCAGATAGACACGGCAATGTTGCTAATGCTCGTCCCAGATCAGTCTGCTTAAACGCGCCAAATAAAATAAGAAATATTTGACCCCAGTAAAGAAGCCTCTGGAATCTCCCTCCTCCCAAAAAAACTTCCTCCCCCCCCCCCCCAACACAAATGTTTCTCATTTGGCCCAAGCTGTTTCAATTACATGCCAAGAAAAGACAAAGAAAAACCCCACTACTACCCATTCCTGCTTTCATGAAACGTTATAAATTATCTTTATTACATCATATAGTAAAGTTGCCTCACAAAAGGTGATGCTGACAAATGGCTGCAGGAGCCTTTACTCAGCGACAACTTTATTCGTAGGTGTTCCTTTGCTGGCTTTTTTTTTTTTCCTTCAGAAACCAGAAGGCAGGAGGATGTGTCCCATCTGAAGCCCTGATGTTAGTTTCTAAAGAGCTGTCAGGAACATCAACATCTAAAAAACAACTCCTTTGTGACATGAAATAATTTCAGAAACAAAAAAATGACTGGAGGAAGTACCTTCTTATCCCCAGCGAAGTAAGCCCCAGCTATGAAGGGACAGCAGTAGTTTAAATTATAATACTGACCCCATAGGCCAACCGACTTGTCACCTTCCTGTGGTGAGGCAGTTCAAGGAAACTTATTCAGCATGCTACCTCCTCCGGCACATTTCTTAGATTAGGCAAATTCTTAGGTAACATGCATAAGCCCTGAGGGTCCCACAGCTGCAGGAGACTCATCCTCTTTTCTGTTTTGGTTACAGACTCACACTCCAGAATGAAGACAAAAGCTTTCCCATAAAAACCAAAGGAAGGGAGAAAAACTTGAAGAGCTTGAATTCTTAAAGGCTAGCCAACCTTTACTATTATTGGCCATTCTTCCTCAAGTCCGCTCTGGTGGTGGGGGTGTGAAGTTATCCAAGATTCTACACCAAAGATGTCTGTTTTCTGCTCCAAGCAGAAATTTTAGAAGTCAAAGAACTCTGGAGCTCTCCAGGCTCATCGTTTATCAAGGCCTCCCAGCAGAATCCCACCAGAGTGGTGGACCACCTGGCACTGGGAAGCCCTTCACAGCAAGCATGAGCTTTCCCTCTGTTATTGATGAAGTTCTCCCTTCTAGCTTAAATTCATGTCGTGCAAGTTTTGCACTTATTCAATATGTGCATCCTTTCTTTCACACTAAAATAACCTTTGTCTTCCAAATCCCCTGTGTAAAACGAAGGCTCCAAAGAGAGTCTCGGGTTTATCGGGTTCACCTCCCAGCACTTCACCTCTGTCCAGGAAGCAGGAATCTTGGCTCTGCCCTTCCTCCTACAGATGAGAACCCTGCCGCCCGAGTGTTTGGAGACCTGACCAAGAGAGATGCAGGCAGCCCAGGTGTAGAACACAGGTCTCCAGCAGCTCAGTCTGGGGCTTTTCATCCCTTTGCACCCGTCAGTTCACAGCCCCTCCTTAACTCATAAGGTCATGATCCCCGTTAACATCTGCCCCCACATCTGCTCTAGGTTTAAGTTGATGAGTGTCCTCTTCTGAGCTTAGCACAAAGTTCACAAAACGGAGGCCTCATTCTTACGTGGTTTCAGATTCCTAAGATCTCCTTGGCCTTTGGAGTATTTTCACTCCTCACCCATTAGCTAAAATTAAAAGTACAAGCTGCTGCCCTGGCCCGGTGGCTCGGTTCCGTACACCAAAAGGTTGAGGGTCTGATTCCCCATCAGGGCACATATCTAGGTTGTGAGTTCGACCTCCGATTAGGGTGCATATGGGTAACCAATCGAATTCTCTCTCTCCTTCCTCTCTCTCTCTCTCTCTCTCTCTCTCTCTCTCTCTCTCTCTCTCTCTCTCAAGAAACATCCTTAGGTGAGGATTTTTAAAAAAAAGGTACAAGCTGCTTAATGGAGACAAGTCATCAGCATCCAAAATCTAAAAGGAAAACTGAAATCAATCTATTCGAGGGAAAGCTGTCATCCCATACACAGTGCAATTCAATTTAGAATGGTGTTGGCCATTTTCCTAGAAATGACCTTTGAGCCAGTGTTATATACTATAAGAGCTGTAGTGACCACTGTTTTGGCTGTATATCTCACATTTCAAAGCAAAAGGAGAAAGGGGCCAGGCTCACATAAAAGTTTATGAATTCCAGGGGACATCATACTCCTCTAAAGCAGTGATCCTCAATAAGGAGCAATTTGTCCCCCTCAGAGGGCCCCGGGCAACATCTGGGGACATTTTTGCTGTAGTGGCATCTAGAGGACAGAGAGGCCAAGGAGGGCACTAAACATCCTGATGCACAGGGCAGTCCCACCACAGAGAATCGCCCAGCCCAAATTGTCCACGGTGCCAAGGCTGAGAGCCCTTCCTTAAAGCAGGAAGAACTCTGGGGCAAAGGCCTGAGTCCTCATTCTTCCCCTTGTGGGCTGCTTGGTCTGGACAGAGCACCTCAATTCCTGGGTCTCTGCTTCATGCCACTAATGGGGAGGTGGGCCTGCTTTAGAGATTCTGCAACCTCTGAACTGGATTCAACCATTACTTCTCAAAGCCTCCCAGCAAGCAGGCCTCCAAGCCTGGAGCCACTGTCTCTCACCCTCGCAGCCTGGAGCAGGGCATCTCCGCAGCCTCCTCTCAGCCCGGTCCCATTTCCCCTGGAAGGAGGAGCAATGCTGAAAGCAACTTGTTTCTCCACATCACCACCCACCAAACAAATCTCTGGTGACCTCCCAGGCCACAGAAAGGAGAAGCTGAGAGAGTTCCTGGGCTCGATGACCTCACCTCCTCTCAACTCTAAATTGATCCTATGCAGTCAAGACACTAAGGACAGAAATGGCAACATCATTTTGAATTCTGTATTCTGCTATGTAAAAATGGGTAAGCAAAAGGAAAAAAGGTAGCTTTACAATAAAACTTTAGAAAAATAGCATGACTGCCAACTGCATTCAATAATGAACAGTACTCCCCACCCCTCTCCTCAGTTTCAGTTACCCGCAATCAACCACGGTTCAAAAACATCAAATGGGAAATTTGAGAGAGAGAGAGAGAGCAAGAGTCCATATTTCATATACCTTTTATCATAGTATGTTATTATAATTTTTCTATATTATTAGTTATTGTTGTTCATCTCTTACTATGACTAATTTGTAAGTTAAACCTTATCCCAGTTATGTATGCATAGGAAAAAAATAGTATATATAGGGTTCGGTACCATCCCATTTCAGGCGTCCAATGGAGGTCTTGGAACACATCCTCCACAGATAAGGGGGGACTACTGCATATGGTTTTTGCATTTTTATAATACTGGGCAACCATAAATCAGCTCACCACCCCCGCTTAGGGGGAGATCAGTACTGAAGCCATTGTCCCATGGATAGAGAAAACATGCTACCACGTTGCCACTCCCAAAACCGTCTTTACTGGCTCCAGCTGAGTGCACAACTGCCAGGAAAGAGCCCAGCTTAGCTGAGAGGCTGACCCCTCCATGTACAACCCATGGTCTCAGAGCCACAGAACCCAGGAGCCGTTTTACAAGTAAAATTCTCATTTTCAGGTAAAGGAAAGTAACTTGTCTGCCTGGGGGGAAAGGTTAAACCATAGACTCCATAAACTCATCATTGTTTACTGATGTGCACACTTTCACTCTTCCTCTGAATCCCGAGCGTAAACCACCTGCCCAGCCATGCGGCATAGGAATCCCATCGTCTCTGTTACACACGAGGCCATGGGTTCTCCAGATCCCGAGCAGCTAGGACAGAGCAGCTGGCTAATGGGAAAAGTGGGAGAAGATGCCTAAAAGAGAAATGAGAGGGAAGTGGAACTTCTAAGGCTAAAAGGCAACAGCACACACCCCTGCTAAGAACTAAAGTTTAACACATTTCATTTGCCTCAAAAAACAAACAAACAAAAATACCCCACCAAAACACACACACACACACACACACACACACACACACACACCCCACAATACCACCCACTGACAAGTTTCCTAGTACATCTATCAAGCAAATGAGACCGGAAATCCAAATCATTTAAGGGGGAGAAACAGACTAGTGAAACTCTGCAGATGGCAAGAGAGGGTTAATGTCCTGGAGCAAGGCTTCCTCTCAGCAAGTACAAATCCGAAATCATAATAAAGATGCTGAAGGATTTAGTCATGAGCCCTCCCCTCAGCCATCAGAAGGAATGGCAAAAATGCAGAGTGAGTGCTGGGAGCCAGAACAATTCCATTTTCCTTCTAACTGTGCACAGAATTTGCATTTAAAATGAGCAGTTCATCGGGCCTTCTAAGAATGCTCGATATTTGGCTGCTAAGAATAAAAGTGATCCTCCATAACATCAAATTTCTAATTACTTAATTGCAATAGAAGTATCTGGGTTCTCGAGTAGACTGAAGAACACTTCTAGATAATTATATCTTTCCATGTCAGGTGTAACTTAAAATATAGTCAAATAGAGACAACTCTTAAAACAGAGTTAAATCACATTAACAAAAAGAAACAAGGATAAAAAGGTGCCTCCCTGGAGGTGACTAAACTCAAACTTTGCTTTCTATATAATTTCACATTTGCAAAGAAAGTAGTACAGGAAATAAAGATTCGCATGAGAACTAACGAGAAAACTATTAGGAAAGGCTTTTTTTTATTCAGCAACTCAGCGTTGAGTGCCAACCAACCGTGAGAAGCATGGCAGGGGAGCGTGATGGGGGCGGGGAGCCCAATGGCAGGAAAATGCATGAGAGGCTGCCCAGCCAGGGAGGTGACTGCTGATACCACAGGACCTGTAAATTAATAACCCTGATTCTTAGCACCCATATCCCAAAAAACAACTGGAATGTGATTTTTGAAGGAAGGGAGAAAAGAAGGGGCGGGGGGTGGTTCCTGAGGGGAATACCAGCGAGCGCCTCCCAACTCCTCAGCACCAGAGGTGGGGGCAGAAAGAGGGGAAGTTGGTGGGTGGCTTTCGCCTGGCTCCCACAGAGGCACTGTTTTAAGTGGTTTATTAAATACACAAGAGCTTTTACCTTCTTTACTCACTAATAACATGAGAGTAGAAGGAAATGCTACAAAAACCTCCACAGAAGTTCAGAAGAGGGTTCCCAGGGCCATGGGGCTGGGGGGAAAGCAAGAGGCACCCCTGTTCTGAAGGGGAATCAATACTCCAGCCAGCCACAGGGCTCTTGCGGCCATCGGCCAAACTGTACAACACAAAGAGAATTCCTGGGAGTCTGAAGTTGTTCGAGTGTCTCCTTCCACATCCTCCCTCCTTATGGGGGTGGCTGGCTGCTCTGCGGTCAGGATAGCGTTTCACCAGAGCTCGAAGATTTCCTAACAAGGGCATTTTAATTAAAGATGAGACACAAGGCAGTGCAAGAAAGAAAGAGAAGTCACCAGAGGATGCTGTCCAGCCTGCAGCCTGCCTCCATGTGGTTCCCATTCCCACCAGAGTCTGCTCCAAGCTGGCTTTGTATTCGATAGTCCTGGAAGGGAGGCCTGGACCAGCTGGCAAGAGCCACATCCCCAGCTCAGGGACATTGCTTCCGGCTGGGTCTCTCATTACTCAGCCTGAGAAACCACCCCACCCTTCTCCTAAAGACAGTGTCCCCTGGGCCTAGGCAGACTCCCCTGCACCCCTAAGGCATCACACCTCTCTATCATCCAGGCCTGGTAAATTCCCAGGCTGGGAAGCTGGATCCTGAGGGTCTGGGAAGATGAGTCACTGGCTAAACACCAGGAACCCAATCGTGCTGTGCTGGTTTCCAAAACAAAAGGCCCTGACAACACAGGAACTGACCAGCCAACTCCATGGCTTCCCTCAACTGGACCTCATGGGCCTTTCAGGAGACCAAGGGCCAGCTGGGGACAGCACAGCGTAGTCACCAAACATGCCACCTGGCCCTCCTGGTGACTTCTGTGAAACAGTCCATGCAGTGCTCCTTCTTCCATCATTAATTCTGTTTAAAAAACAAAACAAAAACCAACCCTCTCTCCTGACTCCTACAAAGGAAGGTGTCCCGGGCCATTACTTCATTAGCTTGGGTAGGGTCTAGCCAACACTTGGACTTGACCATGCTGACCAGGCCAGTCTTAAGGCAGCAGCAACCACCATCAGAGCTTCTGCCCGTGTTCCTCCCTCTGCACAGAGTATTCCTTCCCCAGGCCACTCACCTGGCTGGCTGGCTTTCATCCTTAAAGTCTGTTTGAATGTCACCTCTTCAGAGACCCATCCAAAATAGCTTGGCTCTCTGGCACTCTTCCTCCACCAGGCCTTGCTCCTCTTGCTCCCTGCTGTCACCCCAGGGCTGGCACAAAGCTTGTCCCACAGTGGATCCCAGTATTTACTCAATGAACGAGTGCATGAGCAAAAGTAAATCAAAACGTATCTGAAACGCTGCTCCTAGGTATAAACCCACCCACGACAAAGGGCATGTACAAGAATAACCATATTGGGTTTCTTTATAAGAGCCCAAATCTGGAAACTACCCAAATGCCCATGGACAAAAGGATAGATAACATGAATGTATAGGTTTGAGAGATGCTCTAGGAATGGAACAGAAGAACCAGAACCAACTAGACCCATCTCTTTATTAACAATTAATAAGTGTGCAGTTTCTTATTAGGCTCAATTCAGAAGGTAGAATCACAGATGGACCTGGTTCCCAACATATAAGAGACTACAAATTTGCCATTTATAATATCCATCCCAAGGAACGGGGCGGGGCGGGGGGGGTGATCCTGCCTGACCCTCAGAATAGAGAGAAACTGGAAAAAGATCCAGGCACAAGAGCAAGCTTTGTCCCCAGTCCCCGTCCCTACGCAAGCCCTTGCTCCAGTGGTGATGCCAGCACAGCCCCACAGCAGAGCAGAGCGGCTCCGGAGCTGCCAGCCAAGAAAGGCTCCATTGTGGCCTCATATGAATATTTCCAAGTCCGAGAAAGGAAGCCAATGACGACAACTGTTGGTGAGGAACAGTGGGTCAGACATGACTGTCACTCACTTCATTTGAGAAAACATTTATTTTTCCAGCTTTCCGGTAGACCTGCTTCTAAACTCTATAGCTATTTATATCAAACAGGTAGCACGAGTAACTACCAGCCACATGAAAAAAAAAAAAAAAAGGAATAGGGACTCTATCCCGGGCACTTCAAGCAGGAAGTGGCAAATGAGAGAGAACTGCCTGAAGGCAAGCAGTGAAGTGGGTAAAATGTGACTTGGCCACCTCCCTTGAACCAACCAACCCAGGGCTCCTACACCTGGCAACTGGCCCCACAAAGGCACAGGCAAGCGTTTGCCTATGCACACTCCCACACATCTCCCCCCTGCCAGGTCCCTCGCTTGTCAAGGCTGTATCATTTCAAGACAATAGAAAGTGCCAACACCAACTAGCCAGCTTCCTCCCCCGCCACATTCCATATACCTTGTTGCAGCAGGAACTCTCCCTGGGCAAGCCACGGTCCCAGGGAAGCAGGTCATTTAAAAGGCTCTTCTTCCAGCAAGGTTTAACGCCCCACCATCACCACCACCCCAAGGAAGACAAGGCCCAGCTCCTCTGCAAACACCTGTGCCTTAAAGAATTGGCAGCTCAAAAATCTCCAGGAAGCCCTAAGGAGATCCTTCAAGGGTCCACAAGTAGGCAAGCTAAACAGCATGTCAAATATTCACAGTTTGCAAGACTTAGTTTGTAAAGCATGATGTTCTACTGTCAAGTCATCTCCCACCTTGAGCCCCTATCCCACAGCTCCGTGACCTAATGCTAGGATGCCAAGGAACCCTGTACTCCCTCTTTCCTGCCAGAGGACAGCAGGAGGGGGCACAGTGAGGGAGAACCTGGGCAGTGAGACAATGTCCCCAACAATACCCTGGGGCTATGCCAAGCCCCAGCAACAGAAATGTCCATAAATGTCTGTCCTTCCAGTCTCCCAGGGAGATCAGAGCCTCTGAAAGCATACTGACTATGTGATAAGCCCTCATTCCCAGCCCCAACACTGGGAACCTAAAATTAGCCAGGAGAAGGGTGTGCTCAGCTCTGTGGCTCCTACACAGCACCTGATAAGTGTCCCTACCTCCGTTGGCAATAACTTGTCTTGGGGAGCGCTATAAATACCCTTCAAGCCTACCCGATGTGAATTATGAATACCAGGAATAGTTTCAGGGTTTCCAGGCACTGGCGATGTGACAGGGGTGTCAAATTCAAAGTCGCCTGTGCAAGACACAGACCCGGAGAACACACAAATCCCTCGGGCTCAGCCCTGCATTCTGAACCGACGGGAGGCCCTACCTCCGCCTCCAGTGCGGCTGAAGCTGCTGCAGCTCTTGGACGGGAGGCCCCACTCAAGCGCACCTCCGCCTCCAGTGCGGCTGAAGCTGCTGCAGCTCTAGAAACCCAAGGAGACGCTCTGCATCTCCTATCACATTACTAGGAAGTGTGAGCCTAAGGGACGTAGTTGGAAGTTATAGAAAAGGACTAGTAGGATTTTAGCCTTCTGAGAGATGTATATGTCATTCAGAGCTTTCAAGGGATGGGGCCATTAGATACAGAAGACCCGGAGGGAAGCAGGTATTGGCCGATGATCCCAGGCTGCTGGGATTTGACCCCCAGAAGCTTGCACCCAGAGGGTGCTTTAATAGATGTCTGTGGAATGATCTTCAGTTCTCTGGCTGTTAGGGGCCCACAACTGCAGAATCCTAATCCCCCGGAGCTGGGCTGGCCACATTGGTGTGGACAAGGGAATTGCCAACACACAGAGCGCCAGCCACAACAGCCATGGACCTGGGTGAATGTAGGTCCACACAGGAGACAGGGGGACAGCGGAAAAGGAGCCGTCCCAGGAGAAGGTGGTCAGTACAGGAAGGCATCCCAGAGGCAAAAGGGAGAGAGGATGTTGGGAGAAGAGGATGCTAAACAGCAAAATGTGCACGCAGCCCAGGATCAGGGCACCTGGGAACAAGCTGGGAGACTGGCCCCCAAGGGGCTGTTGGAGGCCTTCCAGAATGACGTCCGGTACAATGCTAACTCGGAAGTTGAAGTATAGGGGCAAGAGGCATAGGTTACTATTTTTTAAAGTTTGCTAACAGACATCTAACTTGACACTGGACTAGTGGAAAAAAATAAAAATAAAAATAAAAATAAAAATCACATCCAATTGGCTCACAGCCCCTGTCTTTATACAATCTTTTTACAACCAATTTTCTCCCCCTGGGCCGTTCATGCATCTCTCCCACCCAGAGCACCCTCGGTCTGCTTTCTGATACCTTACAGAACTCTCGAGAATCAGCTGACACTGCACTTCCATGAACCACCCTGAGCTCCAGCCCTCTCACTTCCCCTGCCCTGTTGGGTCCCCCTCTCCTGACTCACAAACTGAAAACTGCAGAGATTTTGTGCTCCCGGCTCCTGTAGGGGAGCCAGGACCTCACGGTTTCTGTGTTTCTCTCACCAGGTGTCATCACCTTTTGCCCGTGACAGATCCTCAAAAAAGAGCAGTAAATAAGGCTGTTTTGTTTAAAAACAGTTATTTTCCTCAAATTCTTTGTGCTTAGTAACAGACACAACTGCCCACACGCCACTCCTATGTCAAATTATTTCCCCTGCATGTAAGATTCTGTCAGCCCCTCGGGAAAACAGCAGAAAATGAATCTGTCTAGAAGGACTGGGGGGTGGGGGTGAGGGGGCGGGGAGAAAACAAGATGCTAGAGGCTCTCTGTTCTCCCCAACCCCCCCCCCCAACCCCGCCCCCATCCCACATGGTCCAAGGAAGGCAGGGAGGGCCTTGGGAAGACTCCTCTGGAAGCCATCTCCTCAGACCTTTATCCCACAGAGCTCCCTCCCGCCCCTATCCCACATGGTCCAAGGAAGGCAGGGAGGGCCTTGGGAAGACTCCTCTGGAAGCCATCTCCTCAGACCTTTATCCCACAGAGCTCCCTCCTTACCAGCTACCCTGGGTCATTCTTTCTCCAAAGGGCTGAGTAAAGGAAACCCGTCTTCTAGGGTCTAAGCCAAACTAAGGAGCTGGACTTCAGTGCTCAGAAGTAACCCCTCCTGCCCAAGCCCCGCCCTCCCAGTGTGAGGCTGAACTCCTACAGAGGCAGGGCAGATGCAGCACCCCACTTTTGAAACATTTGCTCTGAGGCTCCTACCAAACACCCCACCCCTAACAACCAGACGTAAAAATGATCCCACACCCCATGAAGGCGTCTCCACCTGGGATCCCCACTGAGGCTCCTGACCAGCAGCCCTGCAGGAGACAGACCCCCGGTGCCATTCATCACAGCCAACCCGACTCCTCCAGCAAGCAGCAAGCTTGGAAGCAGGAAGCATTGTGCATTAACACGTCAGGGCTGGGCCTCCCCAGTGCGTGGGGGGAGCAGTCAAAAAAGCCCACTCTTGGGGTCCCGGAGGCCTCTCTTCTTCCATTTCTGCCCCTCCCCTCCCTCACACAAACACTGGCTTTGGGGAGTGCTCTGTAAACTGACATCAGTGGAAAAGAAACATCCGGAGTATAATCAAGAGTTGAGTCATTAAATATTGCATAGTCCCTTGAGGAAGGAAAAAGCCAAAATGGGCCACAAAATTACTAGGGCTTCAAAACCCCAAAATAAAGTACATATGCTTTGCTGTATAATGTATACCCACGTCCTTGGAGCCCCGGGAGGCCCCTTCCGCAGGCAGCCCCCTCGGCGCTCCCACAGGCTGCTGGGGGGCAGCCATCCCATCTGTGGGTGGGTCTGGCCCCGTGGAGAATAGCACCAAACACTGATTTTGTTCCACCTACCCACCAGCAGCTCAGGAAGGGCTCACACTGTGTACAAACCCTAAAAAACGATCATTTTTCTGTCCTCCACAAGGCTGGGGAGAAAGCAAAACCAGCCCCAGGGACCTAAATCCAAGGGGGGAGGGGTCAGTGAAGACAGCCCCGCGGAAGACACGGAGAAGGCATGACTCAGTGCCAGCCTGACTTACTCAGGGCAAGCACTCCACATCTGTCGCGTTTTTATTGAATTCTCACGTGGAAGGCTGATTCAGAGCACCACCAAAATGGACACAGCCGAGGACAGTTGACTGTTCAACAGGAAGGGACCAGAGGGAAACTTGGAGTCAAGTTTCAGTTTTCACACAGCACAAAACCACCTCTCCGCAGCTGGCTCCATCCGTCAACAAGACAGACCACAGCCAGGCACACACGCAGCTCTCGCCCCAAACACGTTCTCCCTGGATCCCTGCTAGCAGTCGCGTATCCAACCTGCACAGGAATCAGCAACCTTGGATCAGGGCTCCTACTGACTGTGGGTACCTGTCATGTGCAGGTCATCTTTTGATGAGCAGGTTCTTTCTGCCTCTTTATCTGTGGACACAATAGACAGAAGTCTATGCTATTACTTTAAAATCCTACTTTTAGGATCCAAGTTTTTAATATTGTACCAAAAGTAGGTTGACAATGCCAAATCAACTTCCCACCCTCCCTAAGTCCCAACCCCCTCTCCCCCCATCATCATACGGCCACTTTATTTTGTGTTTACTGTTGGGTTGCCCAGGTTTAGCAATCGATAACATATTTAAATTTGACTTGCAGAGAAACCACAAATAATTCCTTAGGATAAGTATATCCCGTGCAATATTTGGGATATACTTATAAATGGGATATACTTATACTAAAATTAGTCACAGTTTATCTGAGATTTAAATTCAACTGGGCAGCCTGTATTCTATCTAAAATCGTAATTCAACATTCAAAAGAACACGCTGAGGCCTGAGAACAGCTGGAAGCAAATTTCATAGGCCCCAGTTGTCAGCTCATTCCACCCAGAGGATTAGCTAAAGCAGCGCCCTGGCCTTGCTACTCTGGACAACAAGGACAGGCATCGGGAGGGGAGGACTGCTTCCAGAGAGAGAAGCCGAGTCCGTTCCTCGCTCCCTTACTCCGAGAGCTTACTTAAAATCTGCACATAGAAAAATGTGAACTGAAAAGCAAGCCAGATACAAAAGGGCAAATATTTTCTAATTCCACTTATATAAGGTACATAGAGGACACAAAAACTCATAAAGACAAAGTAGGATGGTGGTTGCTGGGAGCAGGGGTGGAATTAGGAGTGTTTAATGGGTACAGAGTTCCAGTTTAATGAAAAAGTTCTGGAGATGGAGGTAGTGGTTGCTGGGAGCAGGGGTGGAATGAGGAGTTAGTGGTTAATGGGTACGGAGTTCCAGTTTAATGAAAAAGTTCTGGAGATGGAGGTTGCAAAACAATGTACTGTACTTAATGCCACTGAACACTTAAAACCGGCTAACATGCTGCCCTAACTAGTTTGGCTCAGTGGCTAGAGTGTCGGCCCTCGGAACTGAAGGGTCTCAGGTTTGATTCTGGTCAAGGGCTCGTACCTGGGTTGCAGGCGCAATCCCTGGCCCCTGGTCAGGGTGCCTGCAGGAGGCAACCTACCGATGTGTCTCTCTCACATCTACGTTTCCCTCCCCCTTCCAACTCTCTAAAAATCAATAGAAAAAAACATCCTTGGGTGAGAATCAACAACAACAAAATGGCTAACATGTTAAATTTTATGTTATATATATTTTACTAGAACTTTTTTTAAATTAGCCCATTTTCTTCCCATTTCCACATTAGCTAGGTTTTTCCCTCTCACATTTAATTCATCTCTAACTTGGTGTTATTGGTATCCCCTAAGAATCTTAACTTTAAGAGGAAATCATATCAGCAAGACACAGATGAAAAGACCAGGGAGGAGCAGGTTTGTTGCTCTTGCACCCACCCATGGTCCCATCTGTCCAGGCCTCAGAGTTCCCTGCAGAAGAACCCCTCACATACACTTCTCCCTCTGCATTCTAAGGGCCCTGTCATCATCCTATGCTCAGCCTTTAACAGGCTCTAGAAACTCCCCAGTAACAAAATTAAGAGTCAAGAAAGCTCATATCTACAGGCTTCGGGAGCCTCCAGGCTGGAGGAAGCCATTCCCCCTGACCTCATACCATCTCACTAGTGGAAGAACTCCCTTTTCAGAAGAGGCAACCAGGCCGGAGGGCTCTGAACTCACCTGCCAGCAAATGAAAAAGCTAGACGGTGGATGAAGAATGAGGAAAAGAAAAATACAGTTTGACTTCCTTTGGACCCAGAAAGAGTTCTTTCCCGTCCCCTCACACAGGATATGACCTGCGCATGCATCCCAATTCGGGGAGCCCCAGAGCAGGGGTCACGTCAAAGATCTGACTAAAGTTGCAGGTCACCTGCCTTGGAGGAGGTTTGACACAAAACAAGATTTGGGAACTTTAGATATGGCTCTGACATGTACAGTGAAAAAAATATAACCAAGGCAGAGTCAAGGGCTAGAAAGTATTATTGAAGCCCATCAACCTGTAAAAGGTTCAAAGGTTGGTCAGAGGCTGTAGAGAAGGGTCCCCCCGACTCAGCCCTCGTCAGTCCCTGGCCCAATAATCAGGGTGTGTAGACAACTCCTCATAGAAACCCCAATTCTCCTTAGATCTTACTTGCCCAACCAGACCTGCCCAGGCTGCTAACTGACCACATCACCCCTCATACCACATACCAGACTCATGGGGCAGCAGGGGCACATGTGGGTGGGCTTGACGTAGAGGTTCTGTAACCTCCCTGGGCCTCAGAATCACACCAGTGATTCCCATTTCACCTCCACCACCACCCCTAGTCCACTTTTGGCCAGCAGTGGGGCTGGGGAATCCAGGTTTGGCAAGTACCCCAGGCAATTCTAAGAAAGATCCTCAGACCACACATACAACACTTCCTCTCTCTCTCTCTCAAAAATCAATACAAACATTTTTTTAAAAAGTTTTAAAAAATGTATGAGGACTATTAATAATGTGGGGAATGTTCAAAAGATAACATTAGGTTAAAAAAAAAAAGGCTGAATACCCAGCTGTATATTCTATAGGATTCTAAGCTGAATATGTATTTATATACAAACTGAATTTGTGCCCAAGTTAACTTATGGAGTAAGTCTTCTATAAATATGGTGACGTTGCTGCCCCCATCAGATTCTGAAATTGCCTGCTCACTGAACTATACCTGTGCACCTGCCAGGCTCCTGTGTCCATCCGTCTGAGAGTAGGATCCGGTTTCTAAGGGAAGACAGTGTTTGGTGGGAAGAAGAGGGTTCCAGCCAGGGGTCTTTCCTGAATAAAAGCTGAAAAGTGAGGACTCCAAAGACACACTGAGAGGTCAGCTAGAAGACTGGCTGGCCAGAGATCCCACAGGAGGTGGTAGAAAACATTAGAAAGGTGAGGTGGGGTCCAGCTCCAGAGGCAACTGGGGCCATCGGAGGTTGTGTGCAGCAGTGCACGCATAACTGTGTGGCAGAACTCAACAGGGAATCCAAATCTTTTTACAACAGCAGATGGAAGAAATGGCAAGGAGGGGGGCGTCGAGGTTAAATCAGAAAAGACAGGAAAATTGTGGAGCCATGCACCTTTGGTTACGAATACTAAGCCTACATACACAGCCACTTTCTAATTTCCTCTCATCCTTTCCACACACAGCTTTGGCCACGGTTCTGTGTGTCTCTGTTTTTGAAGGGAACCTGGGCCAGTGGCTCTGGACACTGCACTGGTCCTGATGCAGCTGGTGATAGGATTTCTAAACTCCTCTGCCTCTGCCAGCTAACCTTCTTTTGGCCTGTCAAGCACCTACTTGGGCCCCAAGGCTCCTGAGAGGACAGGGAGGAGCAGAAAAGGAAGAATGCCAGCATCAGGACCCAACTCTGGCACAGACCATCCTTCAGAAGCAAACGATTCCGTTATGCATAAGACTTCCATAGACCCCTTCATGAGAAAGTACAGCACCAGGCACCCCTCCACTTAGCACTCACCATCCATCTGAACCCCCTCCGCACAAGGTGGTGTATCTCTAAGGCTCCTCCTGAGAAGTTAAGCGGTTCGTTTCAGGCCTTGACAACTAATGCTCTGTGACACTATTTTCCCTACTGCCAAAGAGTTTAATAACCAGCATTCAGTATTTTACATTAAACACGGTTATCATTTTTGCTACACATCAAAAGCCAATTTCCCCCTAAACCATAAAGCTGAGACACCATCAAGGGATGCAAAAAGAAAAAGAAGCCAGTTGCCCTGCAAAGTTATGCAAATATTGCCCTCTCTCCCTGAAGAAAAAAGAAACCCCCTAGACAAATAAAGGAGAAGGAATTGAAAAAGAATGCTCCATCTTAGTCATCTGCTAATAGGATAAGTTGTATTTTAACATTTTAAACTAGGTCAGTACTTGGGCTCTGGTGTTGGGCTTTTGAAGTATTTTTTTGCTTCAGATTTGAAATAACAGACTGGTGACTCTAGAGACTCCTCCCTCAATTATTACTCGTAACAACCAAAACTTATTTCTAATATTTTGTAGCTGTTAAACAGCTTGCTGCCCTTTAAAACAACAATAAAAAATGATTAAAAATGAGCTGTACCATGTGATAGAAATGTGTCTTTTCCTCCCATTGATTTCAAGTGCTCTAGCCCTTCATCAGAAGTAATCAACCTGTCATCCCTCTGTAATGAGTATTCCATGTGGGCTTTAGAAAGTAAGCATATGACAGAGGACACTAGAGGGAAATGCAAGCACATACACCATAAAGAGGCAAGGCCCCTTCCAGCCTGCCCAGTGTAAGCCCAATTCTCCCCTCCCTGGATTGCTCTAACTTGATCATGCATTTGTATAACTACATTTGCAAATGAGTGACTCAATTCAATAACTGCTACCTAATTCTATAAAGACTTGGGATGTACTTATTTGAGGGGAGCTGTATGGAATTAGGGCCTTGTAACAACTGGGAACTCTGTTACTCTTCACTGCTGTGGGCCTGGAGTCCATAGCACTCAGATCTCCCAGGTCTTTCCCAGGACAACTCTGGACCCAAGGGGTTCAATGGAATCTAATGTCAGGTGAGTCTGCAGACTTCCTGGGCCCAACCAGAGCCAGGCTGGTTCAGCTCCATCCAGGTGCATTACCTGTACCTTGGCCTTGAGCCTTGTAGAAAACATAGATTCTTGGGTCCCTGTCACCAGGCCCCTGTTTCGGTAGCCCAGAGAAGGGTAACCCCAGGTAATTCAGTATAGCCAATCCTCGGGGCAGCCTTCCCAGCTCAGTCCTGGCCCACTGTGGGGAGGAGTAGCCAAGTTCTATTTCAGTACCATGAACCCCTCACAGGAGCACATTCGGAAAGAAATCAGCCTATTGTTAGGAGCAAAAACAGAAAGGCACCCAAGTGAGAAGTGGTCGGAAGTGAGTTCCCCTAATGCGCTGGGGGCATTTGGAACTTGATGTGAAAAGAGCACTTCTCAGAAGGAAGGGTGAGCCTGAGAGACTGGGGAGAAAGTACTAGGGGTCCTTTGTACCATTCCATTCACTTGTCTTGGCAACTTAGCCACAGGCCAGTTTCCACATGTGCCCTCCTGCTCTGCAGCTATGCAAACCCACCCCGGCATTCCAGACTCAGTCCAAACCCCACCACCTCCTTAAAACTTTCCCTGGCCACCCAGCCTTGAAGCCAAAACTCCCCACTTTCAACTCCTCACATACTTATCATTAATACCAACTTTTCCAAATTGTATTACTTAGTGCATCTAAAAAACAAACAAACAAACAAGCTCTATGGTTTCCTGGACAGTAAAGTCTGGAGACCAAAGATTATGCAGATTTGCATTCATTCAGGAGATTAAGATTCTGAGGTCTTTAATAGATAAACTGATTAATTTTGTTGGACCAAGCATTTTTTAAGCTCAACTGACCTAGGAACCTATAAGTCAAGGAAAACCTATTACCATCTTGCAGAACTGATGATCCACAGAAGGGTTTGGGGAATGCTGACCTATCCCATTCATCTAACAACTAATTATGTCAAGTCTTTAGTTTGCTTTTTAATTGACTGGAACAGTTACTTAATCTTCTGTCATTTAGCTCTGTGTGCATCTGCATATTATCTTAAATACAATATTTGTTTGAAGTAGGAATATGTCTTACATGTCTTTGAATTTCCAGCAACCCCAGTCCAGCCCCAATATAGGAGAAATACTCAAGAAATTATTATTTTTAATTTGAAAGTGTTGGATCTGATGTTATAAAGTACATATGTATCTTAGAATGCACAATTTTAAAAACCTCAGAGATCAACTAAGCTTTCATTCATTTTTTTTTACAGAAGGAAAGTGAAACCCACAGATGTAAAATGGACTGTCCAAAGTCACAAAAAGTTAATAAAAGAACCATTTAAATAAGCCTTATCCTCTTTCAGCCTCCAGCAATTTTCCAGCAGGTAAAAGAATAGAGGTAAAGGAAAACTTTAGTGAGTTGAATGCCACAGGCAGTATGACACAATCGTATCATGTACAAGGAACTGAACACAGGAAGAAGATCCAAGAAGCCCCAGAACTCACTAGACAGGAGTTAGGCACTCTTTGAAAATTCTAGAATGTTTATTAGGAGTTTAAGGCTTCAGAGTCTGGGATGAAGAATATCAAGAAAAGATGGACATTTACAGTTTGTAGAACTAAGTAAGATGTGACTATTGTCTTTTGGAACATCACATTTAAATTTCAGCATTTACTTCTTAGAGAGCTACATTTACACATGTAAAGCATGATTTCATTCAAACAAATGCTACCTTAAATGTGTAAGCATCCGTGTCATGCGCCTGGGTCTGTGTGCATGCATATGCACATACATGTGTGAATCCCTGCTTACTCCCAAAGACGTCCAATAATAAAACCATGATATCTCAGTCTCATTACAGGAATCACCTCATCATCCACAGAGTTTAGTGCCTTAACCAGTAATCAGTAGTGAATCAGTAATGAACATGGCTCAGAATTGGTCTGACACATTAGTGAGTCAGGCCTCTGTGGTTAAGAACTATTGACTTAACTAGTTACTAAAAGCCTTATGCTGGTCTTGGAAATAGACAAAGTAGAGAGGAATAAGAAATGATGGTCCTACAAATAAATTGATTCAAAGTCTATATTATTGCATTTAATGGGATAAATTATATACTATGGGACTATTCACAAACTTGTTAATTCACAAAACCTCCAAGACAAAGGCCTTATAAAAATCAAGATTACTTAGTACAATGCTTCTTTTATGAAACTGATCTCTTACATTATGGTCAAGAACCACACCATCCTTGGAGTCAAGGCCACCTGAAAATACAGGTCTACATGGGATTTGTCACCTCCATGGACACAGATAAGGTAACCAACGACCTCAGGTCAATAAAGACAAAAGCCATTTCTCAAACGTCCTTGTCTGTTCTCTCAACAGCACCTACAATTCCTAACCTTCTCAACACTCCCCCCATACCCCACCTTTCCTCCTCCCTCTCTGGCCACACCTTTTTAGTCTCTTTTACAGGTTCACCTGCTCCACCCATTAACTGTGAAGGTCCTTCCAAGGCTCACATCAGTAGGCACTTAAGAAAGGTTTCTTGACTAGATGGTGAATTCTGTTAACACCGATGGATGAACTGCTAGAAACGAGGGAATCCCACTTTACAGCCACCTACAGACTGTTCCGACTCTCCAACCATAAGTGAAAATGAGCGCAGCATCTTCATACCCAATTCTCTTCTCTTCCCAATACTACTTTTTGTTTTAGGAACTTCAGTGGACTTAGATTACTTCTCTGTTGAGGTAGCTCATAATGAAAATTGCTGAACAAGAAAATAGATTGCCCTTTACAACTTTAATAAAGAGTTCATTCATAGGCCAACATACTTTCTTTTTTCCCAAGCTTTAACATTTCAACAAAGGATACAGAGCTTTTACCAACAAAGGTCACAGTCCGACAGAAATTGTTAATGGTGATGAAACAAACTGCAGTTTTATATGAGAAACAGTTAAGGAAGTAGGAAGGGCATGGACAGAAACCAAACACTGAAATCAAAAGAAATACTAGAGGTCATTTACTAAACTCACCTTTTAAAGAATAAATGTAACAAAGTATTAACTGTGCTAGGCTGAACATGGGCCTCCTGAAGACATCTGCATCCTAATCCCCGAATCCTGTGAATATGTTACCTTACGTCCCTATGGCCAAAGCGACTCTGCAGATGTGATTGAAGACCATTGGGGCGGGCCCAATGTAATCACAAGGTCCTTAAAAGAAGGGTCAAGGGCAGAAAGATGTGATATCAGAAGCAGAGGATAGAGAGCAAGCTTGGTGCTATGCTGTTGGCTCTGAAGATCGAAGAATGCGCCACAACCCAAGGAATGCCGGGGGCTAGAAAAGTAAAGAAATACAATCTCCTCTAGAGCTGCTAGAAGGAACCAGCCCTGTTGACACCTTGATTTCAGAACTTCTGACCTCCACAACTATAAGAGGATAAATCTGTGTGGCTTTAAACTACGAAGTTTGTGGTAATTTGTTACAGTAGCAAAATGTCTTATTTTGACTTCAAAGGCTGAGTACATATCTGAAATATTTACGGTCATTTTCAGTAAGAAAAACGTAACTTTTCCTCTGGGAAGCAGGAAGTATCACATCCATTTTTTCAGAAGAAAAGAAGTACTTTAATAAAAAATAACAATGCCACCTTGTCAGCCTGCATGTGAACGTTGTTTAAAGATGTCTAAAGTCGTTTATGCCCTTCGTGTGAACATGCATCACCTCCTGATAATGCCATCTGCTCCTTGAGCCAGGTCCTGCCTGTGGGCATGTTTGCAGGTTCCACAGTGTGAATATTCTCACCATGGGCAATTCAAGCTACCAACATGTCACTGAATACCAAACTGAAAAGAGATGCATCAGATGTGCTGGTGTCAGCCAGCAGGGCAGTTAAACCCATAATTTTCTGATTTGCAGAATAATTAATACATGCCTCATTCTGAGAAATGATAGGGTACCATGAGATTCTTTTGCAAAGTAGTCTATAAAAAAAAATGGGGGAAAAGAGTATTATATCCCTCTACTCAGACAGTCATACATTATGAGATTCTTTTGCAAAGAAAGTATTCTATTAAAAAAATGGGGGGAAAGAGTATTATATCCCTCTACTCAGACAGTCATACATTGAAGGCTCTGACAAGTTCTGCCGTTTTTGAAAAAGCCCAATTATCATAGTTAAACTCAGTGTTCTGTACTTATACTCAGGGGGGTGTTCCCCTGAAGTTCACGCAAGTTAGAAAGCCTGTTCTAGGAGAAAATACAAAATTAGGAGCAGAGGGTGAGAGGTTCTAGAACTTTAACTTCATAGCTTCATGGCAAATCCATCCCTGCATGTATTGTAACCCCCTTGTACTTACCAACATCTGACATGTCACTAATTCAATGAAACACACATCAGGAAATGCTGTCCTGGAGCATGAACGTGGAAAGGGCAGGAAACTGAGAAAGTCCTGTTGAACAAGCTATCTATTATACACCAATGTGTCTCTACCCAGAACCTAGGTTTGTTTCCATGGGCCATTTTCCAAAAGATAGAAATAGCCTTGTTTTATAGACTGCTTCCTTCAGGGAAGTATTCACTATAATAGTCATTCATTCATGGCTTCAGCATTGGCTGAGCAGCACCGGGGGAGGATACAAAAATGGCTGAGATTGCCTCAAGGAGCTAAACTGCCGAAGGCTGAGAGGTGTGCCCTGTATCACAGGCTGCCGTGCATGACAGCTCCATGTTAGAAGAGAAGTATCACTCCCAGGCAGAAGGAGGGTGGTCAATAATTCCCGCCATGGAGAGCCATAGCCCAGGGCAAGACAGGGGTTTGAGGGAGTGGGAAATGAGAAAATAAAGAGGCTGCTGGGCAGTTAAAACCATGATATTTAAGGTCATTTAAGATCAAACACTCTCTAGAGCAGAGGACATTGTCCTCGGGCACGACACAAGCATCACTCTACTGTCCTGTAGGCTAGGGGTCTATTTCCAGAAGAAAAAAAAAATGCAATGCTTTGCCATTCAGGTATATTATGGATCTGCAACCAAAACCATGCTTGCCAAGTTCAAGACACATCACACTCAAGAAATGGAACCCACCCATATATGCTTAGGCTTGTGACATAGAGAGGTAAAGATAGGCAAAAACTGGGGACAACTTGGTCTCTAGTTCATGTTTAAATGCAAGGTGTCCCATAAACTTAATGGTTTAGTTCAGCATTAGATGCCAAAATCTAAGTTACGTACTACCTCTGAAAGGTGGACAGAATCAAGTTCATGAGAGAACCAAACAGATTTAAAGGACTGGAAGGCATATGAGATAGAGGAGACAGGTATGCAAAGGCATAAAGGTGAGAAGGAACCTGGGACAGACAGCACAGTGTCTGCACATGGTGGGTTCTTTATGAACATCTTATTCAACCTCGTGTTGTATGAGTAAACACGAACATGTCCAGACTGAGGGAATGAAGAACCATCCAGGTTGCCCTGCCCATGTCGTAGATCTAGGCAGTACCTGGAGTGCTGCCTTGCATGGATCAGAGCTCCTGTCCCAGCACAGGGAGTTCCTGTCCCTAGAAGAACCTTGACCCTGGTTAACCCTGAGACAGCTGCAAGAGAGAGGCACCAAACACCTTCTGGTCCCTCACTAATGGCTTCTGACTTCATCCCAAAACAACTTTTGAAATTTCATATTCATCTAATCCAGGCCAAAATCTGTGTTCCCACAGGACAACTCGTTCCCTAAGGGAAAGAGACCAGCACTAACTGGCCAGAGGCTTTTATAATCAGAGTCACTGACTAGCCATTCACCAGATAGACACACTTACTCCCATGTGGGGTTTCCAGAGGCTGGTGGCCTGCTGACCCAACCTGTATAAACTAGATAATATAGGTCAAGAGTCCTGTACCTCAGGATCAATCTGGGTCCAGAATGAAACACAGGTTTTATCACCCATGGCAATTCCCCCGATTGGCAGAGGCTGCCTCTCATAGGATTGGTGGGAAAGTGTCATGATTTCCTAGCAATGTCTGCTGTGGGTGCAAGACAAGGTGATGTTACATGAATTCACTACATCTGACTTTAATTTAATTAGGTTACATATTTACATTTTGTATACAGGCATACCTCGGTGATATTACAGGTTCAGTTCCAAACCACCACAATAAAGCAAGTGTCATAATAAAGCAAATAACATGGATATTTTGATTTACCAGTGTATATTAAAGTTATGTTTATACTATACTATAGTCTATTCAGTGTGTAAAAATGTACATAATTTTAAAATACTTTAGTATTGCTAAAAAATTGAGCATGTTGACCGATAGACTTGTTCAAAGCATGGTTGCTACAAATCTTTAACTTAAAGATTTAAAAGCACAATAAAGCTAAGTACAATAAAAGAAGGTATTCCTATATAAATATATGTATATGCATACACATAATACGCACCACAATTTTTTCTGATTAAATTTAAAAAATAAAAGCTACATTACAAACAACTATGTAGATCTAAATCGCAACAATACTGTTAAATCCTTCCTAAACAAAAGAAAAGAAAGTTGAGAGTAGGAAGCATAACTTCAATCTGCGCCCAACATGTTCTAGCAGAGCTGCTGGTGGGAGAATCCAACTGTTCAGCCTGGCCAGCCAGGGGCCCTCCCTCCCTAGAGGGGCAAGTCCCAGGATGAAGAGGAGTTTCGAGGGAGGCACTTTCCTCCCCAGCACTCAGAGTCCCCTAAGCACCTTTCCTGGCTTAAGTGTTTTACTGGGAAACTCAGCAGGACAAGGAGGACAGACCCTGCAGACCTACCATTTACTGCTTAAGGCACTGTTTGGGACATAATTTTAAAATACTTTAGTACTGCTAAAAAATTGAGCATGTTGACCGATAGACTTGTTCAAAGCATGGTTGCTACAAATCTTTAACTTAAAGATTTAAAACAAAGCACAATAAAGGTAAGTACAATAAAAGAAGGTATTCCTATATAAGTATATGTATATGCATACACATAATACGCACCACATACAATTTTTTCTGATTAACTTTGAAAAATAAAAGCTACATTACAAACAACTATGTAGATCTAAATCGCAACCATACCGTAAAAGAAAGTTGAGAGTAGGAAGCATAACTTCAATCTGCGCCCAACATGTTCTAGCAGAGCTGCTGGTGGGAGAATCCAAATGCTCAGCCTGGCCAGCCAGGGACCCTCCCTCCCCAGCGGGGCAAGCCCCAGGATGAAGAGGAGTTTCGAGGGAGGCACTTTCCTCCCCCAGCACTCAGAGTCCCCTAAGCACCTTTGCTGGCTTAAGTGTTTTACTGGGAAACTCAGCAGGACAAGGAGGACAGACCCTGCAGACCTACCATTTACTGCTTAAGGCACTGTTTGGGG